>NC_134844.1:34081103-34397120 GCF_965363235.1 Mytilus galloprovincialis | reverse complement strand
TTATGAACCACATCAATAACGACAACTACTGAATACCAGATTCCTGACTTAGACACAATAACTTTTTTTATTGTTACACATCCCCAAAACGTGTTTCCAGTAAAGGCAAAGTGTACGCAATTCAACTACTCAATAGAATTTTTTGAAATTTCACATATAAATTCTGCTTGTAAAATTACACAAGAAATAAAATAAAAAAGGGGGTAACCGTTTTCGTTTTTGAGATACGAGTCGTTGAAATAAACAGCATGATACGACAAAAATACAAAGGATATATATCGAGGAAATCATCAAAATTAGCAGATGCTTTTACATTATCAAGATTTTCTATTTTTTTGGTCAATAGTTTTTTTTTTTAAATTGATATACGATTGAAAAATGAAAGACGAATCCATCGGTGCAAAGAAAGTCCTTTGCAACCGTGCTAGTTTTTAAGCTACTCCCTGTTGAAGTTGGGTTTTTTGGCCGGAACATTGAAAATATCCGGCGACGTCATTGATGTCTACGGTGAGACAGTAACATTGCCACAACTTCTACGTCGTAAGTCTATTATACTATACAATGTCATTGCAAAGTCGAGCGTGTGTATTACCCATTCTTACTATGTATTGCAAATGCTCAAGCGTTATAAATTAATAAGGAAAAAAACTTACTAATCTTAACAAATATTTCTGCAGCAAAAAAAAATGCAAGTTGGCAATCGAATTAACCGCTAGTGAAAGAAAATAACTTCATCTTGTCTATATTAGAGCCGTTTCCGCACCTTTTTTAATGCTTCAAGTTGGATGGCTAAATTTGTTTATGAATGGAATAAAGAGTTTGAATTTGTCCCGGTTCACCGCGTTGTCAAAGTGAATTGATCGGTTATAATATTAGGATCGAGTATACACCTTTTTTCCATCTTACTTATGCATGTTTGTATTAAAAAAACTAAACCTATTTTCTGCATATTGTCATCTTCGTCATTTCTGCATGGTATTATTCTGAGGTATTGCACACAATATAGTCTACATTATAAATCTATTTCATTAGTTTTATTTACACACATGCTCGTGACACAACTCTGCAAAACAATTTTTATTTTACAAAATTTCCTGTCTCGTTCACTTTCTCTTTTCTTTTTATAATTAAATGACAAAGTATGATGTAAATAAATGTTTGATGAATGGAGTTCAGTAACATAGGAAAATATTTGTTTATACCATTATTTATTAAAAATACACATATACGGATTTAAAAAATAAGCATATGCATAATTCATACTATGACTCTTCAACTATTTCGGTTCTTATAATATCCTTGGCTTTGAAATGATCGGTCTTTAGTGTTCCTTATCAAGGTAAATCCAGAAAAGCGCTTCGGACGCATTAAATTTAAAACGTGTTGATTTCATTTAATCTACATATTTGTTTAGGCCGTAACGAATACGGTACAAAAGAAGGACTCGCAAATACATTTACACAAAATAGAGCAGATCAGAGTATTTGATATAACTTCCCGTCGCAGATATTTCATACATATTCAAAATGAAAACATACATCTAATATAATACTTTTGAGATCGACATACCGAGTGCAATTACGAAAGGAACATTCCCAGGGTTATGCAATAGCATTGTGTATAGGGAAATGATTTAGCAATGTGTATCTAGTGTCATGCTTTGAATTTACTTGTGTCTAATTAATAATATAAGAATGTACAAAAGGCAACCTTATGAGAATGTATCTAGTTCGATGCTTTGAAAATAAAGAGATATGATATGACTACCAATGAGACAACTACCCGCCATTGGTAAAATGAAGTCGACGTAAGCAATTACTCACGATACTGTTTTCAACAATTGAAGAAGAAAAAAATGATGTGTAATCTATAAAGACTTCGACATGAAAAATGCGAAAAAAAATTAAAACCGAGAAAATCAACGGCCATATATTTATAACAAAATATTTACGAAAAACAGATACCATGTTTTGAAGTGACAGACGTGAAGCAAAGTGAATGACCACCAGTAAACCACAGGCTTTTCAATTCTTGTATAATCATGAACTATGTGAAAGCATAGAGCTGACCGTGCGAGATCTTCGTGCGTAATAAAAATAATAATCTTTAAAATGCAATCGAAATGTTAGTCTTAACTCATTTCACCTCTCATTCCATTAAATTTCAGTTACGGGTATCACATAACTTTCCTGACCTCTTTTCTTTAACCGTAATACTACTTATATTTTATTCATTCATAATCTTGAATATTGAGACTTGAGAATAAAAATGTTAGATCTACTTGAAAATTACATTCTCTAATCATTTTGAATAATGCACATAGGCACAAAAAAGAAAATAATTTCGCTATCCCTTCAAAATTGGAATTTGATAAAGAAGAAATGACATGTTATATTTTTATCTTACATGCGTACTTTCAATTTCAATTTGGTTCTAAATTTAGATTTAGTTTTCCCATAAATTGCGGACGGAATAGAAGACTATGGAACGCCACAGCTGTCTTATGTGGAACTCTGATAAAAAAATTTACTTTATGTTGTTTTATTCTTACTTAATGATATTTCGATCTTACACGATATGGTTTCGTATTGACTTGATATAGTTTTGTCATTACTCAATATGGATTTGTCATTACTCAATATGGTTTTGTCATTACTCGATGTGGTTTCACCATTATTTAATATGGTTGCGTCATTAGTCAATGTGGTTTTAACATTACTTGATGTGTATGTGACTTAACGTAATGTATTTGTTTCATTACATGATGTGGTTTTGTTATTTTGTAATGATGATTTGTCTATTCTTTATAAGGTATTAACTTTACGTAATATGATGTTTCAAAATTTGAAGATTTTACTCTACATTTGCTCTACTTAATGTGTTTGTTTCATTATTTGATGTGGTCTTGTCATTCTTTGATGTGGTCCTGTTATTCTTTGATGTGGTTATCCCATTACTTGATGAGGTAAAACCACGTGACCAATTCGGAAAAACCTGTTCTATTTTTAGATAGATTTCCATGTTGTATGTGCCTTGAATGCGTGTGGCCATCCATCTGATTAATGTTGAAATTAAAGTTCGGGTTTCTGTTTGAGCTAAACTTTGAGTTAGTTTTCGAATTCAAGTCATGATTAGAATTAAAGTTCTAGTTATCAGTGAGTTTCGAGTTGGACTTTGAGTTTGAGTCACATTTAAAGACAGAGTTCTAGTTACAATTTTGAATTTGAGTCACTTCTTGAGGTAGAGTTTGAGTAAGATTCGAATTTAAGTCTCATTTAGATTAATTAAGATTTCGAGTTGAAATTCGAGCTATTTTATATGTCTTTTTGAGTTCGTAATTAAATTTTCTATCGCGGAACAAGGGCTTTAGCTCGGGCTTCCGAAAAGAGGGATCCGGGATATGCGTACTAAATAAATAATGTTAAAGCATACAAAACGCAACATAGGAGTTGAAATAAAGTTAGATGTGGTGTGATTGCCAATGAGACAACTATCCACCAGAGTTTAAATGCAGTGGATGTAAGAAATCATATATAGGCAACTGTTCAGCCTTCAACACCCCGTATAGTCAGCTACAAAAGGCCACCATGCACTATGTGAAAAAAAATCAAACGAAGAAACTAACGGTCTATTTAAAAAAAGAAACAATATGACACATATGTATACAACGACAACAATTGAACTTCATGCTCCTGACTTGGGGCAGGTACATAAAGAAAGTGCACGTGGCGGAGTTTAACATGTATGTGAGCGAACATCGGACTGTAACAGTAGTGTAACAGCACAACACGAGAAAAAAAATGTAAACTAGAAAAAGTGATGCCTCTGCACTCCACTCATTTAACCGCTTATACCCCAAAAAGGACAAAGTTCAATTTTTCTCCCAAAAGAGGAAAAATAATAAAAAGAAAATCCCAGACCACATGCACACCTTCAATACATGTACAAACAGCTAGCAGAGTGATAAATTCCTAGCATTCAAACAGTAGGAGTAGTTATCTGGAAACGCCCTACTTATGCAAGTAAATTTCCCAAAATGACAAAGTTCAACTTTCTCCCAAAATAGCACATATTAATAAAAATTAAACCCTGACCACATGCAGCACACCTTCAATATATGTACAAACAGACAGTAAAGAGAAAACTTCCTAGGATTCAAACTATGGGAGGAGTTATGCGGAATAACTATATACCAATAATGGGACGGAAAGACGGACGGACGGACAGAGGTTAAACACTATGCCCCCAACTTTCAGTTGCGGTAAAGTTGCGGTGGCTTAAAATACAGTTTCGATTGGCTGACTCAATAGATCGGTTTGACTGGGTAATTTAAATCCATCGGGGTGATCTCGGGTTCCCCAGAAAGGTAAGGAGATTCTGCTCAACGTGTGCACCCGTCGTGTTATTCGCGAAATTACAAACCGAGTGATTTGGTTTTTTTTGGAAGTTCAAATTCGAGTAAACGATGAAGGTGTTATGGTTACGACAACTGGAACATGTTCGTCGTCACATGTGAAACAGATATTCCAAAAAGTTTATTTTTCAATTAGTGCGAGGTAGATCAGAGAATTCAATTGATTAAAAGTAAAAAATTGATATTGGTATGTATGTTCAAATGATTATTAACGCTAAAACAAAATCGGTGAATTCTTATCTTATAGTATTGATACTTTGTCGCTTAGTCCGAGCCCCCTCGCCCCGATTTTCCTGTGACTTACAAGTGAGTTGATTTGAAGTGTCTCATTTGTTAACAAAAAAGTATTAGTGTTTTTATTTGTGTCGAGCCTGCGACATCAATGTAGCGGCAGTCAGACACAACAACGTCGTCGAAAGTGGCATCATTTCGGGACCTTTTATAGCTTATTACGGGGTATGGGTTTTGTTCATTGTTGAAAACCATACAGTTTTGTTTTAGTTAAATAAAACCGAATTAAACTCTTTTGACATGATAAATTTATTACCTCCATGAAGTGTATTAAAACTTGTATAGGAGTTTTTCCTCAATATCAAGAAAAAGCATCTACAGAAAAACATTTTTTTTAATTTTTTTAGACCGATGAATGTACTGCCGATCAACATTACTCTTTTACACTGAAAGCAGTAATATAAGGCGAGACACAGCGTTCCGTGGACTATTTTATAAATTTATTATAATACTGCTTCTATTTGAGAACTTCGGATCAAATAACAGGAACAAGTGGTTTTGGGATATCCCAATTATGTCCGAAATACTGTAAAATATTTAGGATTTTATATTTTTATTATTGTCTGCCGTTCCCCTTTTTCATACCAAATAACTCTGAACAACCACTCCAACTTTAATTTGAACTTTGGCGATACCCATCCAAAGCACATTAAACAAACGACATATTGAAATCTGTAGATTTTTTTTCACATAGTGCATGGTGGCCTTTTGTAGCTGACTATAAGGAGTGTTGAAGGCTGTACGGTTGCCTATATATGATTTCTTACATCCACTGCATTTAAACTCTGGTGGATAGTTGTCTCATTGGCAATCACACCACATCTAACTTTATTTCAACTCCTAATTTGCGTTTTGTATACTGCAACATTGTTTATTTAGTACGCATATCCCGGAGCCCTCTTTTCGGAAGCCCGAGCTAAAGCCCTTGTTCCGCGATAGAAAATTTAATTACGAACTCAAAAAGACATATAAAATAGCTCGAATTTCAACTCGAAATCTTAATTAATCTAAATGAGACTTAAATTCGAATCATACACAAACTCTACCTCAAGAAGTGACTCAAATTCAAAGTTGTAACTAGAACTCTGTCTTTAAATGTGACTCAAATTCAAAGTCCAACTCGAAACTCAATGCAAACTAGAACTTTAATTCTAAGCATGACTTGAATTCGAAAACTAACTCAAAGTTTAACTCAAACAGTAACCCGAACTTTAATTTCAACACTAATTAGATGGATGGCCACACGCATGCAAGGCACATACAACATGGAAATCTATCTAAAAATAGAACAGGTTTTTCCGAATTGGTCACGTGGTTTTACCTCATCAAGTAATGGGATAACCACATCAAAGAATGACAGGACTACATCAAAGAATGACAAGATCACATCAAATAATGAAACAAACACATCAAGTGGTGTAAAATCGTCAAATTTTGAAACATTATTAAGTAATATTAAAACCATATAAAGAATAGACAAATCATCATGATTACGAAATAACAAAACCACATAATGTAATGAAACAACTACATTAGGTCACATACACATCAAGTAATGTTAAAACCACATTGACTAATGACACAAACATATTAAATAATGGTGAAACCACATCGAGTTATGGCAAAACCATATTGAGTAATGACAAAACTATATCAAGTCAATACGAAACCATATAGTGTAATATCGAAATATCATTAAGTAATGACTATTCGATATTGAGTTATATTAAAACTTCATTACGTAATGTCAAAACCATATTAAAAAAAGACAAAATATCATTAGGTAATAATAAAACATCATAAAGTAATATCAGAGTTCCACATAAGACAGCTGTGGCGTTCCATAGAAGACACTTGTTTATTTTCTGCACATGTAGAAAAAGTTGAAAATGGGATTTGAATGACATAGTATTTACTTATTCTGAGATAAATGTTAGAGTAATCTGTTCTTAGTTTCTGAGTAATTTTTTGTTGGCCTAATCTGTTTTTTGTTTGTTTTGTTTTTTTCGTCTTTGTTCTTCCGACTTGATAGGTGTTGCACCAGTGTTTTTCGTTCAAAACTACGGCTTTTTAAAACGGTATTGTTGGATCAATTCAGGTTTCATGTTATTTTATTGATATGAATAGAAAGAGAATTGTCACATTTGTTTATAATTTTATTGTGCATGAGGCATTTTTACTTTCTGTTTTCTTTCCTATGCGTCTAAAATAAAAACAGATTTCTAAATGGAGTAACTCTATGAGGTTTTAATACAGCACAGACGTGCTTGTTGGATTCATGATAGACCGCACGAAGTAGTTTCTCTTTCGTGTGTCCATTTTCCTTTCTTGTAGTAAGGGAGATAACTTACGTAACGACGAACGGTTTAAATCCCGTATTCCGCTAGAGACGTGCAATTACGTACACGTCGCCTTAAAAACGCCAGAATACTTCAAAACTCATATACCCCAAATAATACTCTGTGAAGTTATAAACGTTTACCGCAATTCGATCAATATTAAAAGTCCGTGTACATTTACGCCAAACATTTATCATTTTAAAATGAAAAATAAGTTTTCAAATTGCTCTGCAAATTTTAAATGTACTTTGGTTTGAAAAATGTAACAAAAATCTATTGAAATCACTTTCGAAAAAACATTTTCTCTATGAGATTTGAAATTTGTTATTTTCATGGAATTGTATTTTTGATTTTACGAAGATATTGAAACAAATAACAATAAGTTTGTGTTAAAAATGATTTTATTTTGTCAAAAGTTTAAATATATTTAAACATTTGGATTTGTTTGCTTTAGAAAACAAAACAGATTTCAATTTCATTCTTAAAAGCAAATATTGAAAATACTGACCTTAAGCATTTTTCAATTTAGTTTACAATATTGAAAAATGAAAAATGCTCTAACGTGGAGCATTTTTCAATTTGACTTACAATATTGAAAAATGAAAAATGCACAAGCATGGAGCATTTTTCAATTTGACGTTTGATATGGAAAAATGAAAAATGCTCCAATTTTTCATTTTTCATTTTACTGTGCAATATCACGGTGGGTATGGTTGTCCTGCGAGAGAACGTTCTGTGCTGGTGATTCGGTCCTGACGGGTGCTGGTGATCAATGAAAAAATGTAAACGAAGACGAAAATGATGATTTTTGACGTTTTCTCTCATAAAAATGGAAGGAAACAGTTGAATTTTTTCAATTTTGTTTCTTATGGGTTCATAGGCAAACCATTAAAAAGTTGATCCTCTAAACTGTTTCAGGTAAGCGTAACACAAAAGTGCTAATTTTCAGAAAATCAAGAACTGAAAAACTAAAACAAAAATGCTCATGGAGTCAGCTTTCTATACCCAAATCCAAATGACAAAATTATTTTGTGAAAAAAACAGTGCAATTTAGTAAAATTTTGCATTTTCTCAGTTTATTTGTGTCCTGATACTGTGCTGGTGGGTCCTGTCATTGTGCTGGTGGGTCCTGATACGGTGCTGGGGATTTTGGGTAAAAGTTTGTCATATTTGAAACAAATGTTTCAAAATCAATAAAATTTAGCTGATAATTGTATTCAATCGGATCTGTGACACTTATTTTTACTTTTGTGTATCCATTTGGCTGTTTTATATGATAAATCGTAATTATATTACATAAATGGGCAACATCTTCCGTCCAATATCAGATGAAAATATATCTAATTAGAATAGTTTTATTTAAGATATTAAATGCCCTTGAATTGATGATTCTCTACAAAATATGTTAACTTAAACAGTTTAAAAAGGTACTTAAAATAAAGCGACATTTATAAGAGGGGGTCTTATATTGACATTAAGGTTCGACTGGTTTATTTCAGTTAAATATGCGTTTCACACACCTCTCGCAACTCCATCCAACCAACCCCTCCTTCTCTCCTCCTTCATTAGTACAGTGGTGTAACAACCCAACAATTTATCACATGAATTAATAACATTAAGACACAAATTATTGAACAACGCATACTCGCAGCTACTGAAAGCTAGTTCAAAGACGCATTTTCAACTAATACCGGTAGATAAACCAAATTCTCTAAGATAAAAATCTCAATCGTACCGATCATAAAGTTCATATTTTAATGTTTGATAATTTAGAACTTTAAAAGTGTGCAGTGAATCTTGTGCTCACAACAGTTATTCCACATGTTCAACAACTATGTATAAATCAGACATTATAAAGGCATTTGGAAGATACCAAGAAGTCTTTTACAGTTAATGATCATGAGAGGATGGACATTGCATGGAATTTTACATAGGATAAGAAGAAATTGATAGTTTGTTTTGGCGCGAAGGACTTTAAAACTTCTTTGCATTAAATTCTAAACAGTTTTCTTCTTGTCGTAACGGTAAATGTTTAAATGTTCAACAAAATCTCAATAACTTTGTTGGAACGAACAGAACAAAGATGACATGTAAATCTTAATTTCTTCGTCATGTTGGTCTCCTGCGGAGAGCTGTATCATATGCAATCATAAGCACATCTTCTTTTTTATATTCTAATCAATTTTTCATGGAGTTTGATCTACTTTTTAGCTTCCACCCTGGTGAGCCATGTTAATCGTCGGTATGTTGTTGCACCCAGCGCATGTACATGTAAGTTGTCATATTACCATCTTTTTTTCTGATTTAGTTTACCCAATTCATACGTGACAGGATAATTACCCTAGTAACCGGTGTTACCAATGTATATATTGAACATAAGTTATAAAAATTCAACAATACTTAATTTATTGTGTCCGTTTGTTTAGGCAAAACAAAACTAGAAAAACTTCGAGAGACTTTTTTTTAAATGTCATGATTGTCTGTCTATTTCTAGAGCTTTGCTTAGTATTAACTTCAGATGATAGGGGCTTCACACCCTGGTGACTCTGCTGTCCTTCATAATTATATTCATGTTCTATAGAGATAGCAGCTAAGTGTTGAATGGGGGGCAATAATTTTATCGCATTTTATTTCCAAGGCGTTTTTTAGTTTTTTGAGTCCTGAAAACACGTATGAAATGGGGAAAAAAATGTTTGATATATCTGGCTTTAGATTCGTTTTTTTACAAATATATATATATATATATATATATATATATATATATATATATAAAGGCTACATGTTTATGTAATAATACAAAGAATTCACTGTATCAAAAAATGAAATAAATGCGTGAAGTGAAATACCTCAGTAACGAGTCATTACTACAGCGAAGGTGTGTTTGGCACACAAAAAGCCTCGTGGTATTACCAATATTAAAAGTGTATTTCTGAGTCTGGTATTTTTTCCGTTCACTCATTTTTCACTCATTTTCAATTAAAATTATGGCATATTTTTATTTTCATTCAAGAAATATATTTAAATATATAAATAGCATTCACTCCCCTCGAGCTCTTAATTCTTTATCAAAAATCTTTGACAACAGACTTTCTTTTGGAATTATAAATGCAAAACTTTATTTCTGTATGTGTAATTTAGGTTATCTCATCTTCATTCTCCGACAAATTCTTGTCTGGCCTTCCATAGAATAGTCCTATATTTTTTTTAAGTGTTCTATCGAACTTTCGAAAATAACTGTTTAGAAAAAAATTTAGAATTTCAAAACTTCCCCAAGCCACTGTTCCCTCCCTCTTCCTACCCCATCACCCCAATCCCAATAGAAAAGGTAAAAAAAAAAACACGCAAAACTATAGTTATCCTTTTAATCAGCACTAAATTGCTTACAAAGAAATCTGATTTAAGCTGCTGAAGACACATGATTCAAACGAACAGAAACAAGGCTGAGATTCATTTGGTAGAATAAAAAGAAAATTATCTACAGTATCGTACAAATTTGTCAGAGAAACATTATTCATGATGCTTAGATTACACTGAATTTATTATTTAAACTCATCTAAGAGGTGTTCAGGCTCACCTGAATCCGATTGTTTGCCTTGATCAACTTTGATTGTGTCTGATTCGTATACGAAACATGTTAAATCCTCAAGCATTTTAGCGCCCGGCCCAAGTCAGAAGACTCTTGGCTTTGTAAGTCTTGTACATGTTTTTATTTAAATTTCAGTTCATTGAAATATTGATAACCGATAACAGCTTTTTTAATCATTTTAAATGAGAAAACAGAAAACAATAAATTAAAAAATTATGGGTTATTTTTTTCATAATAACAGGAAACATAGTCACAATAATGTCTATTTTAAGAAAACAGATAACAGCTAGATATAGTCAATTACAGTTAAGCATCAATGATCTGGAATATTTGCCACTTTTGACTTAAATATAAAGGCACAGAACCAGGACATAGGAGCACAGAACCAGGACCGTTTTTTAAATCACCAGCACAGCGTCAGGACAATTTCGTTTAGCGAACTTGCACGACTTTTGCAATAAAATATTGTTGTAATATGCTTTTCATGGTACTTATGACGTATCAGAGAAAAATTAAGTAACATAACGGTTGTTTTATTGTCATTCTGATACAATGTAAACAAACCCACCAGCACAGAATCAGGACCCACCAGCACCCGTCAGGACCGAATCACCAGCACAGAACGTTCTCTCGCAGGACAACCATACCCACCGTGAATATTCAAATTTGAAAAATGTTCATTATTTAAATGTGTAATAATGAGAACGAAAATGTTATTTGTTTCAAAATAGGCGTTTTAAATGTTTAAATTGTTGACACTTTTTATTAAATGTTTTACTATTTCCGTTTTCTTTTTTCTAGTTTTAAGCGCAATATATCTTGAAGATCTTTTTAAGGTGTGTGTGTATGTGTGTGAACTATGTGTGGTATCAACAAATACGAACAAGAATGGTACAATGACAAGTACGATAATGACCACCAAAAAAAAATCATTCTTTCTTTTTATCTATATATCTAGCTGTCTTTGTAGCTACATGTTTTCATCTATCTTTCGAGCTATCAATCTGTCATTCATTGTATATATCAATCTGTCTATATATCTGACTTTTGTTTTTCTTTGTCATGTCTTTCTTTGAATTGTCGGGGTTGAAATCTTTAATTTAGTTCTCTCGAAGTGAAGAAAAAAGTCACTTGTTTATATACATGTACATGTTGTAAGGAGACGACCATTTGATATTCGGGGGGGGGGGGGGGGAGGAGGATTTTGAAAATAGATAACTCAGCCTTGATAATCACAAAATAAATGGTTTGTTCTGTGGTAGTTTGAAAATAAATTACCTGACTTGAAATGTAAAGAAAATAAATAACTCAGCAGTTCTAATCGAAAGTATGAGATGGCACCAGATTCTTCATAAATTCATCTTTTTCCCCAAAACAATCGGGAAACACTTCCCAAATTTTTCAATAACAAAAGTATAAATATTATTTAAATATACTTGAAATGTCTGAAAATTGGTTTCATATAACTTGAGGTATATTGTCTCAGGAAACCTTACCTCACTTTTATTTTAACAGGGCCGTAACTACATGCAGGAAATTTCAAAACCAAACGCTTGTCTCCTTATCAAATTGTGTTCATAGCCTTGCAAGCAGAAAGTTCTGTTTTCCCTCAGACTTACAGCACTGATTTTTCGAGATCAATGTTTTTTATTTATTTGTCTTGTGTTCATTGATTGCCCTTCTGTATTCTGTTAGTGTTGCATTCCTTTTGTTATCTAGCAATTTTGTTATAAAGTTGATCATGAGTTTAAAAAAAACAGCAGCCACAGACTTAACTATGTGATTTCCATTTTTGCTTTATCATGCACATTGGTCTTTTGATGTTGTCCCTAGAAACTTCAGTCTTACACTGAATTTATGCATTTTGCTTTGAGACCAAAGTATTGTCAAAAAATTATTAAAACAAAACTTCATTTTCAGATTATGAAAGGGCCTTTGGAACATTCAGAAAGCATGAATTGCATCATTTATTCTATAGGTTCTTGGGCCTTCAGTGGCTCCAAACCCTTCAAAAAAATGTGCATCGCTCCGCTCGGCGTTATGTTTGCCAATACATTTAAAAAAAAAGTGCCCAGTTCTAACTAAACTTTAATACTATGTATGTATGCAATACATGTATATGCAGTTGGGAATTTAAAATATTCATTTCTCCAGAGGGGTATGGTTAATCTAATTAAATGGTACATAATGACTTGACTATACTATATGTATTATTTATACATGTTATAATAAACAAATCATTTAAAAATTGTATGTTTTCGAATATCAAAAATATAGTGGTGAAAATGAATAATCAGTCCCTTGCTTTAATGAAAATGAAAAATCTTGCTTCAATAGTGCAGAAAATGAATAATCTGTCCTCTAAGTTTACAAAAATAAATAACCGATCAAAAACAAATCCTCCTGCCCCCCCCCCCCCCAGAATATCAAATGGTCCTCCCCTAAGAATGGAAGAACTTTTAGACCATCGATGTTTGCTTCAACAAATGCTACTTGACGGAAGAACACACCAAGACATTTCTCAACACTTGACTTCTTTAGGAATCAAACATGCATTAGCGCAAACAATAAGCCGTTTTTGTTCTGAAAATTAAATTAATAGGCGATGCAGAGTAGATGGAGGAGCATTTATCTTAACTATATCATGGCTGAATGTGTCAAACTTAACATGTTAGAAAAGAAGGGAATATATTAGAATATTAGATATTGTCTATGTCAGTTTTTGTACATGCTCACGGAACAGGGTTCGCGGATGGGATGGATGTAGATGTTATATTATTCTGATAAGTATTTGATTTCAAATTTGTATTTTTCTGCATTGTACAGCATTTCCCATATTTTGAATCTGTTAATACAAACATGTTTTTCACAAGCTTATAATATCACAATTCTCTGTCGCAACATATCAAATAAGCATCATCTAATAAAGAAAAATATGAAATTAACTTGCATGCATGTATTTGTGGTAAATTTATATTTCGAAGGATAAATGACTTCTTATATTTGCTTTAAACGGAAAAACAAATGTAGCAAAGAATATATCATAATTATGTGAATAGTATTTCAACAAACATAAGACAGTTCCCATGAGGTTCTGTTTTATGTACATTCTATTACCTTTTATTCAATATGATTTTATATCTTTAATATGTGAAAGAAAAACGAGTATTGTCGGACAAATAGGTCGACACAAAAAATGGTCTCCGTCATTGACAATTTTCTTTTGAAATAAAAAAAAAAAGTAAAAAAAAAAAAAAAAATCCAGATCGACACAAACGTATTCCAAACCCTATGCATCATGTACATGGAATATATACTAGTAGTTACATTTAAAAAAACATGATGTGCGCATAGTGTGTGTTTTTTTCAAGTTGGACCCACATACGCGGTCGTAAAATGATGACAGGCCATTTACCAAGCAAAGGAATCAACGAGACTAAGGCTAGAGTTGGTAAAGCATTAGCGACAGTTAATCCTCGCTACCATCATTTACGACAGCAGCAGTGGCGGATCCAGAACTTTTCATTTAAGGGGGGCACTGACTGAACTTAAAAGGGTGCGCTCCAGTCATGCTTCAGTGATTACCTATATAATCAACCAAATTTTCCCCACAAAAAAAAGGGGGGGCACCAACGGAAAAACATAGTGTTTTAATTTCTGCAATGATGACAGCGTATAATACACATTGTCAACGCTTCCACAAAGCCAAGAAGTAAAGGACGACATAACAAAAACTTAATTCACATAGTTTTTTCACTGACACCCCCACTTTTTCTTAACCTAATTTGGGAAAAATTAATTGTAAAATATGGACATATGTAAAATCGATTTTGGATAAACAAAATTCGCAGCAATTTTACACCCCTCCCACTCTCCCACCCAAACTATTTGATTGAAGTTTTTCATCCTACATTCCGTCTGCTTTCGTGACTGTTACCATGATCGGTCATGGATTTTGCGTTTTATTCGGGACATACAACATCTCTTTTAAATAGCCTTAATTTTTGTTTGCTAGTCAAAAGAAAGGTCAATAAAAAGTTAATATTTAATAGATAAATCTTTTGTCATTGTACAAGTTTCGTGTGTGTGTGTAAAAATCGTCTTCTAGTGAGTCATGTCGCTTTTTTCTTATGTATCATTATCTTGGTAGCATTCTTTTCTACTCTCAAATGGCATGACAGAGACTTGAACCCGGAAGTTGACATAATATATGTATAGAGACCCCTGTCATCTGTTAAATACAATATAAGTGCTTCCCAAGAGACTGTTGGTTATGTGTTTAGTTGGGTTGTTATTTCGCTGCCGTGTAAACGACATCTTTTTCTGTTCATATCAGTTTAATATATCAAATCATCGTGTTTCGATGTAATAGAAAAAAGGTATGAAGAGAATTATAAAGCCATAGTTTTAATAGAGATTTTGCTGAGAATACAAACTTACAGAAAAAGATTGATAAAAATTAACTGTCGATCTATTTGATACATAATTGATTTATAATCCTAACAGGTGTCGATAATACAATTATCGTATTTTGTTTTTGTCAAAATCCATTGCAATTCTACTGACTGATTTTGTAGACTCAGACACATGATGGTTTATAGGTTGTTATTCGCTTAGAACTTACCATCACAAACTTCAAGCACGTTTGTATCTGTACTATGCGTTTAGTCTTTTTAATAACTTGTTTCTTGGTTTTTATACGCCCGTCTAAAATGGGACATATTATGGTATACTGTTGTCCGTCCGTCCGTCGTCATCACTTCAGACAATTAATGAAAAAAACGCTTCCACCAACTTTTATGAAACTTTGTTGAATTGATTATTGACTATTGACGTAAGCTCCCTTTCGATTTTTATAAATTTCCAATTTTTAGTTTCCATGTTATGAAATTTTATCCTTAAAAAGGTGTGATTTTCCAGTTTTCGGACAATAATTCAAAAATGCTTCCATCAACTTTAATCAAACTTCGAAGAATTGTTTATATCTATTGACGTATGCTCCCTTTCGGTTTTTAAAAATTTCAGATTTTACGTTTCCGTGTCATGAAATTTTATGCTTTAAAAAGTTTTTTTTCTCCAGTGTTTGGACAATCACTCATAAACACTTTTACAAAATTTTATGAATCTTTAGTGAATTGTTTATATCTGTTGACTTACATGTAAGCTACCTTTCATGTTTTTCAGTTATTAAACTAAGTACCCTTTTGTTTTTTTATATAATTTCTGATTTGATACTGTACAGTTGTGGAATTTTTCTTCTGTAAAAAATGTCGGAAACGGCCAAGGACATTTATTCTTTGAGAAAATTCATTTCAAACACAAGGACAAGGGGAGTATCATGGGCTTACAGCGTAGCCCTTTATTTATTTATTTAATGAGTCAAGTCTTTTCAACTGATTTTATAAGAAGTTTTATAATATGTTGTTTATCACTGTTCAATGTTAAGGGGATGGTTGCGCACCTAAAACGAGTTTCGTGATCTTTAATCACTTAGAGTTCTATATATGAGCCGTAAAATTATTTTTTCTCGAATGAATTGAATTGTTTTAAATTTTTCATCTTGGAATCTTTTGTAGCTTGCTGTGAGGTATTGGTTTTCCTAAGTGTTGAAGACTGTACCATGAATTATACTTGCTTACTTCAGCATCATTTAATGTCTGGTGGGGAAAAAAATGTTTCTCTGGTAATCATACCACATCTTTTTTTTTTATGAAATTATGAATAAAACAAACATTTAGTTTAGTACTCGTCAGGTCAGTTACAAAGCACGCCATTCACGAATAGAGTAAATGAATACACGGAGAGCGTGCGGCAGCGTTATATATTTTCATGTGCCATATATATGAATTTTTATAAATGTACATGTATCAATTGATGATGCTAATGGGGAAACTAAGAAAAAGTAAGATAGCAACGTTTCTTCTGTATTGATAATGTTTATTGATTGCGTTACGATCAATAACAATAAATGAAATTACTGAACTATAAGTGATATATATTTCACGATTATTAAAAAATGTATTCTGACACGATGAAAGCAGGTTACGTATGGTAGCAAAAATACAAGACGAGAACCAGTTTCTCATTTTGAACAATAGGAAAGGTAGAGAAACAAGGAGCATGTTTTATGCCCAAATCACACTAGACCAATATTGCACAACGCTCACCGCGATCTAAAAGGTGAGATCACGGTACGAGCAGGATGAAAGTTTGGATTTTCATTGTTTTCACGCTCTAACAACGATCAGTCTAAGACCTTTCCACTTTCATACCGTGATCCAACTACGCTCTCGTCAATATCGTCAACATCATGTTCCATATAAATACTGTTCAATTTAATTCCATCTAATTGTCATTTAAAATACGTAGAATTCTCGAAAACAACACAGGCATATTAACAAAATGTACCAGAAATAGGGGGCGTGATGGTAGGGATACTAGATGTAGAATCAGAGGAGCCTCTGAATCGAATTTTGATCCAGTAAACATGCCGGATCAACCAATTCAACCTGAGTCACAACGCGTTGCTGGTCCATCGAGATCGAATGACGATATTTTTTTGAACAATAGCGGAAATGATATAGATGTGTCAAGCATGATAGTGGTTATCAGACCTTGATCAAATTTAATGGTTCAGTGGTCAAAGTTAAGTTTTTTTTTTATATTTGATCTTTTTTCTAACACTATATGCAATATGTCATCTTTATTTGGTGTATGGAAATATTTAATGGTGTGCATGTCAGTCTGGCAGGTTTTATTTGGCCTTGACCTCATTTTCACTGTTCATTGCTCAGTGTTCAGTTTTTTTAGTTTTGGTCTAATTTTCTTAAACTATTGTCATGTTGTAAAAATGCGTGAAATTGTGAATTATAGAATTTTCATCTTTTTGTGTCGTGTTTGGCATCAACAGTTATTTCTTGTGCGTAATTTAGTTTAAATATTTTTATTACGCTAGAAATGCGTTTAATTAGGAAACAAGATTTTGAACTATTTTTCAAATAATTTTATAAAAGACATGTATTAGTCGTTTCAGCGTTACTAGGAAATATTTATGGATTAAGATTAAGATTATGTCGTGAGAATACTTTTTGATAACAATGGTCATCAACCCTTTTCTGTTTTCATTGGTCAAAAACGTTTCTATGATCATATTTTATAAAGGTTACTTTTGAAACGAAAAGGGGATAGAAATAGAGAGAACCATGTGACGCACCGGTTTGCCCCGCTCTCGATCTACGAGCAGCGGCGGGTTAATGTATGTTGCCATGATTAATGTTTTGTAAATATGCTTTATGAACTGTGATTGTATATATGTTAGATGGAAAAATAAAGTATATGAAAGTTCATGTATCCAGTCTCGTGTATTGATTTATAACTTTCCGGAATGGACCCTCTGTCATCTGAAACGGGCCTAGATCATTTGGATTGTCCAATACTGTCATTCATCTCCGACGGACTATAGAGTTAACAAAAACGAAACACACCAACAAAACAACCACATGTACATGTACATGTATATATAATCGACAACTCTAATTACGGCAAACTAGGATTTTCTATTCACGTCAAATATTTAGGAAATTCTTAACGTGTCACTATAAGCAATTATATGTTAAATATATTTGCTGTATGGAAGAATTGTAAGCTGTGCACCTCTGCCTGCCAAGGTTCGGATCCTTGACCTTAATTTCACGGTTCGTGTGTTTAGTTTTCTCGGTTAAGTCTGTTTCTTAGAAACTATAAGAAAAAGGTCAATTATACTTAGTGATTTATTGTAAGGAGTACATGTATTTCTTGTTGTGTTTAAATGATATTGGCCTAATTTTCTTGGACCATGTTAAGCTTATGTGATCGTTGTAGGATATCTTTATATTTAGGACTATCAACATAGAGGGTGGGCAGAACCTTTTTCGGGGCCTCGCTATTTCATGTTTTTACGTCCATGATTTCGGAATCAGGACCACTCCGACCCCCCTCAACATAATATCAATGATTAGTAAAGAAGTAGAGACATTTCAGCGTGTGCACTCTTGTAATTTGAGAAATTTTAAATAATTTTATTAAAACATTTATCGATATTGCCGCTTTTTTATACTATTATATTTTTTGTAGGTCATCCGCTCCCATTTTATATTCGTTATGTAAACAGAAAGTCACAAGTTTTTTGTTTTTTTTACAGGGATCACGAAACTGTTCCATATCAGGCTGATAATTTTGGGCATAAAATCCATCTTGATAAAAATGAATCTTGCAAGTAGCCCTCGAAGTGGGATATAGAGAGGGGTGATGTGGAGGTTACAAAACGGGGATGTTGGATATAGGATTATAAAAATTGGGTAATGAAATCAAGGGAACACAAAAGGTGGGATCTGGAGAAAAAAAAAAGAGGAATTATATATAATTAGGAAAAGGCGCATACCGAGTCACTCAAACATCATTCACGTGAATGAAATAAAATTCCATATGTAATGTCGGAATAAGATTTTAGTGTTGTTTACTTTTTTTTTGAAGGGGGGAGGGGCGGGCATCATTGGAAGACCTCCCATCTCTGACTCAAAATATTGATAATTTTTATCTTGTCCCTGACAGCTTCAGACATAATAATTTTGAACCTTCTATTTTTTTATATAGACACTACCCTTTCCTAAAATTGAGAATGGAAATGGGGAATGTGTCAAAGAGACAACAATCCGACCATAGAACAGACAACAACATAAGGTCAACAATAGGTCTTCAATGCAGCGCGAAACTCCCGCACCCGGAGGCGTCCTTTAGCTTACCTCTGAACAAATATATATCTACTAGTTCAGTGATAATGGACGTCATACTAAACAAACTAAACACAAAAAAAATAAAAATAAAAATAATGCAAGACTTACAAAGGCCAGAGGCTCCTGACTTGGGACAGGTGCAAAAATGCGGTGGGGTTAAACATGTTTTGAGATCTCTCCCTCAATACATCTGGCCAAAGTAAAAAAGTAAACGCATAACCATACGCACAGTAAAATTCAGATCAAGAGAATTTCGAGTCCGATGTCAGAAAATAAAAGAGAATAAACAAAATGACAATCATACATAAATACATAAATAACAACAGACTACTAGCAGTTACTGACATGCCAGCTCCAAGCCTCTTTTAAACTGATTGAACGATTACGTCTTCATCGTAGGAATTCCAGGCAACTCCCGTTAGGGGTTTAGTATTATACAATCATAAAGTATTTAAGAGAAGAACATAACCCGTGTCATGCCAACAACTGTTTTTTTTTTAAATAAATCTGTTTAATTCCGATGTAAAGACCCTATAAGTGAATCAATATTAAAGCCAAAATATGCAAACTTTAATGACCTGACATCAGTATAGTAACTATATCCCTTCTTAATAAGTCTGTTTAAAGGTTTTGTTATCTTTTAATGTTACTTGTTGTCGTTTGTTCATGTGATTCATAAGTATTTCTCGTTCTGTATATAGATTATACCGTTGTTTTTCCCGTTTGAATAGTTTTGCACTTGTCATTTTTGGGACACTTTATAGCTTACTATTTGGTGTGAACCAAGACTCTGTGTAGGGACCGTATTTTGACCTATAATGGTTTTTATCTTAAAAATTGTGACTTAGAAGACAAGCTGTCTTATTGGCACTCATGCCACATCTTCTTATATCTAGAGAAACGTAAACTAGCTTCACATTTGAAGTTCATTTATAACTGAAATGCCACCTCACATTCATTCTAAATAATAGAAAATCTGTCTCAAAATGAACAAAGTAATCAGCAATATCAGTCTTGACAACATCAAACCTATTTTACTATACATTTACCAAATAAACCATAATATAAAAACAAAAGACAACATGAACAATTATACACCAAAGTTTTCAAAATTGTCTCCTAACGACAGTCGTATCTTTAGTCGACTTCATTCCTGATTAGTTTTCCCAAAATAATGTATTTCAGTTAAAAACAGAAAAAAAAAATTCAACACCCTGCTCGCGGGATCAAAAAGTAACCTGAGTAATTCTGAACAGCTGAGACGATGGATGCCAAATGTTAAAGCACTATTTGTATCTGAATAGCTAAGTAAATAAATTAAATCAAAAACAGTGAAAAAATTAATGTTATCTAGTAGTTAAAAAATGACTTCCAAAATAAGCCGTATTTAGAAGGAATATGGCACATTCATCAACTTTATACATGGAGATTGGGAAAAGAACAGCTTTCCTAGGTGTTGTTTTTATCTTTGCATCTTTTCTAGGTTGTCACCGAGGATATTACCAAACGCGTAGCCAGTGCATGAAAGTACGAAATTTTAATTTATTAAAAGTCCATCTTATATTTTTTTTTTACTTTACATTTGTGAATAACTCTCTCCTCTGTCGTTGGGGCTTAGATCACTTTGTTATTGTTACCAGCTTTGCATACTCATTTAAAAAACCTCAACTTCGTTTTCAAATCAGGAATAGTTATACCTTGATCATAACACTCATAAATGGCTCAGATCTTATATTAAATGTTTATTAACTTTTAAAACAATACTAAACTTGAGAGTAAAATTAAATATCTTTATCAACGAATTCAACATACCAATATCTATTTGATTTAACAGATACATATAGAATATTAAGATAACCTGAATGTTAATAACGACATAGGAAGGGAAATAAAGATTGCATGATATATGTGCCACATCAGTAAAAAATTGCTGGTGCGTTGCTCTTCTCCTATCTTTTCGGGGTTAGGTTATAAATGTGCATTTACGGGTTCACACATACACACATGTGTATTATATTTAAAGCATAAAACAAAATTTCTAAAGTGTTAACAATGAATGAAAAAATAATTTGATTATCTATTTTTCAATATCTTTTATATCAATTTCTTTAACCTTTTTAGAGCATTTTTCATTTTGTCAAACGATTACAAAAATTGAAAAATGCTACACACAAAAACATTTTCATTTTTGAGAAAATTTTCTAAAAAATGAAAATTCAACCAATATTTTTCATTTTTCAATATTTCATGGCAAATTGAAAAATGCTCCAAGTTGGAGCATTGTTCAGTTTTCAATTTTTAAAGGCAAATTGAAAAATGCTACACGTTGGAGCATTTTTCATTTTTCAATTTTTAAAGGCAAATTGAAAATGCTCCACGTTGGAGCATTTTTCATTTTTCATTTTTTTAAGGCAAATTGAAAAATGTTTAAGGTAAGCAATTTCAATATTTTGTTCTTAGGAAGGAGACTGAAATTTGTTTTTTTCTAAAGCAATCAAATTCAAACGTTTTAATTTATTCAAACTGTTGATAAGATGAAATCTTTTAAAGACAAACTTATCATTACTTTTTATATTATCCTCTTGAAATTAAATATTGTAATATCATGAAAATTACAAATTTTAATCTCATAACGAAAATGATTTTTCAGAAGTGAATTCAACAGTTTTTTGATACATTTATCAAACCAATAAACTTTTAAATTTGTATTTTGCAAAATCTATTTTTTCAGCTTAAAATGAAAAATGTTTGGCACGGTCTTATTAAAGGTGTCAGACCACCAATTAAAAATCCCTATCTGTTCAACCAAATTTTGCAGTTTTCACAGCTTTCTAAATATTTTACCTTAAGTTTAACTTCATAGAAACAAGGTATATCCTGAATTGTACATGTATCGTCTTTCTACATGCCAATTTCCACCATACCTTTAAAGCCTTCTACTCCAAAAAAAAACCTGGTTTTCTGGAAATCTTAAATTAATATACTGTGGAGCGCGTTAATCCTCTATTTTTAATGCAAACTCATAGACAAGTAAATTTTGGCTCAACATGGTCTAGATCTATTTCTCTTTCACCAAAAGTTTCATTTCAGCAAATTTGTTAGTAAGTTTAAGTAAACATGGACATCAAAAGCACTATTTTGTGTCAGAGTAGGGCTACTTTTACGTTCTAAATTGGAGGGAGTAATTGGTTGTCTGACACCTATTAATGGTGTGGGATACGATAGAACCCGTATTGTTCAATTGGATTATAAAAAAAGAAAGTCGAAGCAGCTTCTAAAAAAAATCTGAAGAAAAGGTTTAGTAATCAGTACATATAAATGTCCAAGATATGGTACACTGTGCATACTTACTTCTCCTCGCAGACACAGACACCTGAAAAAATTGCACAATGAAAAGTTATTTTTATTTGAAGCGGTTTTATGATTTTTTTATCAATATGATTATTATTATAATAAAGTTCAGACAGAGGTACAGTACTTCACAATTAAGAAAACTAATACATTTTATATTGTATTTTTTCCCGGTGCTTCACTGTATTCCATTAATACGCATTAGTTTGTTTAACATCGGTTATTCATAAAAAGCATAACTGCAGTCTAAGTTTACAACACATAATTTACTATTGGGTGTTTAATGTCCAGTGGCAAGTATGTCATGCGTATTTCGAAAAAAAAACCATAAACATTGCATTTAATAAGTTTTGTAAACTTTAAATCATCGTTTACTAGTAAGTAAATTATGTTGTTCTAATATAATCCGGTGATGCCTAAATGTCTTTTTAAACAATGTATGTCTATGAGGGTATTGCACGACCGGCTTCCCGCAGTAGTGGTTTCTTTGCTTTAAAAAGACAATCAGACTTTGCTCAACAGAATTGTTTTGGGCGCCTGTGCAATGTGAGTAGTTTTTCAGATCATTGACGTCACATGGACACGTTTAGGGGGTAATCGGACACGTTTCTGAATGCTACATGTATGTACGTTAAATTATCAATTAAATTGAATTTCCACTTCAATCTATAAAACATTAATGTACCTTTGTATAAAGTAATGAGTATATATTTAAATGTCTTTTTGTCGTTGTTTCACGAATCACATTATAAAGAACACATAAATAGACCGATGGTTAAAGCTACACGTGCATGGAATACTTGCCACTGGCAAACACCCATTCTTTGATGATGATGAACTAAATTATCATATTTTCCTTTTTTTTTTATTTAGCACACATTTCAACTTTGATTGATTATATATACATGTAGTATCAGAAGTCCAATCCATTACTGGACTTTTGGTAGTATATAAAGTCATAAGTATATTTTGATGACCGTTCCCTTCCATAATTGTGCATTCTTTTTTATTTTTACATAACACAGAAATGAGAAAACATAAGAAAGTTTATAATAGCCTTTATAAAGTCATTTCATTTTCTTTCCTCAGAATGATAAACAGCAATGGGAACAGGATCTGACATGGGAATTTTCGATGTGAAAATAGAAGACGTATATACAGAATGATGTATCAATATGGCACTCATCAGAAGAAAAATAAAACATTTAATCATGAACCATTTAATCCTGAGTTTCGGACAACTTAACAGTACCAACACATTAAACATGGATGCAAATAATGAGCTCATATTAGAACTAAAGTGTCCTCTTGAATTACCACTGTACATATAGTAAGACACATCATATGCGGGACTGAAATGAGGAAAAGAGCCAGGAAACTGACATTCTACTAAGCATTCCAAAGAAAAGATGGCAAAGGAAGAAGACAATAAAACATGATACATGCAAAATTAATTGTTTCTTTGATTGTTTTATTCATGAACTTTAAAGGGTCATAAAATAATCAAGTGACATAAAAGTTATAGAGATTTTTGTGATATAGTCACAGAGAAAAACATAACCAGCTAAAAAAGGATATAAATTATTTTTGGCTACTTATCATAAAAACCCCACAAAATCACAAAATAAATGGAAAGAAATTTTGCATATGGAAATAGCTCACTGGGATCTTTTCTATATGCATCCTTTCAAGTGTTCTTTGAGTAATAAAATGATCATTTTTCAATACAAAATTCTGCAAAGAACTTTAAGCACAAATAATCTGCTATATAAGTGTAAACTTAAAGAAACACAACTATGCAGTTTTTGCAATGAGACAAAAGAAACAATAGAACATATTTTTTGGGAATGTTACATTGTCAAAAACTTTTGGTTTCAACTAGTTGATACACTACATTCAAATTGCAATTATGAGCTTCTGATATCAAAACAAAACATTCTCTTGGGATCAGATATTATAGATATATCAGGAATTTTTTTTACTGTTCTCATGAAGTACTATATTTATTCTTGTAGATTGAAGTCACTGTTACCTTGTGTTAAGATTGCACTAAAGAAATTGAAAAATTATTACATTGTTGAAAAACTATCTTCCACTTTTCACAGTTCTCCTGCAATAGGTGAAAAAATAGAAAAAAAAATGGGAAGCATTTCAACAACTAATTTTATGATACAAGAAAAATAACTCATACTTAACTGAAAATAAATGTGTAACACAACTTGATGCACATCACAATTGGACAGTGGTTAGTGTGCATCATATAGATATTATATATATGTATGTATGGAAGAATTAAATATGTGTTACTATGTTATGATAATAGGAGTTGAAATACTGGTTGGTTTTTGTTTTTTGTTATGTGATTTCCAGATATTGTTAGAGTATGCCACTATATATATTATATTATGATCTGAGTACATGTATGAATAGAATAATTAGATTGCATAAATAATAATTATAATCGTTTAATACCAATTTAATCATTTATGAATATAAGTCAATGATTTTTTATATTTATTTTATTTTATTTATTTTTTGTTTGTTTGTTTTTTGTACTTTTTGTTTTTGTATTGTTCTTTTTTTTTGTTTGTTTTTAGTTTTAGTTTTTTTTTTTTTTTGGGGGGGGGGAGGGGAGTTTATTTGGTATAGGGAGGGGGATGTTTATAAGCACTGACACTGACAGGTCAAAATGAATAAACTTGTATTGTATTCTTCTTTATAAAAAAAAAATGCATATAGATATTGTATGAGATGAAGAAATACCAAATAAAGAATTATAAAAAAAAAAAGGATAATAGTAATATTGTCATAGAATTATCAATATAAAAAAGAAGATGTGGTATGATTGCCAATGAGACAACTATTCACAAAAGACCAAAATGACACAGACATTAACAACTATAGGTCACCTTACGGCCTTCAACAATGAACAAAGCCCATACCGCATAGTCAGCTATATACTGTCAAAATCAGTACTGAAACAGTATTGACAAAATCAGTACTGAAACAGTATTGACAAAATCAGTACTGAAACAGTATTGACAAAATCAGTACTGAAACAGTATTGACAAAATCAGTACTGAATTTATAGAATTAGTAAATGTTTTGTTTTTGTATAAAAGTAAACAGTACTGAATAAACAGAAAGTATAACATTACAAGTTTTCTGTCTTGCCGAACAGTACTGATATATACGAGGGTTGAAATGTACCAAAAAAACGTGAGTAAATTCTTGGTAGTGTAGTGATAAAATAAATCACAAGATCAACTAATGACCGGTACTTCAAAAAGTATCGTTCTTAATCAATAAACATACTGAGAAGGAAGACTGTCCGTCATTTTGACCATTTTAGTTTGTCATTAAGGTGAACTTTTGTGATAAACAACAATCAAAAGAAATTTAATCTACAGTCTCAATCATTTAAAACTAAACCAGCCAACATCAATATGAATTCCAATTAAACTTCCTCTTCGCTAGCCAAGGTTAACAATCTAGTGCCTTCCTCGTGCTCTACCCTTGGTGGCTTAAGGTGGAATTTCGGGGATACCAGGCAATGATAAATTTTGATCGCAGTTGTAACTTACTGCATCCAATAAAAAAAATCATTTAAGGTGACCACGTGTAATTGTAGAAAATGTTAATAAGATTTAAAATCTAAATTTTAAATCAGTTATCGGTAGTGCTCATACCACTGTCCGTCGTTATACTACTTCGTCAAGTAATAGTATTTGGTTTCTAGTTGGATTATCGATCTATACAAGTGATTGATTTACCCATAACCCTCCTTTTGACGTCGACATTTAGGAAAAGCAGACGCATTTTTAGCCATAGATTTATCTTTTAAAAAAATCGACACCAATCTGACACATAAGTTGTTAAAAACCTCAATTTTTTTAAAACTGTTTCAAATAATATTTATCAAGGATTTAATTGTCGTTTATTTTGACTCAATGGATAAAATTGTCGAAGGGTCATGGCAAAATTATGATTCTTAGCAGACGGCATGGTCAGGTTTTGTCGTCATTCCGAGAAGAAAATAGATTACTTCTACATCGAATTATTTCTAAATTCTATTTCCGATATGCAATTTTGACAATTTGAATTTAGTTTAAATTTAGAGCAAACTTCTAAATCTAAATTTAGCATTATTTTGGTTGATTAGAGACGCACGTAAAAATGTTAAGATGGCTGGATTATTGAATACTAAATAAAAAATAGTGTTTGTTTTACGATGGATGGGGCATTGGTAAATCTTATATTCATTTTTTTCCCTCGTGCTTTGAGACACGATCGGCCACAGCAGAATCAGCAGATGTGTTGTGTTTTTTTTGTTTTTTTTAACGTTTTTTTGTTGTTGTTTTTGTTTGTTTCTTTTGCATTGTTTTAATTCTTACATATTTACATGATTTATCATAGCATGTCTTTTCCAGTTTAAAATGCTTAGGGTATTTGGTAGGAAGAGGCGACAATGTGGTCTACATCGGCTAAGAAAACTTTTTTGCGTTCAAACATTGATGGAGATTCTGGTGTTAACAGATCTATAGAGGGTCCAGTAGCAACAACTTTACACAGTTCAGAGGTTAATATGTCTATGATAAAATTGAGAATGGAAATGGGGAATGTGTCAAAGAGACAACAACCCGACCAAATAAAAAACAACAGCAGAGGGTCACCAACAGGTCTTCAATGTAGCGAGAACTTCCCGCACCCGGAGGCGTCCTTCAGCTGGCCCCTTAAACAAATATTTACTAGTCCAGTGATAATGAACGCCATACTAATTTCCAAATTGTACACAAGAAACTAAAAAAAAAAAAAAAAATACAAGACTAATAAAGGCCAGAGGCTCCTGACTTGGGACAGGCGCAAAAATGCGGCGGGGTTAAACATGTTTGTGAGATCTCAACCCTCCCCCTATACCTCTAACCAATGTAGAAAAGTAAACGCATAACAATACGCACATTAAAATTCAGTTCAAGAGAAGTCCGAGTCTGATGTCAGAGGATGTAACCAAAGAAAATAAACAAAATGATAATAATACATAAATAACAACAGACTACTAGCAGTTAACTGACATGCCAGCTCCAGACTTCAATTAAACTGACTGAAAGATGATTTCATCATATGAACATCAGGCACAATCCTTCCCGTTAGGGGTTTAGTATCATACCATCATAACATATATGAGAAGAACATAACCCGTGTCATGCCAACAACTGGTTTTTGAATAAATGTGTTTAGTTCCGATGCAAAGACCCTATAAGTGAATCAATATTAACGCCAAAATATGCAATCTTTAATGACTTGACAACAGTATCGTAATTATATCCCTTCTTAATAAGTCTATTCAAAGGTTTTGTAAGTTTCTGAGGTGAATACTGTCACCTTTGTGCTTTATTAAGAATATTTCCATAAAAATTGGATGTGAAATACCTGAACGTATTAGAAGTCTGCATGTTGAGCTATATTTACGAATGATGTCTTTATATCGATGATAAAATTTAGTAAATGTTTTGACTAGTTTGTGATATCGAAAACCCTGGTGTAATAATTTTTCAGTAATACATAAATTTCTCTCGTTAAAATCTAAAACATTGTTACATACACGAGTGAATCGTACAAGTTGAGATATATAAACACCGTAAGATGGTGACAAGGGAACGTCACCATCTAAAAACGGATAATTAACGATAGGAAATGAAAAATCATTCCTTTTATCATAAATTTTAGTATTCAGCTTTCCATTAGTGATATAGATATCAAGATCGAGAAAAGGGCAGTGGTCATTGTTAGTATTAGCTTTATTTAAAGTAAGTTCAACAAGATAAATTTCATTAATATACATACTGAAGTCGTCATTATTGAGAGCCAAAATATCATCCAAATATCTAAAAGTATTATTAAATTTGTTTATCAGATGTTGTTTCGATGGGTCTTTGCTTAGCGAACAAAAATGTTATCTAGTAAAAATTCAAGGGCATATATAGTATCAAAGCATGTCCAATTAACATAATATTAGTTTTTTTGTTTATTGCTACTAAAAAATGACCTAAAAGAGTTTGAACATATATATTCACATTCTGATTTTTTGAATGCCAATTTAATTAGGTGTGTGAATTTTTTCTTAATGAGAATGTGAGGCAATGTGGTATACAGAGTAGAAAAATCAAAACTTTGAACAGATTCAAAATCACCAATATAAGCATGCAATTTATCAAGTACTTCCAACGAGTTCTTGACACTCCAAAAGTAATTTATTCCACTATTTTCGAAGGCCTTATTTGAACAATTTATAATCAGGTTTTTAATTGTACCAAGTGTGCTGGTAAGAAGAATAGACAATTTAGTAGTTGAACAATGGCTTGAAGACGAAATAAATCTATATTTGTAAGGGGTTTTGTGTAGCTTCGGAAGCCAATACATAGTTGGGACTTTCATTGTATTTGGCTCTGCTTGTAAAGCGGTAGCTAAAAGTTTATGTTTGTTACAGATTTCGTTTTCTGAAAATGGAGTCAGTTGGAATGTTGGTGAATTGGTGACTATGGCTCCGGTATTCACGACCGCTACTTCTAGTTCTGCTGATGATAATCAGGTAATTTTCCAGTTTTTCAAAACCCATCTCCGTGTAGTAAGGACAATGATGAGCTTGAAAGAAATGTCGATAAGTTAAAACATTTCAGAAGATTATGTTGATCTGGCCTTACCACTAGATTATTCACAGGCCTCTTCTGTGGATAATTAGAAAGTAGTCATTTCACAGGAACTTTTGATACCCCGGAAAAGGGGTGGGGGAGGTTCTTCCTATATTTTTATATGTACGATTGTGACGCAAAAACAGGGACCCTTATTTTCATGTCTTGCTGATTAGAACAGGGTTGCTTTTTCGTGCCCTGCTGTCGGTAACAGGTTTATTTTTAAACAATCGATTTAAAATTAAAGGACAGATTGGATACTGGGTACTGACACAAGTATGTTTTTGCTTACTTAATAAACTGTTTGGTGACAGGTTTTACATTTCTGAACTAGTCTAGAAAATAAAGGTCTCTGTCCAGAACAAGGTATACATTTTCTGAGCGTGTCTAATACAGGGTATACATTTTCGAATTCTAAGCATGTCTAGAACAGGTGATTTTTTCAATATTTCTGTTTAGAACAGGGTATGTTTTGCAATGTTTTCTGGTTAGAACAGGGTATGATTTGGAAGGTGCTGTCGGCACAGTTATACCCAAAAAGATAGTCAGTTACTTCCCCCTCCCCCGGAATATACACAAATAGCTACATTGTGTAACTGGACAGATGTGTTTTTAGTCTATATTAGTATATTTTGTACTACTGCTCACTCGATTGTTTTTCAAGATTTACTCAAGTACATGCATAGTATACGGCTAGGCGCTAAGCGGTGCGCACTAGGATGGAAGTCGTACGATGAACAATTTCGTCTCAGACTGTCACAGGATCCAGCTGGTTCTTGGGCTTTCGTTGACCCTGACTTATGGCTGCTCAATATGTATCCTCCGTCTAGTATAGGTATTGGCAATAAGCATGGGGCGCTTAAAATGTTACACATTAAATTACCAAGGTTCATGCGTGAATCAGTCATGTGTTTATACTCATTCTTGTTTAAGATGCTTTGACCAGCACCCACTTATGATTCAGTTCTCTAGACAAGACTGTTTTCCTGAAGGCAGGCAAAATGTAAGATTGAAGCAAACTAGGCCTCAATTTAGACCTCAGTTAAGACCGAGATTTAAGGCACGTGTAAGCAACTCGTTGCAGTATCCAATCAATACGAACTCGTATACTGGGCAAAATATGAAGTGAATTTTTAGCAAATGCAATTACAATTGATCTTAAAGAGATATCAAATTGAGAATTTCTGTGACATTTATCTTAATATGTTTAATTTGTATAGAATTTGGATTGTATTGATTTCGAATACAAACTGATGTATCATCTATTGGATAAAGGGTGGACTACATTAAACACAACTGAATTAAAAGAATGTAAGTTGGGGGTTATACAAAAGTGTAGATTCCTAGCTCCGGCTGAGGGGTTTACTTTTGGCTTAAGGTTATCATATGAACTACCGCAAATAAATTTAATGTCTTAAGCACGGAAATTCGTATTATCATGTGAAAATCAATCAAGAGCTGGGATCGGAAACTTTTAATCTTATTAAATTGTTAAATGTTAATTTGAACCTTTCAATTTAGCAACAATTTTTTTTATTTATTAAGAATATATTAAAATCAAGCACTATATTTGATAATTAACAAGAATATTAAAATCAAGCACTATATTTGATAATTAACAAGAATATTAAAATCAAAGTTAGTAAGGATGTTGATTCGTCCTCTAGTATTGTTAATAATGAGTAAATATTTTCAGACTCAAGTAATGCAGGTGCAGATTCTCTGTTTCGTTTTCGGTTGATCCGTTCCCGTCCATTGGGACCGGAAGCATTTATTATACCAGACATTCCTAATATGAACTTTCATATGGTCATTTCGAAACTGGAATAGACTTTCAAATAAACAATTCGGTAGTTGATAGTACAGAAAAGTTTACCCGGGCTTTAAATTTGTTAAACAGTTTCAGGAAAGATTTCGGTCTTGCCAAAGTATGGCTTTCGTCTTTGCTGGACATTGTTGCTCTTACTGCATATATGTTAAATTAGGATTTGCTCATTCAACCATATGTACACATTGATCAGGCTTAGCATTTAAAATTTAAGCTAAATGATTATGAAGACTTTACTAAAAATTAATAGTAAGCGATGGTTTTGAGCGTTCAAGGTTGCTTTAGATGGACACTGGGCTGACTTTTTAAGAGAGATATTGCATCGTATTTTGTCAATATTATCAGGTATATGAAGTTCTACATACAAAGCTAGGCTATTCCACGCGGTTTTTTCCTTGGGTTGACGTGGTATATAATTATTTCATTGATTTTGTATTTACATTGTGTTATAAATCACATTTATTCGTTCAGTGTGTGTTAACTTCTGTTAACATGTCGTTTGATTGAGTTAAGCCATTTCTATTAATATTCTATAGTGTGTCTTTGTTGTGATTGAATACATTGTTTCAGGTAAGGGTGAATGCTACCTATTAAAACGTTTAAACCCGGTGCAAACACTTGGACAATGAGTTGTCTAATTGACACTCATACCACATCGTCTGATATTTATATAGCATGTATATAAAAGGGTATCATTTCAATACTGATATAATGTTTGTGGTTTATTTATTATCAAAACTGGTAAATCATTAAAAAAATATGCTTTGGCTCACTTAGAGTATTACTTTGATTTCAAGTTTTATAATCATATTTATACCAGGTGGTTTTGAGCGTTCAGGGTTGCTTCAGATGGACACTGGGCTGACTTTTTAAGAGAGATATTGCATCGTATTTTGTCAATATTATCAGGTATATGAAGTTCTACATACAAAGCTAGGCTATTCCACGCGGTTTTTTCCTTGGGTTGACGTGGTCTTTTTATGCATGGTTGGGGAGTTAACAGTTCAAAATATGAGCAATGCATGTTCTACTAATCATGCTTTAAAACAAGAATGATGTCAAAATTTACAAGAAATATGTAGAAATTCATTTGGTTTCATCTAAGACCGATCAGTTTGGTAGAGGGTTAATATACACATTCCTGCGCAATTAGACAAATGTATTTGTCCAGTGGCTTTTATTGCTTTACTATTTGCCAGATAGACTTGTAGTAGGTGGACCGCTATTTTGTCTTTTGATGGCTAGCTAGTTTGACTAAATACCAATTTTCTGCAATACTCAAAATATCTATACATGCTTTAGGTATTAAATATTCTCGTTGTTTGTCGAACTCATTCAATATAAGTATGGACCTATAATGGTTCACTTCTATAAATTGTGACTTGGATGGAGATTTGTCTCATTGGCACTCATACCACATCTTCCTATATCTATATATGGAGATAGCATGTGTCGTTGGTGGATTTTTCCAATAAAAATATTTAGGTCGTTTGAAAGCGGGTGCATATTTGCGTTACATATACGAATTCCCATTGAATTGTGTGTATGTTGCTGATTCTCCTATAAGGGTTTGGATTGTTAGGTCGACAATTATTAAGAATGTGATTTTGGAAGCAAGACAACGACCGGGAGGAGCGAAAATTTGATGGTAGGTTTGTTTTTACCGATGGATTAACTATCTCTAAGGTGAAGAATCGCATTAATATAATGCGAAGATTTGAAGATCCTCACAGCTATATCATAGTGCACAGTGGGAAATGACATATATAAAATATCAAACTAGGTTACTTTCATTATCAGCTTGTTCAATTTATGTCAAGGTTATAAATTGATTTGCCTGATACAAGTTGATTTGGTCTCAAGTTTTATTGCCAAGACTGCAATGACGGTCTTCAAACAATGGGAATTGTAATGTGTGGACAAGTGAGGCGTCGTCTAAACAGCTCCATTGTTGTCCACGTGACAAAGCATGGATGTTACATTCGATATCCCTACATAAAAGCTAAACACGAGTCTCTAGCAGAAGATGGGATGTATTTAACAAAGAGAATAACATTTTTTTTTCTGAACTTGATACAGGGAGCCCTAGGAACAATAATTTCTAGTAAGACGGGTAGCATTACTTTTCCAGACGACTATTCCATGCTTTGAATTTTTATAGTTGACTCGTTGTCTGACAGTAACACATGCCTATATATGATCTTAGTGAATAGTTAAACGAAACATTGGCGTTATTGGGCTGTTTTATAAATAATACAAATAGTTGCTTGTTAATTTACAAGTTATACCATATAATGGCATATTCATTTATCAGAAATTATTTTAATCAAATTTTGCTTGAAATGGCACAGCTATGCGCAGCTCCCCCCAATTTTATTGGCGGTTGACGGTTCTGTGAAAAATTTAACTGTAGTCTAAAATTGTCGCAGCACCGCCAATTTGGCAGATTTCGCTGCGCTTAGATAACATATTTGCAGTTTACAGACTTATTGTAATCGTATGATAGCATAAGCCTCTGATTTCCAGGGTTAATAGCTTATCTTGAACTTCCCCTTTTCATATATGGTCTTCCACCTCAAACATATTCGGCGATCACCATATAACATTTTCAAAGACACATATGCATTTTTATCAGTTAATTTTAGTTCATAGATCTACATGTATCACAAATTACATTTCATATAATAGTACATATATCATATCACAAATTGCATTTCATATAATAGTACATATATCATATCTGTTAATAAATGCTGTGGCCAATTCCTACCAATAACAATCTTGTTATTTTTTATGGTGAGCATCCAAGATAATAAGATTTAAAATCTAAATTTTAAATCAGTTATCGGTAGTGCTCATACCACTGTCCGTCGTTATACTACTTCGTCAAGTAATAGTATTTGGTTTCTAGTTGGATTATCGATCTTTACAAGTGATTGATTTACCCATAATCCTCCTTTTGACGTCGACATTTAGGAAAAGCAGACGCATTTTTAGCCATAGATTTATCTTCTTAAACCCACCCACCCTCCCTTAAATTAGTAGAATGCAATTCCTACGGAAGAAACTGCTGTTTTGTTTTGTTTGTTTATTTCCGAATTGTATTGTCTACATCGATTAAACCATCACCCAATGTGGAAAGATGTACAAAAGTTTTAATGACGAGACGGTCATTCAAGAAAAAAGACGATCCTGGGCGAGGAGTGGACTTACATGCATATAGAAATTGAATGATAACTTGGAAAGAAATCTACTTTCAAACATGTAAACTTTGCGTTGGTAGCGATAACTTCTGATATCCAGGGTTAGTCGCTTGATTTATGGCAGATTTCGCTGCGCTTAGATAACATATTTGCAGTTTACAGACTTATTGTAATCGTATGATAGCATTAGCCTCTGATTTCCAGAGTTAATAGCTTATCTTGAACTTCCCCTTTTCATATATGGTCTGCCACCTCAAACATAGTCGGCGATCATCATATAACATTTTCAAAGACACATATGCATTTTTATCAGTTAATTTTAGTTCATAGATCTACATGTATCACAAATTGCATTTCAAATAATAGTACATATATCATATCACAAATTGCATTTCATATAATAGTACATAATATCATATCACAAATTGCATTTCATATAATAGTACATATATCATATCACAAATTGCATTTCATATAATAGTACATATATCATATCTGTTAATAAATGCTGTGGCCAATTCCTGCCAATAACAATCTTGTTATTTTTTATGGTGAGCATCCAAGATAATAAACAATTACCATGTGCTTATTGTGCAACAAGTATTTGTTTACCAAAACGTAGAACGATATTTGTTATTAACGACAAAAAGTTCTTAGTTAACTAATTGAAGTTCCATGGTATGTTTCTCTGGCAAAAGTTGGAATTTAAACATACATTTTCTGTTCCTGCTTTACAATATCAATAAATACTAGACACAGCAATTTCAACCCCTCTACACCGAATACAGTTCAAGTGCTACCATTGTTTAAGAATGATTATGTCGGATTGGGCGTGAATTTTATCTAGCGGTATATAACAGTATGCCGTAGAAATCTTTTAGATGAAAAATGTAAAAGAAGAAAGTTCCCACATCAAACATTAGATTATCTATGAATATCTTGCTGACATTTTGTTAATATGATATTGTAGAAGAACACACCCAATATAATTGATAATCAAAACATATAATTTGGCTCACATGAAGCATTTTATTTGATTTTAGTTGTTCTAGGCAGATTTTACCAACTATTTCAATTAAAAGAACCATTTTTTTAAATGTAAGATATAATTGTTCATATATACAGCCTTGCTTTGCCTCTTGAGAAGAGTACAAATGCTCCACTGAAACTGATTAATTAAATACGTAGACAAAACTTTCGATTAAATGTAAGAGTAATTTTTAAATGTATACATTTTTTAAAATATTTTGATATGAAAATCAAATTATCGTGACATCTTGTACATGTATGTACTGTAAATTAATATAACATGAAAACTTTTTTCTTTTTTTATTATGTAACTCAACATTAAAACATTAATTGCATTATTAAAGTACAACGTTGTTAACGGTAGGTTGATGACGTTTGCATACTATTTGCTACATTTTATGTAAGCATTTTGTGAATGTTTGTTAAGTAAATGAATAATTATGACAAGAACACTGCATACCAATTGCAAAAGGTCAAAGAGTTTGCTATCCACTTTTTCTAATTTAATGTATTTCGATCGAAGAAATTTTTAATTAATTAGTAGGTTATTGTCCGGTGTCCCTATGTGAAATTTTAAATTAAATGATTTAGTTTTATTTGGTTAAAGATGATATGCATACACATACACAATGTAGTGTTCAAACTGGTTAATTGAAACAAATATCTGTCAGTACACCATGATATAAAATTCAGATGTATCGATGGCGATATATATACAAAGGAAATCCAGGGGAAAATACAAAACTATTTCAGTCTCCGATGTATGATTCTTTTGATTAATAATTGATTTTGACTTTTAACTAGCTTTAAGTAACTGCTATTTCTGTCAAATCGTACTATCGTGTTCATTTCACCTGTTTAAACAATTTTCATGTTTTTTTTGTTTTTTAGGGCTATATTGCGTCTCCAAATTTTATATGTACAAGCGTTGATAAGTGTTAAGTATGACTATACATTTTCAGTTCTGTTTCTCGTACTATGAACTACAAAATTGTTTATTTTGTAAAATATATTTCCGTTTTTAATTTTTACTGTTTGAAACAATATTCTTTTGAGCAGAAAGGTTATTTGTTCAAGGTTATGGTTGACTTTCAGAAAATAGTAACCATCTAACAGCGGTATACTACTAATATAAAAAGAAGATGTGGTATGATTGCAAATGAGACAACTGTCCACAAGAGACCAAAAATGACACAGACATTAACAACTATAGGTCACCGTACGACCTTCAACAATGAGCAAAGCCCATACCCCATAGTCAGCTATAAAAGGCCCCGATAAGACAATGTAAAACAATCCTTATATAATTATTTCATTGATTTTGTATTTACATTGTGTTATAAATCACATTTATTCGTTCAGTGTGTGTTAACTTCTGTTAACATGTCGTTTGATTGAGTTAAGCCATTTCTATTAATATTCTATAGTGTGTCTTTGTTGTGATTGAATACATTGTTTCAGGTAAGGGTGAATGCTACCTATTAAAACGTTTAAATCCGGTGCAAACACTTGGACAATGAGTTGTCTAATTGACACTCATACCACATCGTCTGATATTTATATAGCATGTATATAAAAGGGTATCATTTCAATACTGATATAATGTTTGTGGTTTATTTATTATCAAAACTGGTAAATCATTAAAAAAATATGATTTGGCTCGCTTAGATTACTTTGATTTTAAGTTTTATAATCATATTTATACCACCGGGTGACATTTAAAGAACTGTATGTGACAAATATAAGCTATGACCATGCATACAGCTTTGCTTTGCCTCTTGTGGCAAGGAACGATGTGCAAGGTACAAAAGTTTACCAATTGAACTGATAAGTAAAACACGTAGACAAATTATTCGATGAAAAGTTATTAGAATTTTTTCATGTATATATTTTTACGAAAACGAAATCATTATGACATCTTGCGTGTATTTGAATATTACAAGGAAATATTTTCGTATTTTGATTACGTAACTCAATATTAAAACATTTATTGCATTGCTAAAGTACAACGTTGTTCAAGATAAATTAACAAACTTTCACATGCTGAAATGCATTTTGTGATATTTCTGGGTTAATAAAGAATATGATTGACAGAAATAAGGCATTTTATTTTCAATTGGTGTAATAATTTGTTTATAGTTTTCTAAAAATTAATGCATTTCGACCACAGAGTATCACAATCTTTGTAGAATGTCTTTTTCATACATTTTTAAGATAACAGGGGTATCTTACTCAAAAGCGAATCGATCTCAAATAATGCTTTATACCAACATATTTGAAAAAAAGCTGATGACGCCAATTTAAAATTTTAAAGGAAAAACTTAGGATGCTAACGACCCCTCCCCCCCCCAAAAAAAAAAAAGTTTTTCGGAAGTCCCTATGTATTAAGCTTGAAATGAATCTTTTATTGAACATAATATCCTTGTCCTCCACAGGTGTATATTCCTTGTGAATTTTAAACATAAATGAATATGACCTCTACACTTTTTATACCTACTTGCGTAAAGGTCAGATATGCTACAGAATATATCATAAAATAGCTGGTCTGCGAATTATCATACATCGTCGTGAGAGTAAAAAAGAAATAAACTAATCCTGTGGTGATGTGATTCAAATATTCAGTTATAAAAATCAACGATCTGTTGGAGTAATTCTAATTTTTGACTATAAAAAACAATGTTAACGCTTGCTATAGAAAAGGACTGATAACTCTATCAAAACATTCTTTTTCGTATAGAATGTAAAAACTAATCATGTTACAGAAACCATCATAGTTAAGTTTTGAAAGATTTAAAAGATAAATGGCAGAAAATTTGTTTTCATTGATTGTAAACAAAATCTCTTCACTTCCTTCTTAGCTATCGATATTTTGTAGAAAATGACAAAGAATTAACTGTTCTCTATTCCAGAGTCAGCGAGTACATCTCTGTATTCATGTGTTTCGTATAATATTTGTTTTTTCTATTTTAATTAAATTTCTCTTTTTTTTTATTTGTCTACTTTTACTATACTTTGAATATCCTTCGATCCTTTCTTTTTCATTGATAATCGTACACACATAGTTCTTAAACCATAATTTTGCTCAGGCTTCCATGACCAGTGTCAATTGGTACATTCTAATTAACATGTTGAACAATTCTTTGTTCAAAACAAGATGTAACAGCTAGGTTCCTTGACCAATGTCAATTGGTACATTCTTATTAACATGTTGAATAATTCTTTGTTCAAAACAAGATGTAACAGCTAGCTTCCTTGACCAATGTCAATTGGTACATTTTAATTAACATGTTGAACAATTCTTTGTTCAAAACCAGACGTAACAGCTTTAATAGCATACCACGCACTAAGTGGTTTGTGCATATAAATACACAGTTGACAATTAGTTTAATCCATAAATTCAAAAGGAGGAAAACTGAAAATAATAAATTTTGATTTGAAAAGAGGTAAATAATTTTATACATTGTTTGTTTAATTTTAACCGATTCGGTTAAATAAAATCTTTAATATTAAGTGCTATAGAATAAATTAAAATGTTTTACTAAATAAATTGAAACTCTCATGTGTCTACAAAATTACTATGTGTCTTAATATCATAAATGTTTTAAATCATTTTTTTATTAATGGATTAACAAAAATATTATGTTTTAATAGAACTGTCTTTCCGTTTGTGTTTTTTTAATAGTCATTAAATATATTGGATTCAACGAGGCAACACAGTCAAGCTCTAAAACATGTTCGAAATACCCTGTTACGATAGATGATTTTTTTTTTAATTTTTGAGATTGTCAGTCTATTTGATATGATTTCTTTCTGTATTACTGTTCCTTAAATATTTTGTTATCTCTTTTTCCTTCTTTGTTTTTTTTTGGGGGGGGATTTATTGTGCAAAGTCAGGAATATAGCAGTTGTTTAAAACTTGTTCCGTTGATTTTGTCTGTTTTGATAGAGTTTCCCTTTAAGAATTGCCTAAGAGTTCGGTTTTTTATATACGTTTTTGTTAAACTTGTAGATTAAATGCCTATTTTTATCATTGAGTTTTGTGCATTAGATTCATTTTCAGATAATTGCTAACAATTCAATAAGCGAGTTAAAAATACTCATGGTTCATATACTATGAAAATAAATTTAGAGTTTGAAGTTTTATAAAAGAAAGAATGTGTTCTCTTTTTTTACTTTTAATAGATTATATTTGTTCTTTACATATATTGTTATTTTTTCTTATTATTAAAATGTAAGGTAAAAGGGAATAAAACTTTTAATGTATGTTTTTTCTAAATAAATTACTGTAGAATTCATTATTTGGCATATCAAATATATGCATGGTGTATTTTCAAACACGAACAATCGGATGTTTCGTCAAGGTGAATCTAATTGATAAAGAATATTTAAGGAGTCCGTTATCAACATATTATAATTAAAAAGTCTACCTTCCACATTGTCATTTACGAACGTCACATATTTCTCCTGATCACCTTACGTTGCGGAACCGTCTTCACAATCATCAACTTATCAGTCAATATAAGAGTATTATTTAAGACACCATTTACTTTAGAGTAACATCAAGTATGAGTATGATAGGCAATTCTATTTCACACGCTAATATAACTGTTGTTTAATTATCAAAAAATAAGTATTTCTTGATTATAAAAGATTTGTTATCTCTGTTCTTCATCTAAAAGTGACACACCTTGCATTCTGTTTACGGAGGTCCTTATGTTCGATAGTAATATTTGCAATTTCTTAGTACCCAATATGCAATAAAATACTGACAAGTTCTAAATTTTGTTTGAAAACAGTTGATCATTTGATTGATAAACAGTCATAAAAACATTGAAATATTTTTTTGTTATATTTACGCCTTTTGTATTTATTTCAGCTGTGTTTGGTTGCTTATCGATAATTGTAAAATGTATCGAGGATTCTTGTTGTGCGTTTTTGCTGGTAAGTTGACAAACACAGTATATGATATTAACAAAATTTCTTCTCATTTGAAATAAGTAAAAACTACAAAATATCGAACTCTGGAGAGGAGATCTTTATCAAATCGCATATTTAAAATTTCAAATACGTCAAACGAATGTAAAATAACTGGCATACTGACTTGGAGTAGGCATTTCCTTGTGATGAGAATAGTATTTTAAATCTGGTTTTTATAGTGACAAAGAAATTTCTATGCTATATTTTTCATAAAAGTTCGATTTCACTTGAAATACATTTTAAGTTTGGTGAATTGATTCACTGAAATATCAATCTAAAAGAAAAAATGGATTCATCCAAATTAAAACAAAAGTTATCATGATAATATAAATATTTATAATTAATACATATGTTTTATTTTTAATAGCGTTCTGCATGGCTGCAGTATGTACAATACTTTATTATTTAAGATGTTATAAAAAATAATCAAATTGTAATTTTCCTAACATTTCAAACTTGTTGGATCAGCATAAACCCGTTGTGGCCAATCATAGATAAATGTAAAATGCATTGGGTTTAGATTAAAGCCGAATAGTATTTCATGATTTAAATGCAGAAACCTTGAAGGTCTGTCTTTGTTGTAATCATATTAGTTGGCAAGCACAAGCTTTTTGTTAAAAACATGTATATATTCGTATTGATGAAATATGTCGTTTGTTTTATCAGTGATTATCGAAAAACTCACTCAAATGTTGTTTACTGCGGGTGTTATGAAAAATTTAGAAAGGTGAATATAAATCCACATTAAATATGCTCTAGAATAACTTCTTCAGAAATACTATAAACCTATTTTTTTAAAATAAGATACCGTTTTTATTGTTTTTTTGTCAAGTTGAGGTTGGTTAATTATAAGTGGTTGCCAAAAAATATCATATGACCCGTTTATTGCCATAATGTAAGGACTTAGCTAACAAATGTAGGTAAAACAAGACTGAATAAGTATCCTAGTATCCTTAAATTCACCTTGGATAATTAGGCAATATTACGGTCACAATGGTCTTCTTTCGACCAGCAGTTAAACCCTTGCTAAAGTTGACGTCTGTTTGGCTCTGCAGGATGTGCATTGTACAAGTACTCAACCACGTCTGGTCAGAATGGGGACTGAAGAACCGATGCCCAGTGTTGAGAGAGTGATACACTCTCTGCACGTTCAGAACAACTCTTTGGGGGGATCGTTTGCGGCCTGATGAAAGGCAAAATGTTTTCCCATGTCCAATAAACCCTGATTTTACAGTGTCAGTCTTAATTTTTCAGTCTTTCGTCCCGAACGGGCTCAATTCTAAGGAATAAGATATTGTATTTATTGTTGATTTGTTTTCGTCCTCAGTACGCATAACGTATTTGCTACCGGACGTTTTGAAACCAACAATCGAAAAATTAATCCCTACATGTAAGTAACGAGCTTTAGTTTTTTCAACTTTTAATGTTTTTTATTTAATCTTTTGATATCTTGTCAACAATTGTGAAAAAATGTATGATATTTATATTTATTTATACCTTTTATAACAGAAATAAAAGTCTTCCAAAGACTACATTTTTTTTATCAAATAGAGTATCTAATGTTCTTCTAGATTAATTCAGGATTTAATATATTTCTTAAAAAAACATTTTAGTACTTTTTCATTATTTTGTTATGTATTCTTGATAAAGTGAGTACATTTGTAAGTTTATTGTTTCATTTTGTTGTTCGAGGATTGTCAATGAGAAAAAAATCATACTGCATAGTCAAGGTGCCCTGGAAGGGTAAGCAGATATTTAATCACACGTTACACTTTCCGTGTTGCTCATTCCAAATTTATCTGCACCTAATAAGTTAGTTCAGGTAGGGTCAAATTTGCCTTAGTTGTATTCTTTCTGGTATTTGCATTGCAATTATCATTTGTTTTCCAAATTATGCTTTTTGGTGTGTTTTGTTTAACAAATTTTGGAAACAAAACGAATCAATTAATAACCGTTCTTCTTCATACTGTTAAATCATTCGTCAGATTGCCAGAGCAGCTGATGTGAGTACAAAGATTGTTAATGGTGAGGATGCTAAAATAGAAGACTTTCCATGGCAAGTCTCTATTGAAGTGATGAGGAACGGACAATTTGGTCGAAACTGTGGTGGGTCAATTATTGACAATAGATGGATTTTAACAGCTGCACATTGTTATAACAAGACCCACCCTAGACCGTAAGCTGTTTTATTTATATGTCTTTGGGGTTTTTTTTAACAAAAAATAAAATGCTTTATTATTCACCTTTGCCTGTTATAATAAATATAATAAATTTAAACTTTTTTTCTATCATATCAAACTTTTTAAATTTATGAAAAGAACATTTTGAGATACTGTTTTGTTCCCATTCATAACCCTTCATAAGTCTATTATAAACAATTCATACAAAACTGCAAAATTCAAATTTTTCCCGGAAACATGGTAGAACTTGTAGACACGAAAACCTAAAACTGTCAAAAAGTAGTTAAAACCATAATATCCATGATCTGATATTTTGTATCCTAATAATATATGGTTTGTTAATATCTTGTTTTGAAAATTGATTTTTGCTAAAATCTAAGAAATAGGGTTTCAAAACCTGAACGTGTTACAAAAACATGCAGGTAATCTTCTCCTTCTGTTTAACAAACATTTCAATTATTATCCACAGAAACACCCAAAAGCCACCTATGGGTCTTCAACACAGTGAGAAAATACTCCAACTGAAGGCGGGTTTCAGGTTGCCTCTTAAAAATGTATACTTAACTCCGAATTATGCAAACGAACCAAATTTTAAAAAAACATAAGAGACTTACAAAGGCCAGTTGTTTTTGACTTTGGACTGGCGTAAACATACGGCTAGGTTAAACATGTTTTTGTGATATCTCAGTTCAAAGTGGGATAAAGTAACTCACAGCAATACGCACAGTGAAAATCATTTTTTTTTTAAAGTCCGAGTCTGATGTTAGATAAGGTAACGGAAGAACTAAGCAAAATGACAATGATGAAAATATGATGAACATACATTAATAAAGGACTACTAGCAATTACTGACATTCCAGCTCCAGACCTCAACTAATTAGTTGATAGAGTATATCTTCATCATATGAAAATCAAGTCCTGTACCTCCCGTAAGGGGTTTAGTATCATGTGTTAATTCCACTGCCATCATTAATTACTCGACAGCAGTATCGTAACTATATCCCTGCTGAATTAGTAACTGTAGAAATTACACACTGAAGCAGTTTCTAGTTGAAACTTTTGAACTTGTTTTCCTTAAGAAAATTAAAATATAAAATTGTTTACAAATGATATATGTAGTGCGTATTACTTTTTTTAATATCTTGTCCAAATATTGATACAGTTTGGCTCTGTGTATTTTTGTTTAGTAACATATCTTATAGTATTTTATTTCTAATATGTTTTGTTTCAGTTTGTTCATTTTTTTCATCTTAATTTATCTTTACATATATTAATTTAATCTCAATGGAGTATTCTTTTGTTTTTAAAACTTGCCTCCATTCACACTGTGTCTAAACCACACCGACAAAAAATTGTGCGGACTCGATGGTATCTAACATCCGGCATCAATAAACAGAAGAAAGATAGGTTTCTCCTTATTTTTTTAATTATTTTACGATATCGAAGAATACATATACATTTACAACTTTTTTCTATTGTGAGATGCAATATTTTTTATATTAACGGAGAAATAAATAAAAATGCACGTCAAAATGACGAAATGAGTGAACCTTGCCTCGAAATTGTTTAATTTCTCGTTACATTGGTTACATTATACGGAAAGAAAGATACGGGAAGATAGATTCCGACACGGAAATTGTAAAAATTGTCATTATGAACGTCTCAATACTTGTATCTCTGAGCATGGAACGAAAGAAATGGGTCATATCAAAATGGAACTGGCCTGTTTTGTCAATGTTTAACACCCGGTTTTGTCATAGGTTTCACAATGCATAACCCGGTTTGGTCAAATAAAAAAAGAATCATAATCGCATTTCATTTTAATTGATAATTTAACTTCAGCGTTAAAAAGTTTTGTGGGTCGTTGGAAAACAAGTTCTTTTAACAGGACAACGGCTAATTATTTATATGATCAGTCTCAGATTCAAATAAATAAGCAAACACTTGAATTCCCACTCTTATAGAACACAAATAATTTTAATTTTACTTTGCATTCAAAATTTTTAAACAGCAATATAGATAGAAATGAAGGTAATAACGCAAATTAAGTTGAAAGCTCTCAAATATATGCGTTTTCTATATGAATTATGGAAAATAATTATGTTTAAACTTGAAATGAGAGTTAACGGTCTTAAAAATCGAAACGCACAATTGATATGTGATTTTTTCGCACAACAGGATGGGCACCTTTATAAGTAATCTTTTCGTGGGGAAAATTTGGTTGATTAAATAGGGAATCACTGAAGCATGACTGGAGATGGCCACCCCTTAGGTCAGTCAGCCCCCCCTTTCCCCCCTTATGACAAGTTCTGGATCCGCTACTGGACAATATATACGGACAGACGGATTCAGTTTATTTCAAAGTGAACATAATTCGAACAGCTTTAACATACCGCCGAGCGTAAAGAGTCAAACAATATTTTAACTATTTTTTGCTTTAAAAATCGTTAAATACATGAATCAATATAGTTTTGGCAATCAAAGGTGGGATCGGGAGCGTTCAACCTATACGTCTTCTAGATTCGCCACTTATCTTATAAAGTGTATACCGAATTGAAATATTGTAAGAAATAAGAAACCAGGGACACCCGCGAAATCGGATTATGTAAGTTTGATTATGTTTATTATCAATATTCTCATTGATATTTTTAAACAAGCGAGACCAAGTGATTCGAATTCATAGTGTTTTGAACTATTTGTTTAAAGCTGCATATAATCATAAGTTAGAAGGTTTGACTGAACATATACAAGTATGGAACACAGATCTTCCGATTTTTTTTTCTTTTTGTCATATGTCCATTGCCCTTGCCCTTGACTTCATTTCTATATTATTTTTTCTTTGGCCATGCACATGAAGATTCATGTGACCGTGAACTTAGAATGTGTTCATGTCTGTCTGGCAGGATTCATTAGACCTCGACTTAAATGGTTCCATAAACAATCGGTAAAGTTTCTGTGACCATTTTTTTTTTTAAATCTTACTGACCTTCAAAATAAATTGCGATCATTTTTTACATGTCAGTGCGTACACTTAAGTATAAATAACATGTCTTTTTTTTTTGGTTAAAAAAACGCCAGTGAAGTTGTTTGCTATGTCGGATCAAGTTATCTCGTTCGTGAAATTTTCAGTTTTCATTTTTTTTTTAAATTCAAGAACAATGCAATTTTGTTTGAAATTCTTGGTTGTTTTTAGCTCACTTGACCCAACAGGAAAAGTCAGTTTTTTTATCTCTTGGCAACGGTCGACCTTCGTTCATTATCTTTCAATACAATTTTTTACATAAACTTTCACATCTAAAATTACTAGGCTATATTTAAACATTATCTAAAGTCATATGTCTTTTTTAATTATAATTAGGGTATCTAGTTTTAAAAAGTTTACTGTGACCCTGCTTGACAACCAAAGATGGACGGCATGGGTAAAACATTAACATAGGGAGGCATGCAAGTGCATGATGTCAATTATTTAAAAACAGCCGTAGACATAGAAAATTCGAAAGGGCCAGATGATTATCTTCAAAATGTTGAGCTCTACCATTTGTCCATTTACTTCAAAATTCTCACATTACTTCTTAAAGGAGTCATTGCATTGCCCTTAAATGACGAATTTGAAGTTCTTTTTATCAATTTCTATCTATTATTTTCAAACATATAAAAGTAATATAATAGCAAAACTGATATAGGAAGACAAGATCAACTATAAGTCGACTTGGCCGATATCCTTATAAAACTTCTTGACCTTTAATTTAGAGATTTTGTTTTCATTTCTTTGCGTTTTTACACGCCCGTCACAATTTTGACTTGACGTATTGTTATATACATCCGTCCGTCCGTTCGTCTGTCTCTCCTTACATCCGTCCGTTCCTCCATCTATCAGTCATTCTGTCCGTCCGTCCGTCCGTTTATCTATCAGTCTATCCTTCTGTCCAGCGTAACTAGAGAACAGCTTATTTAATTTTCATGAAACTTAATAAAGTTATTTCTTATAATGGTCAAACGATCTGTAAACCTTTTAGTGAAAATCAAATCAAATCTTTTTGAGTTACAGGACTTTGTAAGTAAAACAGGAGTGTATTCTTTTTAACATGTCGCGCCATATCTCAAAAACAAATTTATCATTATTGCATCAAACTTTACACACTTCTTAGTTATATGAATCTTAACTTCTGCATACTCTTTGATGATTTCTTAACTTTTGTTTAAGCATTTTTTAGTTATTTTTAAAAAAAAGGGGGGGTCAAATATTGCGATGTATCATCATAATGTTATAAAATAATTAGATATCAGTGTTTGCTATTGAGTATTTATATTCCATTTAAAATTAGTTTGAAAATAAGTGAAATAAGGGATACATACGCCTCTCATTAGAAAAAATGTGTATTACTATAATTACCTTTGTCCAAGAGTGCCCGTTTAAAATAAATTTAAACACGGCAAGTTTACTTTACAATAAATATATATTCAAATTCTTTCGAAAGACAATGTTCAGATCCGTGTAAACGTTGCTTTTCATAAATTGTTGGTTTTAATAAATAAAAAAAACCCGGGTGATATATTTAGACGGAACTGGGTGATTGTGTAGTAAACAACATTGACAAAACCGGTGTATTTTAATTTGACATGACCCATTTCTTTCGTTCCAACTCTGAAGTACAAGTATTGAGATGTTCATAATGACAAGTTTTGCAATCTCCGTGTCAGTATCTATCTTCTCGTACCTTTCTTTCCGTACAATGTGAACAATTGAACGAGAAATTAAACAATTTTGAGGCAAGGTTCACTCAATTCGTCATTTTGACGTGCATTTTTACTTATTTCTCCGTTAATATAGAACGGTTATAGAAAATATTGCATCTCACAATAGAAAATAGTTGTATATGTATATGTATTCTCCGATATCATAAACAAAATCAGAAAATAAGGAGAAACCTATCTTTCTTCTGTCTTTTGATGTTCCGTCATTGTGTCGGATGTTGGATACCATCGAGTCCGAACAATTTCTGCCGGTGTGGTTTAGACACAGTGATTCAGGTTGGATGAACAATTTTAACATCTTAAATCATGCAATTCAGTTTGACTTATTGATTAACTTTACTACAATGAAACTTTTTGAAAATATTCGCTCATGATCCAATATGTTATTTATATAAACCAATCCACGTGTAACTCAGTTTTGGAAGAATACGTTTTTTTGAAATATTTCATGTATATGTTTCCACAGAGACAATCTGTTTTTTTAATATCCGAAAGCAATCTGTTAATTTTGTCAGACCTCCTCCTGTTTTCATATTTTGATTGAGATGTCTTTAAGAAATATCGGGTTGAGGTGAAATTATTTCTGATCGTTTTTATAAACAGATCGAACCACGTTATGCTCAGTATCAATCAACAAAGATTGTATAATTGTGATGAAAATAATACTCTATAATTCGGGACGTTTAAAGTGGTTTTCTTGATTTATAATCCTCTGAACGGGTTTACACAATTCTTTGCAAGCCAGTCAAATTCAATCATGTACAGTTACCTGCAAACATGAGAAGCATTGTAATTATGAGGACGCTATGCGTAACCAAATTAATCTAAGGTCAACTTAACATAAGGGAGTTGGGTACTAAGTTTCTTAAAATTTCTAATTTTCAAAACAAATATCTTTTTACAGTTTTCTATGATAAATATAACTAAATAGGCGTTTTACATTTTTGTTTTAGATTAAGCGAAACTAGAGTGGGAGCAGGAAGTTCTTCCCTAAGTAAGATGGTAGAATTCAGAAGTGTGAAAAAGTTTCATCAAGTATGCAGTTTTATTAAATTAATAATTCATTTAAATATCTGCGGTTTGTGCTGATTGAAGGGACAATTTCATGAAACATGAAAGACCGAAATATTGAAAGTACCAAATAAATTACATAGCTGAGTTATAAATCATAATTTCAGAGAGATTAACTTGATTCAAGATGAAGAGACTTCGTGATACTAAGTTTCTAGTTTTTCTATGTTGTGTTAAGTGAACTGTTGTTTGTTTTTTTGGTGTCTGCCTCTATATTTTCTAATTGCCATGGCTGTGCTAGTTTCTTTTCGACTTGAGTTGGAATGTACCTTTTTTTCTTTTGTTTCTCTTTTACTGAAAGTGATATAGAGGCTAAGGAAGCATGCATTGGAGTATACCGCTAGAGAAAAGTCATAAATCGTCAGAGAGAAAACAAATCCGGATTACAAACTAAAACCGAGGGAAACACATCAACTACGAGAGGAAAACAACGGAACAACAGAAACACTAAAATGCAACAAAAACAAACGCCAACATACATAGAACCGGAATATTTGATAACAACTGCCATATTCCTGATTTGGTACAGGACTTGGTAAATTGTTGGCTCTCAGACCTTTGCTGGCAATATAAAGGTTTAGAAATGATGGTTTATCTAATACATCTATTCTAATGGGAATTTGATAGACAGGTCGGTGACTGAACAATATCAAACATGAAAACTGTAGATTTCTTTAGATATAGTTGAGATCTATATCAGTCTTCAATTTATACTTTTGTAAACGCGTAGGGTCATACAAACACATAAACATCATGAATAATATATGTGATATATAGTTACGATGACAATTGCGGCATCTTCGTCAAGGAACAGAATTGAAAATAGTAATCACAATTACCAAGCTGTGAAAGGAAATTATAGCTCTCCAATACAGTATTACTACTCGTGTTCACTCAGAGTATACAGTGTTCTTACACGATACATTTTGTAGTGATATATTACTGTGAAAGTACTTTTATTCGTGGGGTACCAATTTTCGTGGTTTTCGTGGATAACTTTATCCACGAATTTAAGTGTCCAACGAAATTAAAACAACCATTATCCAAATCAAGACATGGAAAGATCCCCATCGGTAGGTTTGACTACTGATATGATCTAGAGAATACATTGAATAACGTCACATCTGAGAATACTTTAATAGCAGTCACAGAACTACAATTAACTGCATGCAGGATTATACTCATTTAATCTTAAATAACCTAAACTGTACGTACAAATCTTGATCTTTTAATTCTCATAAAAAATATTTTTGATCGATGAAAGTCAGATTTCCGGTATTGATATGCTAATATGATAAAGTGTTCATTTTATATCCTCATAGTTCTCGTACATATGGGAAATAATAATTTCATGCTGAGCTTGATTTTGATAAGAATTATTTGACAATATTAAAGATACGTTTATAATGTATCATTTGTTTATGTTACTGTTTTCTTTAGGTGACATGTTTATGGCCTAATTAATACCTTTGGTGGTCTTTAATCTGTTGATCCCTTTATCATGAGTTAATAAGTATTATCACTACGATTTACATTGGTCAATGCTTACTTTGCAATTTACTTCAATCCAGACTATTTGTAACCTTGGTTTCTAAAAGCTTTAATTTTTCAATTTTTTTTTTGAGGAAACTAAAATCCACGAAATTAAAAACCCACGAACATGTAAATATGGCTCAAACCACGAACATTGATACCCACGAATTAAAGTACTTTTACAGTAGCCACCAATTGTGTTAAAGTTTTACATATATACAACAAAATTAATTATACTAATATTTTCAGCACGAAAGATACGACAGCCGAGATCATTACAATGATATTATGTTGATCGAACTACGGAGACCGTTTAGGTTTGGGTCTACTATAAATAAGATCAGCTTGGATGATGTATATACTGATTATACAGGAAAAAGTTGTAAAGTATCAGGTTGGGGAAATACAAATGAGTTTGGTGGTATGTATTATTATAGAATAAGATAAAATTTTGAAATTAATTTCATTAGTTATGACTTTCCAAATAAACGTAAATCAATGAAAAACCAGTATAAACCACTATAAAATTACAGCATGAATAACCCACAGGAAAACTAGTATTCAAAATTGCGTATGAATATTCAAACGTATGAGAAACAATTTGAAAATGTTCTCTTTAAAATGATTTAAAACAAGTATTTTCTTCATGTCAGTTAGCCAGTTGACATCATTTTGTTTGGTTGTTGGCTATTTGGTTGCGGTCGGCCTTACTTAATCTACACATCGCCTTCGTACTTTATTTGGCCTTCTTAACTTCTTTATTCGAGCGTTACTGATGAGTCTTTGGTAGATGAAAAGCGCGTAAAGCATACGAAACGTTTACCCAAGTATCTATAAAGAGTTTATTGATAATATAGCTAACAATTCTACATAGCAATGCAGCACTGGTGGTCAATTGGTTATGTTTGAGCGTTCCTGATTGGTTTATATTTTTTAACTCACAGATAAACGTTCCTGATTGGTTTATATTTTTTAACTCACAGAAAAACCTTCCTGAGGAATGTAAATCGAAGAAAATAATTTCGGACGCACAACAATTGTAAAAAAAAACTTAAATTTCAAAAAAGAAATAGATTATACCACGATTCTTAAGAGTTGCCTTCGAAGAACACAATTTCGTACTCATTCCAAATATAAGAACAAACTACAATCTGTACAGAATAAGTTTCTCAAATATTATCAGAATAAGCAGAAAAGGCACTTTTTAGAAAGCGTCTTACTTATGGCTGATTAATACATTTTGTTAGAACAATTTATTTGATATAAAATATATTTCATAGTAGAAGTTACAGAGAGATTGAATTCGAAAACTATTAACATAGCAAACAAACAAAAAACAAACATCAGTCTTCGAAAGAAAACAGACTACTTAAGATTGACCGACAAGATAAACTAACCAAAAAATCTATAGTGAAATAATGTCTATTGTCATGGATTCTGGTACTTAGAGGACAGCTTATGTCAAATTCGAGGTATAAGTCTAGAAATGAGGAGGAGGAAACCGTGTCTGTTTTATCATTAATTTCTAGTTCTGGAGGATATTAGGATATTGTTTCGGAACCTTATCAGAAATGTTTGGTCAGATTTATCTGATTTTAACATAATTACATGTAAGATTTCCCAATGAAGTTGAAGTCCAATCAACTTGAATACTTATTACTAGGGATGGCAACGAGTAGCCGAGTACTCGATCGGACGGCCGAGTACTCGAGTACAGTTTTAGTACTCGGATACTCGTTTGACTGTTATACATCTTGAGATATTTCTCTAAACATTCCCACTCACTTTAGTTCATTTAAAACACCCCATTCGTAATACTAAATAAAATCAATTAACGACATAAAATATTTATCTTGAGGCTGCGTTTTGTTATAGCAATACCAGCAACGTCCTTTCCTTCCGAGGTAATTTTTTCATATGCATTGATTGTAACAAAAAATAGAAAGTCAAACAGTCTTTCGTCTGAAATTGTTGACACGATCATATTTCTAAACAAGAACAAAATCAAAGTGACCTGCGTTGAACCCTACGGAACTGATTAGAGATATTTGTAACGGTGTTTGTAAACGGATCAACACTTTCATGGATTAATAATTTTAAAACTCATCACAAGCCGTAAACACTTATCTTTGTTTGTTAATCATAAACGTAATTGGTATGAGATGTACATTTAAATTAATTTAATTACTCTGTATTTGAAACTGAACTATAATTGTTTAATTTACAATTTAAAGATATAAACGAGAGCGACATTCAAACCAGTAGTTCGAAAATAAACTGACAACGGCATGGCTAAAAAAAAGAAGTTAAGATAAACGACAGTGCAAAAAAAAAAAACACAGAAAAAGTAAGACTGAGCAACACGAATAAGCACAAGTACCTGAAGTCCAATATTGTTGTTGCCAATAAATGGACAAGCCGTATTATAAAAAAAAAATACGTACTCCTAAGGAACAGATGATACATACATGTATATTGTCTACTTTGTCGGACTTTATATGCAAATATTTTTGATTTGTTTTTAAAATTAGGTTCATGAACACGTACACCGGCAAACGATTATAGGTTATTTATAGAAACGGCGGTCGGTAATTCATTGTTTTTAGATACACAAAAAACAGAGCATCAAGCTATGTTTGTAGTACGTTTGTCTTTCATTAACATGTTTATGAAAGGTATTAACAAAAATACTGCATCCTACCTAAAGTCTAAACTTTTCAATAAACGTTTAAGATTTATCCGAGTACTCGCGAGTACTCGAGTATCATGTCCGAGTATCCGAGTATTAAATTTCAGATCTTTTGACATCCCTACTTATTGCAGTTGTTTCCTATAGTATGATCGTTCTAATTTTAATACTGAATAAGGGTTTTGACCTCAATTTTACTAAACATAGAAAAAGATAGTGCGAGTAGGGCATTCGTGTACTATGGACACATTCTTGATTTTGAATGTTTGCTCTTAGATGGTAATGGATGTTGTGCAAATGTTTGTATTATCATAATTTGTAGAGGATCATACAGCCCGACCAAAATAGAATTTAAGTGAAGACAAATGACTTCTTTTCGTATAAATAAAGCGATTTCTGCTTTTAGACCCATTATACAGCCCGTAACAGAGTAGTGATTGAAATCGCGTTTCTTTACCGTCAAAATAAGTTAGTTATCGACAAACTTATTTCAGAAGTGACATAATTTAATTTTCTTCATCGACAAAATATTTCATGTCCAACGTGTAAGATTTCATTGTTTTAGTCGAAGTTTTTTTAACACAGTAAAACATTTTTTATAATCAACCTCTGTCATTGGCATTTTCATTTTAACGGTAAAGATAATGTTTCTCAATGTAGATATTATATACTGCTTGCACTCTGAATATTTATGGGATTCAACACTGTAATAGTTTTTCTTTCGTCTAATACAGAATACCCCATATCTTTTCTTTTTCATACCTAACTGTTTATTATGTCCCCGGGATTATTCCAATCATACATTGTTGCAATACCGACATGCTTGTACTTTGTCGCAGAAAAAAACTGAAATGAATTTCCTTCAAATCGAAGTAAAAATATATATGACATATGACAAATATGATATTGAGGCTATACAAGATGGACGTGTTTTTTTGTTGTTGTCAGAAAATGTAGTGAAAACATCTGTTTATTATATGAATAACATTCTTAAAGATACAAACAGTAGAAGTATAAAAGGTATATTTGCATTCAACACTTATGCCCAGATACAAAAATCAGCCTTATCAGAGCTCAAGACAGAGACAGAGGTACAGTTCATCAGAAACTGAGAGTGACTCTAATCGGCCAAATGCAAAACGAATGAAACCTAAATCATATTCTTTGCCAATAAACCTAACTATGTCTTCCAATCCAGAGAAAACCTCTTCCCAGCCTCAGCCTGATTACACGATATCCAATAATGACCTTTATGAGTTAATGATGACAATTAAACAAAATCAAGATTTTCTGAGAATGTCTCTCGAACAGAGAATTACAAACATGGAAATAAAATTTACAGACGAAATAAAGATGAATATGAAAACATTAAAAGATGAAATGTCATTAGAATTCGCCCAGGTTGATAACAAAATAAAGGAATTAGAAATTAAGATGTCTAATTATGAATTAAATCAACAAGCTACTGTCAATACACAATCGACCGTCATCGAGAAAAGTGTTCAGTCAAAACTTGTATTTAAAAACATTAAATCCGATGGTGTAGATACCGATGGCCTGAAGACATATATTACCGAACTGTTAAATGCTTTAGGATTAGAATTTAGTGTAGTCAACGCTCAACGGATCGGTAATCCTAATAACGGACTGTTAACGCGGGCAATACATCACGTCCGAAACAAGTCATTGTCACATTCGCAGACGAAAAGCAACGCATAGACGTCCTGAAGAACAAAAGAAAATTAAAAGACATTGATGGGTACAAAAACATCTATATAGAAACAGACCGCTCGCGACAAGAAAGAATGCATGAAGCAAACATGAGACAAATAATTAAATCTATTCCAGCGCTCCAATTCAAGGGCGGACGTGTAACTCAGAAAACAAATTAACATTTAAGCCAGTCAAATAGTAACGATGCTAAATTAAACATAGCTAGTTGGAATTGTAATGGTTGGTATATGACACGACAAAATGATGATAGTCGAAATTTAAGGGAAAATATTTTAACGGCAATGAACTATGATATAGTTGGAATTTGCGAAAGTCATTTGAGAAATGATCAAAGTTTAATTCTAGAAGGTTTTAAATGGATTGGAAATAATAGAAAACTAATTTCAAACAAGGCATGGCGTGGAAGTGGGGGAATCGGATTTTTAGTAAAAAACTCAGTTTATGACAATTTTGAAGTGGATATTCTAGATGATAGTAGAGATGACATCTTATGGATTTATTTAAAAGGCAAGCATGACCCAGATCTATGTATATATTTATGCGTGTGCTATTTACAACCCGAACGATCATGTAGAGGTAACATTGCACAGGAGTTTTATGACTATCTTCTTTCTCAAATGTACCTGTATAGTTCTGAGAATCCGATTTTTATTTGCGGTGACTTTAATGGGCGAGTTGGAGGTCTTCAGGATTTTAATGACTCACTAGATCATCTACCTTCACGCCAACCTATAGACGACACACGGAATGCATTTGGTGATTTCTTATTAGACTTTTTGAAGGACTCAAAATGTTGCATGTCAAATGGGCGTGGGGATCCCTCAAAGGACGATTATACGTATGTTTCACCAATCGGGAAATCAGTAGTTGACTATATGATTGTTCCATACACAGTACTTCCGAATGTTTGTAACTTTGAAGTAAAACTGATTTCTTCCTTGTTAATTGATTATGACATCCAACTAGCAACGAACTCACGAATACCGGATCACTCAATATTAACTTGTACACTAAATATCTCGGAATATGAAAGAATCCGCAACGAAAGGCTTAATAGATGTGAAACTAGCTCTAAAGGTATGAAATATCAATCTACACGTAAATATAATGTTTCCGCAATACCACAAGGTTTATTCGCGAGTGAGCGATGCACAAGATGTCTTGAACATGTGGTTGACTCAATACTTGATGTTCGTAACATTGGCGGAAGAATAAACACTATTTATGAAACCCTCATTGACGCCCTTCACAATGAAATGGACGACAACATGGACTACATAGACTTCACACCAAGCTCTAACAAACGCAAACGACGAAACACAAAGCCATACTGGAACAACGAATTACGAGACTTATTAATAATTACGCACAAAGCAGAGAAAAACTATTTACATTTTAAAGGAGACAGGCGACTGAAGAACAATTTGAAAAACACATTTAAAGAAAAAAGGCGACAATTTGACAAACGTTTACGCCAGGAAGAACGGAAATATAAAGCTCAGAGACTTAATAATATTAAAACACTTAACCGTACTAATCCAAAAGAGTTCTGGCGGGAAGTAAATAAACTTGGTCCGGGAAAAGCTAATACAAATATCGATAGCGTGATAATGGATGATGGAAGTGTCTCTAGTAACCCAAATGATATTTTGTCTAGATGGAAGTCGGAATATTCAAAACTCTTTTCCAGCGAGATCCAGCAAGCCGACTCTGGATTTATTGAGCAAATACAGCAATTAAACGAACAGTTTGAACATGAATATGAAGCTCTCAATCCTTCTACCGAAACAATTGATACGGATTTACAACTCATGAACGATCCGATCTCACTGGAAGAAACAAAACGTGCATTGCAAAGTTTGAAGAATGGCAAAGCAGTTGGAATCGACAACATCCCCAATGAAATTTTAAAAAGTAACAATTTGACTTCTATTCTTCATGAGTTATATAACGTTTGCTTCTTACATGGTGTAGTACCTGATATGTGGTGTCAAAGCATTATTTGTCCGATATTAAAGAACGGAAAGGATTATCGTGACCCGTTGGGATATAGAGGCATAAGTCTAATGTCAACTGTGGCTAAAGTTTTTAGTCAAATAATGAACGAAAGACTTGTAAGATATCTCGAGAACAACAATTTACTGAGCGAAGAACAAAATGGATTTAGGCGTCTAAGGTCATGTCTTGATCATATTTATTCTTTGTGCACAATTCTGCGAAATAGAAAACTGATGAATTTGGATACATTCTTATGTTTTGTCGACTTTAGTAAAGCGTTTGACTCGGTCAACCACACTATCTTGTGGAATAAACTTTTAAGTTCAGGAATATCTGGGAATATTTTCAAAACGATCAGATGTCTTTATTCAAAACTAAAAGTTGCTGTCCGATTATCGCCTGGTATACTCACGGAATGGTTCTCAATAGATTCTGGTGTTCGTCAAGGTGACAACCTCGCTCCGACACTTTTCGCTTTATTCATATACAGCTTAGTGCCAGAGATTAACAATCTATCTTATGGAGTTCCAATTGGAAATGATATGGTCAGTTGCTTACTGTATGCAGATGATATTGTGTTTATATCTGAAAGTGTTCATGGTTTACAAACTCAGCTGGAAACTCTACATAAATGGATAAAGTTAAACTGTTTACATGTCAATATTGATAAAACGAAGATCATGCATATTCGGAAAGCTTCCGCCACTAGATGTGACTCAGAATTTATGCTTGGAAATACCCGGATTGATTTCGCAAATAAATACCGCTATCTAGGCTTAATGATATCCGAAGATATGGACTACGCTGTTTCTGTGAAAAAGCTCTCAACAGCAGCTAGTAGAGCGCTTGGATCACTTACCTCAAAATACATTCATATGGGTAATATGGACTTTGCTACATATACAAAGATATTCGAAAATACGGTTATCCCTGTAATGGACTATGCGTCAGGGGTGTGGGGATCAAAGCGTTTTGATGTACTTGAAAGACTCCAGTATAGAGCAATCCGAACTTTCTTGGGTGTTGGAAAAACCTCGCCGATTCCAGCAATAACAGGTGATATGGGATGGACTTCTATACTGATAAACAATCAATGTAATATAGTTCGTTTATGGTGTAGACTTATGAAATTGCCTGATTTCAGGATCAGTCGTAAAGTATTCCTTTGGGATATCGACCTTTCCGCACGCTACAAGAACACCTGGTTCAACAGTGTTAAAACAATATTGAACAATAGTGGTCTATCAGCCTTAATTAATTGTACAAACAACCACGATACGATCTCAACAAAATCCGTAATTGAATCCGTTAAAACTAAACTGGTAGATACTTTTAAAAGTGAATGGATTATTAATGTTCAGAACATGCCAAAACTAAGAACATACAAGTTACTTAAGATCGAATTTTGTACTGAACCGTATGTTAAAAAGTTTTTGTCCAGAAAACAACGATCGAGTATAGCTAGAATTCGATGCGGTACACTACCTTTAGAAGTCGAACGAGGTCGATATCGAAATATTCCAGCCGACCGGAGAATCTGTAAAGTGTGCAACTCCAATGTGACTGAAGATGAAATCCACTTTTTGTTTTTGTGTAACCGTTACTCTGTTAGAAGGAATGAACTCAGACGAGAACTCATCTCAGTTGAATTTGACTCCCCAGAAGAAACACTAAAAGAACTGTTAATCAGCAACCCGAAAACGTTGGCAAACTTTATCATAGACTGTTTAAGGATAAGACAAGACGTTATATAAATATTTTTACTTTAACAAAACTACACGACGTAAAAACTGTAAAACTTAATATTTTATATCAAATCAAATGTAGCTATACATGTATAATAATGTTTTAAAATGACAGTGCTTCGTAAGCCTATAAGGCTGGCTGAAAATAACAATGTTCATATCATATGTATTATATAATGGCAATTCAGGTTGCACTTTAATAAATTATTTATTCATTCATTCATATAAATGTACCCTTTAACATTTGAAATGTTGAAGACAAAATTGCTCTAAATCTTAAGTTATTGACGAATATTTGAAATTTAAACCTCTATAAGATGTGATGTACGGCATTTCATTTTATCATTGGTAATGATCCATATCTGACAGAGAAGAAATATTCATAATTCTCAGAAAGTTCTCGTAAATATTGTTAGATACCACTAATCGTTCCAACAATCAATACAAAAGAGACAAACAGGGGAAAAATATGAAAATGAAAAGATATGACTTAAGTGTTAGCATGTTCAGGGAGACGGCACTCAATTTGCAAAAAAATAATTGATGTTTTAAGGACTGTAGAGGTCTCCACAGGTTTTCAACAAGGGTTGAAAACCTTGAATATGAAAGCCTCGAAATCCATGATACTTTGTCTGTGCGGTAGTTATATCTACAAAATCCAATCATGAACACAACATATAATACCTGTATATTCATACATGTATATTTATATATTGGGAATTTATTTTTGCTTCCAAACAGAATTATTAGGTTATGTATAAGTGCCTCCGTTCACTGCACAATTGTAAATTGTCTTCCTAAAGACCAGCAAAAATAAATGGCACAGGTTCACGTAGTCATAAAAAAAGTCGTATAATTTACGTTATCGAACAAAAAAGTCAGAAATACGGAATATTATATGTGAATTTCGTTTCCCCTACATGCTTCAAAAGTCAAAGAAAAATGTTTTCCCCGATACAAACGTTTGAAGAACCAGCTTTGTGTAACCTTTAGACAAATTCGACTGTATATAAGGAAGTTAATATGTTAACTCTGATTTGAAATTATCTTTTAGAACTTTTTTAGTAATTGCGAACCTATGTTGTTTATGGGTGATAGGTGAAATGTTGCATGATCCCTCAAAATGACAGCAAGCGGAGTTTTCCGGACGATTTTTATTTGTACACTGCTAAAAACTGTCAGGTCCTAGCCATGGTATATTTTGGAGAATTTTTTTTTACTGATTTTTACTAAACAAATTATTCTCTGTGTGTGCCATTGCAAGAAATAGTTTTGCTCGTTATTTTGTCATATAAAAAGAAAACTCTCAACAAAATTTTCCTGTTTAAACTGTACTAGAAAAAAGTTTGGCATGTGAAACGGACGAAGACATATTCTAACAGAAGTAAAAATACCAGTCCCTTTTGTGTATACATTTGAGAAAACATTTCAAAGTTATTGATTACATTCAAATCCATCACACATACGGTACACATTGTAGTCCGAAAAAATAAAGGACTTCATTCCTATCAAACACCTTTTTAATTGTTCATCACTATATTTCTTTTAGTTTGGAGTAAAATTGTAAAGGAAATAATACTATCAATACGTATGTTTCACCAATCGGGAAATCAGTAGTTGACTATATGATTGTTCCATACACAGTACTTCCGAATGTTTGTAACTTTGAAGTAAAACTGATTTCTTCCTTGTTAATTGATTATGACATCCAACTAGCAACGAACTCACGAATACCGGATCACTCAATATTAACTTGTACACTAAATATCTCGGAATATGAAAGAATCCGCAACGAAAGGCTTAATAGATGTGAAACTAGCTCTAAAGGTATGAAATATCAATCTACACGTAAATATAATGTTTCCGCAATACCACAAGGTTTATTCGCGAGTGAGCGATGCACAAGATGTCTTGAACATGTGGTTGACTCAATACTTGATGTTCGTAACATTGGCGGAAGAATAAACACTATTTATGAAACCCTCATTGACGCCCTTCACAATGAAATGGACGACAACATGGACTACATAGACTTCACACCAAGCTCTAACAAACGCAAACGACGAAACACAAAGCCATACTGGAACAACGAATTACGAGACTTATTAATAATTACGCACAAAGCAGAGAAAAACTATTTACATTTTAAAGGAGACAGGCGACTGAAGAACAATTTGAAAAACACATTTAAAGAAAAAAGGCGACAATTTGACAAACGTTTACGCCAGGAAGAACGGAAATATAAAGCTCAGAGACTTAATAATATTAAAACACTTAACCGTACTAATCCAAAAGAGTTCTGGCGGGAAGTAAATAAACTTGGTCCGGGAAAAGCTAATACAAATATCGATAGCGTGATAATGGATGATGGAAGTGTCTCTAGTAACCCAAATGATATTTTGTCTAGATGGAAGTCGGAATATTCAAAACTCTTTTCCAGCGAGATCCAGCAAGCCGACTCTGGATTTATTGAGCAAATACAGCAATTAAACGAACAGTTTGAACATGAATATGAAGCTCTCAATCCTTCTACCGAAACAATTGATACGGATTTACAACTCATGAACGATCCGATCTCACTGGAAGAAACAAAACGTGCATTGCAAAGTTTGAAGAATGGCAAAGCAGTTGGAATCGACAACATCCCCAATGAAATTTTAAAAAGTAACAATTTGACTTCTATTCTTCATGAGTTATATAACGTTTGCTTCTTACATGGTGTAGTACCTGATATGTGGTGTCAAAGCATTATTTGTCCGATATTAAAGAACGGAAAGGATTATCGTGACCCGTTGGGATATAGAGGCATAAGTCTAATGTCAACTGTGGCTAAAGTTTTTAGTCAAATAATGAACGAAAGACTTGTAAGATATCTCGAGAACAACAATTTACTGAGCGAAGAACAAAATGGATTTAGGCGTCTAAGGTCATGTCTTGATCATATTTATTCTTTGTGCACAATTCTGCGAAATAGAAAACTGATGAATTTGGATACATTCTTATGTTTTGTCGACTTTAGTAAAGCGTTTGACTCGGTCAACCACACTATCTTGTGGAATAAACTTTTAAGTTCAGGAATATCTGGGAATATTTTCAAAACGATCAGATGTCTTTATTCAAAACTAAAAGTTGCTGTCCGATTATCGCCTGGTATACTCACGGAATGGTTCTCAATAGATTCTGGTGTTCGTCAAGGTGACAACCTCGCTCCGACACTTTTCGCTTTATTCATATACAGCTTAGTGCCAGAGATTAACAATCTATCTTATGGAGTTCCAATTGGAAATGATATGGTCAGTTGCTTACTGTATGCAGATGATATTGTGTTTATATCTGAAAGTGTTCATGGTTTACAAACTCAGCTGGAAACTCTACATAAATGGATAAAGTTAAACTGTTTACATGTCAATATTGATAAAACGAAGATCATGCATATTCGGAAAGCTTCCGCCACTAGATGTGACTCAGAATTTATGCTTGGAAATACCCGGATTGATTTCGCAAATAAATACCGCTATCTAGGCTTAATGATATCCGAAGATATGGACTACGCTGTTTCTGTGAAAAAGCTCTCAACAGCAGCTAGTAGAGCGCTTGGATCACTTACCTCAAAATACATTCATATGGGTAATATGGACTTTGCTACATATACAAAGATATTCGAAAATACGGTTATCCCTGTAATGGACTATGCGTCAGGGGTGTGGGGATCAAAGCGTTTTGATGTACTTGAAAGACTCCAGTATAGAGCAATCCGAACTTTCTTGGGTGTTGGAAAAACCTCGCCGATTCCAGCAATAACAGGTGATATGGGATGGACTTCTATACTGATAAACAATCAATGTAATATAGTTCGTTTATGGTGTAGACTTATGAAATTGCCTGATTTCAGGATCAGTCGTAAAGTATTCCTTTGGGATATCGACCTTTCCGCACGCTACAAGAACACCTGGTTCAACAGTGTTAAAACAATATTGAACAATAGTGGTCTATCAGCCTTAATTAATTGTACAAACAACCACGATACGATCTCAACAAAATCCGTAATTGAATCCGTTAAAACTAAACTGGTAGATACTTTTAAAAGTGAATGGATTATTAATGTTCAGAACATGCCAAAACTAAGAACATACAAGTTACTTAAGATCGAATTTTGTACTGAACCGTATGTTAAAAAGTTTTTGTCCAGAAAACAACGATCGAGTATAGCTAGAATTCGATGCGGTACACTACCTTTAGAAGTCGAACGAGGTCGATATCGAAATATTCCAGCCGACCGGAGAATCTGTAAAGTGTGCAACTCCAATGTGACTGAAGATGAAATCCACTTTTTGTTTTTGTGTAACCGTTACTCTGTTAGAAGGAATGAACTCAGACGAGAACTCATCTCAGTTGAATTTGACTCCCCAGAAGAAACACTAAAAGAACTGTTAATCAGCAACCCGAAAACGTTGGCAAACTTTATCATAGACTGTTTAAGGATAAGACAAGACGTTATATAAATATTTTTACTTTAACAAAACTACACGACGTAAAAACTGTAAAACTTAATATTTTATATCAAATCAAATGTAGCTATACATGTATAATAATGTTTTAAAATGACAGTGCTTCGTAAGCCTATAAGGCTGGCTGAAAATAACAATGTTCATATCATATGTATTATATAAAGGCAATTCAGGTTGCACTTTAATAAATTATTTATTCATTCATTCATATAAATGTACCCTTTAACATTTGAAATGTTGAAGACAAAATTGCTCTAAATCTTAAGTTATTGACGAATATTTGAAATTTAAACCTCTATAAGATGTGATGTACGGCATTTCATTTTATCATTGGTAATGATCCATATCTGACAGAGAAGAAATATTCATAATTCTCAGAAAGTTCTCGTAAATATTGTTAGATACCACTAATCGTTCCAACAATCAATACAAAAGAGACAAACAGGGGAAAAATATGAAAATGAAAAGATATGACTTAAGTGTTAGCATGTTCAGGGAGACGGCACTCAATTTGCAAAAAAATAATTGATGTTTTAAGGACTGTAGAGGTCTCCACAGGTTTTCAACAAGGGTTGAAAACCTTGAATATGAAAGCCTCGAAATCCATGATACTTTGTCTGTGCGGTAGTTATATCTACAAAATCCAATCATGAACACAACATATAATACCTGTATATTCATACATGTATATTTATATATTGGGAATTTATTTTTGCTTCCAAACAGAATTATTAGGTTATGTATAAGTGCCTCCGTTCACTGCACAATTGTAAATTGTCTTCCTAAAGACCAGCAAAAATAAATGGCACAGGTTCACGTAGTCATAAAAAAAGTCGTATAATTTACGTTATCGAACAAAAAAGTCAGAAATACGGAATATTATATGTGAATTTCGTTTCCCCTACATGCTTCAAAAGTCAAAGAAAAATGTTTTCCCCGATACAAACGTTTGAAGAACCAGCTTTGTGTAACCTTTAGACAAATTCGACTGTATATAAGGAAGTTAATATGTTAACTCTGATTTGAAATTATCTTTTAGAACTTTTTTAGTAATTGCGAACCTATGTTGTTTATGGGTGATAGGTGAAATGTTGCATGATCCCTCAAAATGACAGCAAGCGGAGTTTTCCGGACGATTTTTATTTGTACACTGCTAAAAACTGTCAGGTCCTAGCCATGGTATATTTTGGAGAATTTTTTTTTACTGATTTTTACTAAACAAATTATTCTCTGTGTGTGCCATTGCAAGAAATAGTTTTGCTCGTTATTTTGTCATATAAAAAGAAAACTCTCAACAAAATTTTCCTGTTTAAACTGTACTAGAAAAAAGTTTGGCATGTGAAACGGACGAAGACATATTCTAACAGAAGTAAAAATACCAGTCCCTTTTGTGTATACATTTGAGAAAACATTTCAAAGTTATTGATTACATTCAAATCCATCACACATACGGTACACATTGTAGTCCGAAAAAATAAAGGACTTCATTCCTATCAAACACCTTTTTAATTGTTCATCACTATATTTCTTTTAGTTTGGGGTAAAATTGTAAAGGAAATAATACTATCAAGACGTCCTTCCATAAATCTTTTTTTTCTGTTCTGACTAAAGAAATGACTACTCTTCGCCCAATCGAAATGGTGCATGGACATATTTTGTTTCATATTATTAGAATTATTTTCAATATTATCGGTATTAAACTTGATTATCGTTACATGAAAGTTAGTCAGCATTGTCAATCTTTTTAACGTTAAAGTACCAATAGTTCGGTCACTACTCAATTAAGTTTGTCGATAACGTAGCTAATTTTGACGGTAAAGAAACATCAATTCGACCACTTCTCTGTTACGGGCTGTATCAGAGAAAGACACACAAGACATTAATAGGGAGCAAATATTTTTTATTGTTATTATTTGCTGTCTACTGAACTTTATTTGATTTCAGGTCATACGTATCCGGATCGTCTACAAGCTACAGAATTAACTGTTATCAGCAGAGAATCCTGTGCTCTCCAATGGGGCGACGACGATTTAAGTTCTGACAACACCAAACTGTGTGCTCAGGAGTATAGAAGAGATGTCTGTGATGTATGTTTTACCACATTTTATGTATTCTAGAATATATGTGTGTTTGTGTGCGCATTTATGTGTGTTTTAGTTATTCAAGATTATCGGCTAACAAAAACAGTCTGACATTGTTTAAATCTGATTTAATATGTTGCAAACGTGCATTATTTATTCTAATCTATATTTTCAACAGTGTTTATACATTGTTGCTCTGGTCTTAGTTTATTAACCATCTTAATAACCATCTGTTTGTCCTTTCCATTTTGAGCCTTGGCGTTGTCAGTTTATTTTCGATTTATGAGTTTGAATGTCCCTTTGGTATCTTTCGTCCTTCTTTTTTAACTGAAAACAAATTTTCATTTCTACTGGCATTTCTTTAAAATGATTCGTGTTAAATAACGAACTGTCATACCACATGTGACATAAGAAATCGTTATACAATTGATTACACAAAAGAAGCAACATACACAATAAGAAATAAATTTTTGGCAATAATTTCTATACAGAAAAAGTGTTATGTAATGCTTTTGCGATATTAAATCTGTTGATACCAAAAAGGTAGTCCATCGGTCACTAAACCGTTTATGCATTTTATCTGATTGTAAAATTATGGGTAAGTGTGAATTTGCATCGCGAGCGTTATTCATGCAAACAGGAGATACAACTTTTGACGCAAAAGATACGCTCTTATTATTTTGTTTTTATTTTGTGAGACAACAAAATCAAACCAAACGAAAACATAGAAAAGTATTTAGAGATTAAAGTAAATACTTTCCACGCATAAAGTGTCTTTTCAGTTTTCTATATTCTTTCCAAACTGTGAAATAAACACATTTTCTAGACACAATCAGCATTCAACAATAACATTTCAGAAAGAAAAGCAACATAACGAGGGGTGTTATCCTTCTAAGCTTTAAAAAACGACACATTAAACAATCAGTTGCAGGTCGTGAGTATGCATTTCGTAACTTTCTTTTGATGTAAATCACTTTTTGTTTATCTAGGCAGATAGTGGTGGACCTTTAGCTTGCCAGGCTGCTGATTTAACATATATACTTGTCGGGGCAACATCATATGGGCCGAAGGTTTGCAATGGAACATTGCCAGGTGTTTATACCCGAGTTTCTGCATACATCGATTGGATTGAAAAGACGAAGAGTAAAAAAGGAAAAGGAAAAAATAACACGAAAGGGAAGAAAGGGAAGAAAGATCAGAAAAACAACAAAAACAACAAAAACAACAATAACAAGAAGAATAAAAATTAATAAGTAATTGAAAATAAAATTTAGAGCATTTATTGCCTTATGTCATGGTCTTGAAGCCCACATCATAGTAAAACAAAAAACACAGAACAAATTAAATGTATATCACAATTTTTTGGCAGCCTGTGTTCGCAAACGCAATCAGTTCTTAAAAGGGTATAATGTGTAAGATGTTGATCCTGATACGCTAACCCTTCTAATTAATTAGTTGTAAGTGGCTTTGAACTTCGAGTACTAGTACTTTCAGATCTGTACTTTTTGTCTTTTTTGTTGCTGGGATGCACTAGTACCCGGCCATGTCCACTTGTTATTTGTAGTTTTTGTATTGTTATCCATCTGTTGAGTTAAGCATTTTTCAACTGATTTTTATAGTTTGTTCTTTTGTTCTACTGTTATTCCAATGAACCAGGTAAGGGGGTCTTGCTATCGTGTTTAACTCCGCAACATTCTGTATGTATGTGCCTGTCCCAAGTCAGGAGCCTGTATTTCAGTGGTTGTCGATTGTTTATGTGTTACTTATTTGTTTTTCTTTCATTTTTTGAACATACATAAGGCCAGTAGTTTACTCGTTTGAATTGTTTTACATTGTCATGTCGGGGCCTTATATAGCTGACTATGTGGCATGGGCTTTATTCATTGTTGAAGGCCGTAAGGTGATCTTTAGTTGTTAATTTCTGTGTCATTTGTTCTTGTGTGGAGAGTTGTCTCTTTTGCAATTATACCACATCTTCTTTTTTATAGCCCTAGCATTTGGTTATTTTTGTATACTTGTGACTCAATGAAAGACTAACTACAGCCAACTTACATCAAGTCTAATTTGAAGAGCATTTAAAACTAAGTTTATATATAGTTGACCGAAGTCAACCATGGTTTTTCTATGCCTGCAGATAAAACATTGTTAACTTTTAGAATTCTTGAACATTCTGTAAGAAGTTTGTTATGTATACATATGTTTTGGCTGCTTGATCCCAATTATTGTCACATTATCCTATAATGTTTATTTTGTTGCTTCCCCTATGTTGCCAATGTAAAGGCACTGTAAACAACTATTATACGAGTGGAAGGTAAAACAAGTAAAATCATAAAAATACGGAACTCCGAAGAATATTCAAAAAGGAAAGATCATAATCAAATGGCAAAATAAAAAGTTCAAACACATCAAACGAATAGATGATAACTCTCATATTCCTGACCAAGTACATGCTTTTTCTTATGTAGAAAATTATGGATAAAACCTGGTTAAAGCTAACTTAACCTCTCACTTGTATCGCTGGTGGTAAGCGGATGATCATAACGTAAAGTTACGGTTAGCCGAACATGGAAGACAACTCTGGAGGTTAGTTTTTATTTTTCCGATTTTCGTGCAGTAAAAGGTTTATTTGAGCCAAACCGCTTGTCTCATACATACTAATCGTCAGTGCGTTAAAATTGAAACAAAATTTGATAATAAAAACATGCTTATTTTCGTAAAATAGTCATTTAAAAATTCGAGCATGATGGTCGTAACTGAAACAACAAAAAATGTTTAGGATGGTCGTAACGTTAATTATTATGGTCGTAACTTTTTATTTAATCGGACCGAATAAGGCAAGGCAAGGTTTTTAAACGTGTTTTTATATGATTGTATTATATGATATATTTGTTAAGTTTTGCTAATTGTTTTTTTTTACATACCACGTTTGATTAAGCAATTACGGTCCGTGTAACACTTAATATTTCAAAATTCAAAAAAGTTTTCAAATTGTAGTATTTTGGAATTTTGATAAAGGTCAAATGAAACTTCAAATAAAATAAGAAATATGCATTTGTTTCTTAATGGCTAGTTTATATTATAAAACTAATGTACATATATTTTATTTTTCTCTAGCAAATTCTCTAATTTGTCATTATTTAGCAGACGTTTACCTATTCTTAATTGCTGCTTCCAACAAACAATTTGCCGACATGTTTTCCGTTTGCAGCGTGATTTTTCGTAAAAAGATTAAGTTATGAAATATCAAAAGATCGCAATACGCCAGTGGGAATCGAAAACCAAACGAAAAAATCGCTCCGTAATCAAAATAAACTATATCGTATCGTACCTGTTAGAAACGTTCTTACCTAAATATCCATGCTTCTTTGTTGATTGTTCACAAACGGGTGACAATCGTTAAACTTCTGCTTCAAAACACGACCATTAACAAGCTTCCATTTTTTCACAGCAACACTGACCGATTGAAGAAACAATTAACGATTATACGAAATTTATGCAAAAAATGACAAAATTGTGCACAGAAGACCAAGTGTATGATGTATGAATGCATTGATTCAAGAATTTGATTAACATTAGTTTTCAACGGTCACTCGTTTTACATGACTTTAAAGTTATGAAATATCAAAATTCCTATTTTTTAAATGTTTTGAAATTTTCACAAATGATTAAAAACTAAAAGAGGTTAAGATACGGGTACCTGTTTAGTGCAAACGGAGGAAAAGTGGAACGAACCGCATGAAACAATACAAAATGAAATGAACAGTCACTGTTACTTAAAATATAATGTATAAAATAAACCAAGAGGCAAATAGTTGTAAGCGGTTTAATTCAATAACACGAATAAATTCTCAAAAGTGGAGAATTCATTTTTAAACAAGAAGCACAGCTCTGGTTATGATCAGTCTTAGCTAGGAATAAAAAAAGCACGAAATGTATCATAGCATTTTTGTCTACAAAATAAATGATTTTAAAGAAGACGTTTTTAACAAATTGGACATCACATGAAATAACAGTCTCCTACTTTTTTTGAATTTTTATTTTATTTTATTGATAGGTTATGAATTTGGTTATCGAGACTAGAACATAGCTGCGACCTCGCGGGTCCGTATCTGAATTTAAGAACATACGCCTTATTTTTAGCCTGGATGTTTAAAAGTTGTATTGTCATTTTGGTGAAGTCAAGCTGATTATAATGTCACAGTTATTCCCTGTACAATGACGAATTTCAGGTATGATTATAACCCGTGGTTATAGCAAATCCTGAATACGCCTATTGGTACCATACTAAATTGCCTCCGTTGAAATTATGCAAACATCCTATAGAACAAATAACACGTTTATGATTAATAGCATAGCCACGTACATGCAGGTCATAAATTAATTTGTTGAATGAAATCAAATCGTTAACTACTTATGGGTGCCGTTTGAGTTTGAGCGAGGATTTATTGACATGGGAAGGACAACTGAATCCATGGGTTTGCAATTAACGTTGTGTTAGATTCGAACGTAGGAGGTTGTTGTTATATATTCTACACTGATATCCGCTATACACACTGAACATAAGATTGAAATCAAATACATGTATCAGAAGGCTGTTGCCAGGATATTATTAAAAGATAGAAAATGTATGCCTCGAAGCAGCGTGCTGGTCTTTTAAAGCTGAATACATTCATACAACATGAACATATAACATGTTAAACCTTATTTTCAGCCTACATATGTATGCGATAGTTGCCGCAGTACATAAAGTACTAGTTCTACCTTGTAATATTATACTGACTACAAGCTACTCATTTTTTTTTTTTTTTTACTTTTAAATTCAGCGTTTAAAATGTATATAACAATATTCCTACTTTCGAGGTTAACACAATGTTCATTGCGACACCATTGACTCAGTTTTCATTCCGTATCAATACTTAGAAATAATATCAATGATATACCGCAATATATGATCGTCATTCAATCGATAAAAAATAAAAACAACACATTTAAAACTGCAGGAATCCGAAGCGCATTTGTGGTATTACCATCATCATGAATGACGAAAAAGCTTAATATTTGAAGGCCAATGGTTAAAAGAACTGCAATAGTTGATTAAAAGTTAAAGCTGGATTGATCAAAATTGTACGTTCAATAATTTAACCTGCCAACATGATTGCAGATAATAAAAAGTTGTAAAGAAAAAAAAATCTAGAAATAAATATGAGGGAATACACATGAATGAACAATTGTATACCTTAACGTACAGTGTATTAATACTCCACCCTAACAAACTATGTGGCTTACTGCGAGTTGATCAGTTTTCACTGTTACTCCTTAATGATGGGCGTTTGGAATACATCAGAACTGTTTAGGTTTAATAATTTTTTTACTTCATTTCTGCATACCATTATCAGAGTAACAAATAATATTGTTTGTAGTAAACCACATATGACATTCTAGTTTATTAACATGGTTATTTGTACAATACTTTTACAATACTTTGATCAATGTTCGTCTAAATAATCGAGTTACGATCATCTTTCAAAAATTACGACCATGTCATGTTGGTTACGACCATCATCCAAAATACTATGATAGTTGATGTTACGACCATGACACATTTAAAGTTACGACCATGCACCATACTCAAATTTTTAAATGACTATTTTACGAAAACTGGGAGGATTTTATGTATCAAATTTAGTTTCAATATCAACACACTCACGATTACACTGTGTCTAAACCACACCGGCAAAATTTCTCGGACTCGATGGTATCTAACATCCGGCACAATGACGGAACACCAATAGACAAAAGAAAGGTAGGTTTCTCCTTATTTTTTTTATTTTTTTTTATGATATCGAAGAATATATATACATATACAACTATTTTTTATTGTGAGATGCTATATTTTCTACAACCGTTCTATATTAACGGAGAAATAAGTCAAAATGCATGTCAAAATGACGAATTGAGTGAACCTTGCCTCGAAATTGTTTAATTTCTCGTTAAATTGTTCACATTGTACGGAAAGAAAGGTACGGGAAGATAGATATTGACACGGAGATTGCAAATTTAGTTATTATGAGCATCTCCATAATTGTATCTCTGTGTATGGAACGAAAGAAATGGGTCATGTCAAAATGGAACTGGCCGGTTTCGTCAATGTATACAACCCGGTTTCGTCATATATTTCAAAATGCATAACCCGGTTTGGTCAAATAAAAAAAATCATAATCGCATTACATTATAATTGATTGTTTAACTTCAGCGTTCAAAAGGAGTTTTGTGGGTCGTTGGAAAACAAATTCGTTCACCGGACAACGGCTTATTATTTATATGAGTCTCAGATTCAAATAAATAATAAGCAAAAACTTAAATTCCTACTCTTATAGAACACAAATATTTTAATTTTACTTTGCATTCCGAAATTTGTTAACAATATATTCAGATTAAAGCTCTCTATGCGTTTTCTATATGAGTTATGGGAAAATATGTTGAACATGTTTAAACTTGAAATTAAAGTTTACGGTCTTAAAAATCGAAACACACAATTAATATGTGATTTTCTCGCACAAAAGGATGGACACCGTTATAAGTAATCTAATCATTCTATGTATGTAATCTTTTCTACAATCGTTAAAAATAAATCTTCTTAAGGATAAACGTTGATAATAAGACAACTGTATATACATGCATAATCGACATAGAAAATGAATGTAGGATTACAACTACCATGCATTAAAATATTTTTTTTATCCCTTATTGTAACTTTACTGCTATGTACAAATTAGTATAATAGTATAATAGTCTCAGGTCATGGACCAAATTCAATAATAATTATTTTGTTAACATTACTAAAAAAAAACGAGTCTGTACTGTCGCCGTTGTGTTATGATGATCGTACACTGACGTTGGTCAATATATTTTGACAATATATACGGACAGACGGATTCAGTTTATTTCAAAGTGGACGTATTATTTAAAAATGTCTATCAACATGAAAAGTTCATACAAATTCCAAGCGACAACAACCCGACCATAGAGCAGAAAACAGCCGAAGGCCACAATGGGTCTTCAATGAAGCGAGAAACTCCCGCATCCGTTGGCGTCCTTTAGCTGGCCCCTTAATAAATATTTATGCTAGTTCAGGGATAGTGGACTTCATAGTAAACTGCGAATACATGTATATTTATTATATTTAAGGGATAATTTTAACTATGATACAAGTTTTGGCACACATCGCGCATTTACTATACAGGCTCTGTCATCGGACGAGTTAAGGTTTTTTCATCATTTTTTATTATTTGTACTTTTGTTGTACTGTTTGTGTCAGCGACAACACTTTGACTCAGTCCATTCCCGAATCACACGCTTGTAATGCCATGGCTGTCTTTGGTTGCTTTATACCATATGCGTTTTGAACATAAAATAGGCAGGTAGTTTTCTTGTTTGAATTGTTTTACATTTATAATTTAGGGCCCTGTTATAAAAGAGGGACGAAAGACACCAAAGGGACAGTCAAACTCGTAAATCTAAAACAAACTGACAACGCCATGGCTAAAAATGAAAAAGACAAACAGAAAAACAATAGTACACATGACACAACATAGAAAACTAAAGAATAAACAACACGAACCCCACCAAAAACTAGGGGTGATCTCAGGTGCTCCGGAAGGGTAAGCAGATCCTGCTCCACATGCGGCACCCGTCATAACTTGCTTTCATGCAGTTTGTGTGTTTTTCTCATTGTTTAAGGCATACGCTGACCTAAACTTGATTAATTCAATATAATTTTTGTGTCTAAAAGAAAGTTGTCTCATTGTCAATGTTTATAGGATAAGTGGTTACCGTCATTTCTTCTTAATAAGACCTAGATATAAATGACGGTCATGTTTTGCAAACCAACTTTTATTCACATTGAAAATACAAAACTGTCAGATATTGTTTTCGAAAGTTATCTTGAAGTTTCAATTGAATTTGAACTGTACAAAAAATGAATTTGAACTGTAAAAATAATGTGAAAAACATGCCTATGAAAATAAATGTGCCTACCAGAAACGGGGAGAAAGTTACAAATCTCATTGCTATGTTATGGATGCTTAAGTGTTAAAACTCGCTTTAGTGCGCAAGTAACACAGTATATATAGTATCAGAAAATCTGACAGGACTGCATGCATGATTAATTTGTGCAGAACAGTATAGACTATAGTCGGTTTGGGACTGTTCGTCAATGATTGAATGCATAAATGTATTAATAATTGATAGTAAATATTGTAAACTAAGTGTATATAATATAGTATAGTAAATTAAAATTATGGCACAATCAAAACACATCCTTTTATTTTTCATCTTTACATACTTACTATTATAAACAAAGAAAATATAATAATGTTACAAAATAATTAGATACCAGTGTTTGCTATTCAATATTTATATTCCATTTAAAATTAGTTTGAAGTTAAGTGAAGTAAGGGATTCGCCTTTCATTAGGAAAATGTGTATTATCATAATTAACTATGTCCAAAAGTGCCCGTTTAAAATAGATTTTAACACGCCAAGTTTACTTTACAATAAATATATATTTAAATTCTTGAAAGACAATGTTCAGATCCGTGCCAAAGTTTCTTTTCATAAATTGTTTGTTAAAAAAACAACAAAAAAAAAACGGGTGATATATATAGACGAAACCGGGTGATTGTGAAGTAACAACATTGACGAAACCGGTTTATTTTAATTTGACATGACCCTTTTCTTTCGTTCCATACACAGAAATACAATTATTGAGATGCTCATAATAACTAAATTTGCAATGTCCGTGTCAATATCTATCTTCCCGTACCTTTCTTTCCGTACAATGTGAACAATTTAACGAGAAATTAAACAATTTCGAGGCAAGGTTCACTCAATTCGTCATTTTGACATGCATTTTGACTTATTTCTCCGTTAATATAGAACGGTTGTAGAAAATATAGCATCTCACAATAAAAAATAGTTGTATATGTATATATATTCTTCGATATCATAAAAAAAATTAAAAAAAATAAGGAGAAATCTACCTTTCTTTTGTCTATTGGTGTTCCGTCATTGTGCCGGATGTTAGATACCATCGAGTCCGAGCAAATTTTGCCGGTGTGGTTTAGACACAGTGGATTAGTGTGTTTGAGACAGACAAGCGGCTTGGTTCAAATAAACCTTTTAAGCTTTGGATTTCAAATATGTTGGCCACGAGCATCACCGAAGAAACATGTATTGTAGAAATGCGCATCTGGTGCAGGAAAATTGGTACCGTTAATGTTATTACTACCACTGGGTCGATGCCTCTGCTCGTGGACTGTTAGTCCCCGAGAGTATCACCAGCCCAGTAGCCAGTACTTTGGTAGTGGCATGAACATACGAATTTTTTTGGTTATTTAAATTTGCAGTTACGGAGCCCCGCTAGGGACATGCAAAGAAAAAAAATATATTGTGCGCACAACTTAAATAAATTGTGCTCACAAAATAATATAGTGTGCGCACAAAATAATATAGTGTGCGCACAAAATAATACATTGTGCGCACAATCTAAAAATATTGTGCGCACAACTTAAATATATTGTGCACACAACTTAAATATATTGTGCGCACAACTTAAACATATTGTGCGCACAGTTAAATATATTGTGCTTACAACATTATATAGTGTGCGTTAAATTCTTTGACCTTACACATGGTACGGAGCTGCAATGTCTCATTTTTAAAGTGATAGAATGGAGAAATGCATAAGGTTTTCTTTTGAAATGGGCTAGATTACATGGAAATACTCTAGCAAAAAATCATCAGTGCATTTGTATCGACTCCTGACATGAATACTGAATACATTACGTTTATTTCGTCTGAAACTTGGTTTACCAACAGATGCGTCGGAAGCCTCCACAGAGTTTATTGGAACGGTTTGAAACAGACTTGGCAATAGAGCGAGGACACTATCGAACCTGTGTAGACTTTCGTATAACAAATATACAACTACTATTTGCACTTATGCACTATACTTTATTTCTGAAAATCTCAAGATTCTGTTTTGATTGACACTAGACTGACATGTTCCTCAATTCACGACTTTGATTTTGTTATGCTCCGTCGACGAAGGAGATGGCCATTATGTTTAAAAGTCTTTACGTCCGTTCATCAGTCCGTCTCTGTTGATGGTAAATGATTTGGTTATAGTTTATGATGAAGTTTTAGTGTCATCAACATAAATGAATAATGGTGTTTCCCTCAACATATCATTGTAAAAGTGTAGAGTAAGTCAAATCCACTGAAAACTGAATACACGTACACAAGTTTTTGTTATTATTGAAGATGACTATGTTCATGATTAAGTACGGTTTTGACCCAACATGTACTGTTCGTTATTGAAATGTGACGGTGTGTTCAGTCTAAGAAATTCACCATTAAGTTGTGATCAAATAGAGATAAAACTGAGTACATATATAAATCTAAAGATGCAATATGAGTGCCAATGAGACAGCCTCTCCATCCAAATCATAATTTATTAAAAGTTACCAATAATTGGTTATAGTACGGTCTTCATTACGGAGTGTTGGCTCACACCTAACAGCAAAATATAAAAGGCCCAAAATGACTGTAACAAAACGATAAACATATATGAACCACACCAATAAACGACTACCACTGAATTACAAGTTTCCGACGTAGAACAGTATGCTAATTATGAATTAGAATTTTTTTAAGAGTTGTGTACAAATGTTTCAGGCCAAGTTCTGATTCATTCTGATTAAAAGAAGAGAGGGCAAGAGGTCACTGATAGTATCTTTTTTTGATCGATTTCATTATACAATTTTACAGAATATTGTTCGTATTCATTATGAAACTGAAATGTTACGAAGCAATTTAGGAATAGTCAATGAAAAAGTATCCCTCAGTGATATATTTTGAAAACAAACAAAACAATTATGATTCAATTTTTTCCAAATATGGTCCGTTTTGGGGCATCATTTATTCAAAAATTTGTGGCCCGATTGACGCGATCGATGCGAGTACCAATGAGACAACATAATACATATACACCATAGATCATACAAATACGGGTTATATACTTCTCATATATTGAGGTGTGGAGCTGGCATGTCAGTAACTGCTAGTAGTGCTTTGTTAATTTATGTATCATTGTCATTTTGTTTGGTTTCATTTGTTACCTATTCTGACAGCGGACATCGGACAAGGACTTCTTTTAAACTGAGTTTTACTGTCGGTATTGCTGGGTTTTGCTGGGTTTTTTTTATCTGCATTGGCTACAAAAGGAGGGTTGAGATCTCACAAAACATGTTTAACTCCGCCGCATTTTTGTGTCCGTCCAAGGTCGGGAGCCTCTGGTCTTTGTGTTAACTTGGTCTTCTATGAATTTTACTTTTAATTTCTTTTATATATTTTGGGTAGATAAAGGAAGATGTGGTATGAATGCCAATGAGATAACGCGAGAAATTTAAACGCTCAGTGTTAAGAAAAGATTATATTGAAGGGGGATTAAAAATGACAGATATTGATGCATACATTGAGGCTATCAAAATAAATTGGGTTAACAGATTAACTGATGAAACTTGCGCTAACTGGAAAATCATACCTACCTTTTATCTTAGAGAGTTTGGGGAAAATAATTTGATATTTAAAATGAATCTTAATTCTCATAAGTCACTAGAAAACCTTAAAAACTTACATGTGCCTACATTTTACTTTGAGATTTTGAAATGTTGGATTAAAAATGGAGGAGGGAAGAAAAAAGAACCTGAAAATTATAGGGAAATAAGAAGCAAGTTATTTGGGGAAACCAATATATAAAAACATGTGGCAAAAGTTTATATTATAGTCATTGGGTAAAGGAAAACCTAATTTTTGTTAATGATGTAATTGATGATAAAGGAGAAATATCTCATAAAATATTAAATAAACTTAAAAAGAAACAAAATTGGATTGCTGAATTAATTTCTCTTCGAAAAGCTTTACCCAAAAGTTGGATCCAAAAATTAAAGAGCAATATATCAAAACATACTAAAATCAACATAACACAAGACATTAAAATGTTTTGTAATGGAAATTTATAATATTATAATCAGGTCAAATAAAGAGCTCCCAGTGGGTTTTTGCTCATGGAAAAAACAACTATCAGGCGAAAATGTCATATATTTCATTAAGAAAAATTTATCTTATACCTTTCTTTTTTTAAAAGATAATAGATTAAAAATGTTTAGATGGAAACTACTGCATAATATTTTAGCTATTAACCATAATCTGTACCGCTGGAAGGTAGTTAATAGTGAAAACTGTGAGAGATGTTTCAAATCTGATAGCTATAATCATTTTTTCTTTGAATGCACATGGGTAAAAAATTATTGGAAATTATTACACCAAATATTTATGTATCTTAATATTGGTAAACATGTTTTTTGTCTGAAAAATCTTGTAACTGGGTACAAAATTGAAGATGTTGAATATTATGTACTTAATCATATTATAACAATTGTTTGCTTTGTGATTTATAAATGCTTTTATTTATCAGAAAAGAGAACCAAATATGTGAATATGATGTCAGTCCTAAAAAAAGAAATTGATGCACAAATTTTATATCATCCGGAAAATTCCTTTTTGAGAAAATTTCAAAGAAAAATTTTAGAAATTTGATTCTCTGTCTGTCTTGTTTACATTTGATTGGCCTAGATTTTTGAGAATCACAAAAAAATCATTGAAATAAAAAGAAGAAAAATTTCTAAACAAAATTGCTCTTTAATTTTCTGTTTGAATATCAGATATAGTATATTATTCAATGGTTAGTGTATTTGAATGCTAAGATACTATCTAAAAAACAATCATAATTCGATTATACTGACCTCTTGATCTGATCGAAACCATGCTTTCTCACTTTCGATTAATCAGAAACTAAAAACTAAACAAAAAACGGTCAAAGTTCCGTTTTCTTTTTCATTGTTAAGTAAAGTAATGCACACATGTTGTAGACAGCTATTACTCTGTAAATTGTAACTAACACGCAATACTATGTGGAATTATAAAAAGTTTGCCAATGAAATCCCCTGGTTTTATTGGTAATTAACCATACAGGGCAGAACCTAAGTGCAATTGTTGTAACATTAAGGGGATTTGTTAACAACTATTATAGTGAAATAAAGTATCTGAAGTTGAAAAAAAAAAGAAAAAAAAAACAGACCAAAGAGTAAAAGTTATATTCATAAAGACAAATAAAAGAATAGTATATTATAAAATTATAGCATTTGTATGATGTCGATACAAGGGTATATTGACCTGAAAGAAGTATATTGACTGAGGACGAAGTTCGAGGTCGATATATCCTGTATTGGCCTCATAAATTGGCTATAATTGTTATATTATTAATTTTCGACCATATTTGTATCAAAATCGTCATTTGATTATGTTGTAATTTTATAAATATAATATTGTCTCCTAGACATTAACAAAAAAATAAAAAAAAAAAGAGATAACTCTCCATCCAAGTCACAATTTAGAAAAGTGAACCATTATAGGTCAAGGTACGGTCTTTAACACGTAGCTTAGGCTCACAACAAACAGCAAGCTATATAAGGGTCCCCAAAATTACTAGTGTAAAACCATTCAAACCGGAAAACCAACGGCCTAATCTATATAAAAAAACGAGAAACGAGAAACACGTAAGAAGTTTAGTATGACGTCCATAATCGTTGAACTAGTACATATTTTTGTTTATGGGCCAGCTGAAGCGAGCCTTTGGGTGCGAGATTTTCTTGCTGTATTGAAGAACCAAATGTATCTGAGAAACAAACCTTATAAAACATGCGCGCCTTATAATTATTTTGTACATTAAATACAGTTAAACTATACCTTTATTATCGTATCTAAAAAATAGACAAATTCTGAGATATTTAAAATTGACCAATAAACCATGAAAATAAAGTCAAGGTCAGACAAATATATATACATTACAATCATTCCATAAAACAAAAGTTCACTTATTCCTTATAGTATCTGAAAAAAAAAGACCAAACAAGAATCAAATAAGACGAACCATGAATATAAAATCAAGGTCCGACTAATATTACTGCAAGATAGACAATAACACCATACAAACATTCCGTACCCCAAATATATCTAGCTAAATGCTTATTGTATCCTAGAAATACACCAAAACACCAAAAAAAAATTTTGGTGACATTTAGACATTAAAATCGTTTCATAGAACCAAATATAGAAGAACTTTTGCATTTGGTGTCTGAGATTTCGTGTAAACTACGAAATTTAAACTTGTTGAATTATCAATAAAATGAGTTCATGGTCAAGAGAAAACTGTTTTCCTAATTTTAGGCGCACACCATATCATATTGTGCGCACAATATGTTTCAGTTGTGCGCACAATATATTTAAATTGTGCGCACAATATATTATTTCGTGCGCACAATATATTATTTTGTGCGCACAACATATTTAAGTTGTGCGCCCAATATATTTTTTTTCTTTGCATGTTCCTAGCGGGGCTCCGTAGTTACCAAATGTTAGAAATTATTATAAATTAAGGAATGTATCTCCCTTATGCAAAGCTTTGATTCCTTTAACGGATTTTGCTATACTTTTTGGACCTTTTGGATTATAGCTCTATATCTTTTATATACATTTGTGTAAGCTTTGGATTTCAAATATTTTGACCACGAGCATCACCGAAGAGACAGGTATTGACAAATTGCGCATCTGGTGCAGGAAAATTGATACAGTGAATGCAATTAATGCACAAGAAAATCGGAAAAGAAAAACTTATCCCTAGAGTTGACTCACCTTTGCGGCTAACCATAATTTTACGTTACGACCATCCGCTTACCACCAGTGTTGGCTAACACCAAACAGCAACCAAAAAGCCCCCAAAAATTACTAGTGTGAAACCATTCAAAACGGAAAACCAACGGTCTTATCTATATAAAAACGCGAAACGAGAAACACTTATGAAATACATAAATAGACGACAACCAATAGCTATTTACACAACATCACCGTCAAAATTAGGATATGGTATATCGTTTAAGTAAGAATTCAACAGCAAAATTTTCTACATTACAACCGAATCTTTTTTAACTATGAAAGGATTTTGTAAAGGGCGACTGGGAAATATAGATATGGTCAATTTGGTCTTTTTCCGACCGGAAGTAAAACCCTGGCTGAAGTATGTCACCCATTAAGCTGTGTGGAATGTACAAGTTCGCAGTCACGTCCAGTGAGAATGAGAATATTAGATCCAATGCGTCGTGTATACCTCATTGTGTCCTGTGGCAGTCCAAACTTCCCTAACGTAATTCCTCCTTCCAGGACCTGCATGTAGCATGTGTTAGTAATTTGTGCTCATCTTGAACATGCATGAAACATTCGCAAGTGAACGTTAAGCAACCAACAATCAGCAATTACGTACGAGTGTCTTTAACAAATAAAGGGGTACAAAACAATTTTAGTACCAACTTTTTAACCTTTAATTTCTAATCGTACTATCGTGTTCATTTCACCTGTTTAAACAATTTTCATGTTGTTTTTTTTTTTTTTTTTTTGGGGGGGGGGCTATATTGCGTCTCCACATTTTATATATACAAGCGTTGATAAGTGTTAAGTATGACTATAAATTTTCAGTTCTGTTTCTCGTACTATGAACTACAAAATTGTTTAATTTGTAAAATATATTTCCGATTTTAATTTTTACTGTTTAAAACATTATTCTTTTGAGCAGAAAGGTTATTTGTTCAAGGCTATGGTTGACCTTCAGAAAATAGTTACCTTCTAACAGCGGTATACTACTAATATATAACAGAAGATGTGGTATGATTGCAAATGAGACAATTGTCCACAAGAGACGAAAATGACACAGACATTAACAACTATAGGTCACCATACGACCTTCAACAATGAGCAAAGTTCATACCGCATAGTCAGCTATAAAAGGCCCAGATAAGACTATGTAAAACAATTCAAACGAGAAAACTGCCTTTTTTATGCAATCCTTATATAATTATTTCATTGGTTTTGTATTTACATTGTGATATAATAGATCACATTTATTCCTTCAGTTTGTGTTAACTTCTGTTAACATGTCGATTGATTGAGTTAAGCCATTTCTATTAATATTCTATAGTGTGTCTTTGTTTTGATGGAATACATTGTTTCAGGTAAGGGTGCATGTTACCTATTAAAACGATTAAACCCGCTGTATATGTTTGCACTTGTCCTAAGTCAGGAACCTAATGTTCAGTAGTTATCTTTTGTTGATGTGGTTGATAATTATTGATCGTTTCTCATTTATTATATAGAAAAGAGCGTTAGTTTTCCCGTTAGAATGGTTTTATACTAGCCATTTTCTGTGCTTGTTTTATCTTGATGTTCGGTGTATGTCAAGGCTTCGTGTTGAGCGATAATGACGTGTGTTTTTTTTTAAATTGTGACTTGGACAATGAGTTGTCTAATTGACACTCATACCACATCGTCTGATATCTTATATATAGCATGTATATAAAAGGGTATCATTTCAATACTGATATAATGTTTGTGGTTTATTTATTATAAAAACTGGTAAATCATTAAAAAAATTGATTTGGCTCACTTAGAGTATTACTTTGATTTCAAGTTTTATAATCATATTTATACCAGGTGTCATTTAAAGAACTGTATTTTGACCACGAGCATCACCGAAGAGACAGGTATTGACAAATTGCGCATCTGGTGCAGGAAAATTGATACCGTGAATGCAATTAATGCACAAGAAAATCGGAAAAGAAAAACTTATCCCTAGAGTTGACTCACCTTTGCGGCTAACCATAATTTTACGTTACGACCATCCGCTTACCACCAGTGTTGGCTAACACCAAACAGCAACCAAAAAGCCCCCAAAAATTACTAGTGTGAAACCATTCAAAACGGAAAACCAACGGTCTTATCTATATAAAAACGCGAAACGAGAAACACTTATGAAATACATAAATAGACGACAACCAATAGCTATTTACACAACATCACCGTCAAAATTAGGATATGGTATATCGTTTAAGTAAGAATTCAACAGCAAAATTTTCTACATTACAACCGAATCTTTTTTAACTATGAAAGGATTTTGTAAAGGGCGACTGGGAAATATAGATATGGTCAATTTGGTCTTTTTCCGACCGGAAGTAAAACCCTGGCTGAAGTATGTCACCCATTAAGCTGTGTGGAATGTACAAGTTCGCAGTCACGTCCAGTGAGAATGAGAATATTAGATCCAATGCGTCGTGTATACCTCATTGTGTCCTGTGGCAGTCCAAACTTCCCTAACGTAATTCCTCCTTCCAGGACCTGCATGTAGCATGTGTTAGTAATTTGTGCTCATCTTGAACATGCATGAAACATTCGCAAGTGAACGTTAAGCAACCAACAATCAGCAATTACGTACGAGTGTCTTTAACAAATAAAGGGGTACAAAACAATTTTAGTACCAACTTTTTAACCTTTAATTTCTAATCGTACTATCGTGTTCATTTCACCTGTTTAAACAATTTTCATGTTGTTTTTTTTTTTTTTTTTTGGGGGGGGGGGCTATATTGCGTCTCCACATTTTATATATACAAGCGTTGATAAGTGTTAAGTATGACTATAAATTTTCAGTTCTGTTTCTCGTACTATGAACTACAAAATTGTTTAATTTGTAAAATATATTTCCGATTTTAATTTTTACTGTTTAAAACATTATTCTTTTGAGCAGAAAGGTTATTTGTTCAAGGCTATGGTTGACCTTCAGAAAATAGTTACCTTCTAACAGCGGTATACTACTAATATATAACAGAAGATGTGGTATGATTGCAAATGAGACAATTGTCCACAAGAGACGAAAATGACACAGACATTAACAACTATAGGTCACCATACGACCTTCAACAATGAGCAAAGTTCATACCGCATAGTCAGCTATAAAAGGCCCAGATAAGACTATGTAAAACAATTCAAACGAGAAAACTGCCTTTTTTATGCAATCCTTATATAATTATTTCATTGGTTTTGTATTTACATTGTGATATAATAGATCACATTTATTCCTTCAGTTTGTGTTAACTTCTGTTAACATGTCGATTGATTGAGTTAAGCCATTTCTATTAATATTCTATAGTGTGTCTTTGTTTTGATGGAATACATTGTTTCAGGTAAGGGTGCATGTTACCTATTAAAACGATTAAACCCGCTGTATATGTTTGCACTTGTCCTAAGTCAGGAACCTAATGTTCAGTAGTTATCTTTTGTTGATGTGGTTGATAATTATTGATCGTTTCTCATTTATTATATAGAAAAGAGCGTTAGTTTTCCCGTTAGAATGGTTTTATACTAGCCATTTTCTGTGCTTGTTTTATCTTGATGTTCGGTGTATGTCAAGGCTTCGTGTTGAGCGATAATGACGTGTGTTTTTTTTTAAATTGTGACTTGGACAATGAGTTGTCTAATTGACACTCATACCACATCGTCTGATATCTTATATATAGCATGTATATAAAAGGGTATCATTTCAATACTGATATAATGTTTGTGGTTTATTTATTATAAAAACTGGTAAATCATTAAAAAAATTGATTTGGCTCACTTAGAGTATTACTTTGATTTCAAGTTTTATAATCATATTTATACCAGGTGTCATTTAAAGAACTGTATTTGACAAATATAAGATATAATTGACCATGCATACAGCTTTGCTTTGCCTCTTGTGGTAAGGAACGATGCGCAAGGTACAAAAGTTTACCAATTTAACTGATAAGTAAAACACGTAGACAAATTATTCGATGAAAAGTTGTCAGAATTTTTTCATGTATATATTTTTACGAAAACGAAATCATTGTGACATCTTGCGTGTATTTAAATATTACAAGGAAATATTTTCGTATTTTGATTACGTAACTCAATATTAAAACATTTATTGCATTGCTTAAGTACAACGTTGTTCAAGATAAATTAACAAACTTTCACATGCTGAAATGCATTTTGTGATATTTTTGGGTTAATAAAGAATATGATTGACAGAAATAAGGCATTTCATTTTCAATTGGTGTAATAATTTGTTTATAGTTTTCTCAAAATTAATGCATTTCGACCACAGAGTATCACAATCTTTGTAGAATGTCTCTTTTATACATTTTTAAGATAACAGGGGTGTCTTACTCAAAAGCGAATCGATCTCAAATAATGCTTTATACCAACATATTTGAACAAAAGCTGATGACGCCAATTTAAAATGTTAAAGGAAAAACTTAGGATGCTAACGACCACTCCGCCCCCCCCCCCCCACCCCAAAAGAAGAGCTGTTTGGAAGTCCCTATGTATTAAGCTTGAAATGAATCTTTTATTGAACATAATATCCTTGTCCTCCACAGGTGTATATTTCTTGTAAATTTTAAACAAACATGAACATGACCTCTACACTTTTTATACCTACTTGCGTAAAGGTCAGATATGCTATAGAATATATCATAAAATAGCTGGTCTGCGAATTATCATACATCGTCGTGAGCGTAAAAAAGAAATAAACTAATCCTGTGGTGATGTGATTCAAATATTCAGTTTTTAAAATCAACGATCTGTTGGAGTAATTCTAATTTTTGACTATAAAAAAACAATGTTAACGCTTGCTATAGAAAAGGACTTTTAACTCTATCAAAACATTCTTTTTCGTATAGAATGTAAAAACTAGTCATGTTATAGAAACCATCATAGTTAAGTTTTGAAAGATTTAAAAGATAAATGGCAGAAAATTTGTTTTCATTAATTGTAAACAAAATCTCTTCACTTCCTTCTTAGCTATCGATATTTTGTAGAAAATGAGAAAGAATTAACTGCTCTCTATTCCAGAGTCAGCGAGTATATCTCTGTATTCATGTGTTTCGTATAATATATATATTTTTTTTCTATTTTAATTAAATTTCTCTTTTTTTTTCATTTGTCTACTTTTAATATACTTTGAATATCATTCGATCCTTTCTTTTTCATTGATAATCGTACACACATAGTTCTTAAACCATAATTTTGTTCAGGCTTTCTTGACCAGTGTCAATTGGTACATTCTAATTAACATGTTGAACAATTCTTTGTTCAAAACAAGATGTAACAGTTAGCTTCCTTGACCAATGTCAATTGGTACATTCTTATTAACATGTTGAATAATTCTTTGTTCAAAACAAGATGTAACAGCTAGCTTCCTTGACCAATGTCAATTGGTACATTTTGATTAACATGTTGAACAATTCTTTGTTATAAACCAGACGTAACAGCTTTAATAGCATACCACGCAATAAGTGGCTTGTGCATATAAATACACAGTTGACAATTAGTTTAATCCATAAATTCGAAAGGAGGAAAACTGAAAATCATAAATTTTGATTTGAAAAGAGGTAAATCATTTTATACATTGTTTGTTTAATTTTAACCGATTCGGTTAAATAAAATCTTCAATATTAAGTGCTATAGAATAAATTCAAATGTGTTACTAAATAAATTGAAACTCTCAGGTCTACAAAATTACTATGTGTCTTAATATTATAAATGTTTTAAATCATTTTTTTAATGGATTAACAAAACATTGTGTTTTAATAGAACTGTTTTTCCGGGATCCGTTTGTGTTTTTTTTAATAGTCATTAAATATATTGGTTTCAACGAGGCAACACAGTCATGCTCTAAAACATCTTCGAAATACCCTGTTACGATTGTTGATTTTTTTGTTTATATAGTTTTTGAGATTGTCAGTCTATTTGATAGGATTTCTTTCTGTATTACTGTTTCTTAAATATTTTGTTATCTCTTTTTCCTTCTTTCTTTTTTTTTTGTTTGGGGGGGGGGGACTTTATTGTGCAAAGTCAGGAATATGCAGTTGTTTAAAACTTGTTCCGTTGATTTTGTCTGTTTTGATAGAGTTTCCCTTTAAGAGTTGCCTAAGGGTTCGGTTTTTTATATACGTTTTTGTTAAACTTGTAGATCTAATGCCTTTTTTTATCATTGAGTTTTGTGCATTCGATTCATTTTCAGATAATTGCTTACAATTCAATAAACGAGTGAAAAATACTCATGGTTGATATACTATGAAAATAAATAAGGAATCAATTTAGATTTTGAAGTTTTATAAAAGAAAGAATGTGTTCTCATTTTTACTTTTAATAGATTATATTTGTTCTTTACATATATTGTTAATTTTTCTTATTATTAAAATGTAAGGTAAAAGGGAAAAGAACTTTTAATGTATGTTTTCTAAATAAATTACTGAGAAAATCATTATTTGGCATATTAAATAATTGCATGGTTGTATGTACAAATTGAAACGAACAATCGGATGTTCCGTCGGCAAGATGAATCTAATTGATAAATAATATTGAAGGAGTCCGTTATCAAGATATTATAATTAAAAAGTCTGCCCTACCTATCACATTGTCATTTCCAAATGTCACACACTTCTCCTGATCACCTTACGTTGCGGAACCGTCTTCACAATCGTCAACTTATCAGTCAATATAAGAGTATTGTTTAAGACTGCATTTACTTTAGAGTAACATCAAATATAAGTATGACAGGCAATTCTATTTCACACGCTAATATAATTGTTGTAGTAAATAAGTATTTCTTAATTATAAAAGATTTGTTATCTCTGTTATTCATCTAAAAGTGATAGGCCTTGCACCCTGTTTAAGGAGGTCCTGATGTTCGATAGTAATATTTGCAATTTCTTAGTACCCAATATGCAATAAAATACTGACAAGTACTGAATTTTGTTTGAAAATAGTTGATTAATTGATTGAAAAACAGTTATAAAAACATTGACATATTTTTTTTGTTTTATTCACGCCTTTTGTATTTATTTCAGCTGTGTTTGGTTGCTTATCGATAAGTGTAAGATGTATCGAGGATTCCTGTTGTGCGTATTTGCTGGTAAGTTGACAATCACAGTATATGCTATTTACAAAATTTCTTCTCATTTGAAATAAGGTAAAACTACAAAATACCGAACTCTGGAGAGGAGATCTTTATCAAATCGCATATTAAAACGTTCAAATACGTCAAACGAATGTAAAATGACTGGCATACTGACTTGGTTTAGGCATTTCCGTGTGATGACAATAGTATTTGAAATCTGGTTTTTATAGTGAGCTTAACCTCGCACTTGTTTTACAGTCGCAAAGCAATTTCTATGCTATATTTTTCATAAAAGTTCGATTTCACTTGAAATATATTTTAAGTTTGGTGAATTGATTTATTGAAATATCAATCTAAAAGAAAAAATGGATTCATCCAAATTAAAACAAAAATTATTATGATAATATAAATATTTATAATTATTACATATGTTTAATTTTTTATAGTGTTCTGCATGGCTGCAGTATGTACAATACTTTATTATTTAAGATGTTATAAAAAAAATCAAATTGTAATTTTCCTTATATTTCAAACTTGTTGGATCAACATAAACCCGTTGTGGTCAATCATAGATATGTGTAAAGTGCATTGGGTTTTAATTAAAGCCGAATAGTATTTCATAATTTAAATGCAGAAACCTTAAAGGTCTGTCTTTGTTGTAATCATATTAGTTGGCAAGCACAAGTTTTTAATTAGAAACATGTATATATTCTTATTGATGAAATATGGTGTTTGTTTTATCAGTGATTATCGAAAAACTCACTCAAATGTTGTTTACTGCGGGTGTTATGAAAAATTTAGAAAGATGAATATAAATTCACATGACATATGCTCTGGAATAACTTCATCAAAAATACTATAAACCTATTTTTTTTAAATAAGATACCGTTGTTATTGTTTTTTGGTCAAGTTAAGGTTGGTTAATTATAAGTGGTTGCCAAAAAATATCATATGACCCGTTTATTGCCATAATGTAAGGACTCAGCTAATAAATGTAGGTAAAACAAGACTGAATAAGTATCCTGGTATCTTTAAATTCACCTTGGATAATTAGGCAATATTACGGTCACAATGGTCTTCTTTCGACCAGCAGTTAAACCCTTGCTAAGGTTGGCGTCTGTTTAGCTCTGCAGGATGTGCATTGTACAAGTCCTCAACCACGTCTGGTCAGAATGGGGACTTAAGAACCGATGCCCAGTGTTGAGAGAGTGATAAACTCTTTGCACGTTAAGAACAACTTTTTGGGGGATCGTTTGCGGCCCGATGAAAGGCAAAATGTGTTTCCATGTCTAATAAACCCTAATTTTACAATGTCAGTCTTAATTTTTCAGTATTTCGTCCCGAACGGGCTCAATTCTAAGGAATAAGATATTGTATTTATTGTTGATTTGTTTTCGTCCTCAGTACGCATAACGTATTTGCTACCGGACGTTTTGAAACCAACATTCGATAAATTAATCCCTACATGTAAGTAACGAGCTTTAGTTTTTTCAACTTTTAATGTTTTTTATTGAATCTTTTGATATCTTGTCATTAATTGTGAAAAAAATGTATGATATTTATGTTCATTTATACCTTTTATATGTATTACAGAAATAAAAGTCTTCCAAAGACTACATTATTTTGATCAAATAGAGTATCTAATGTTCTGCTAGATTAATTTAGGATTTAATATATTTCTTAAAAAAACATTTTAGTACTTTTTCATTATTTTGTTATGTATTCTTGATAAAGTGAGTACATTTGTAAGTATATTGTTCCATTTTGTTGTTCGAGGATTGTCAATGATAAAAAAATCATACTGCATAGTCAAGGTGCCCTGGAAGGGTAAGCAGATATTTAATCACACTTTACACTTTCCGTGTTGCTCATTCAAAATTTATCTGCACCTAATAAGTTAGTTGAAGTAGGTTCAAAGTTGCCTTAGTTGTTTTCTTTCTGGTATTTGCATCGCAATTATCATTTGTTTTCCAAATTATGCTTTTTGATGTGTTTTGTTTAACAAATTTTGGAAACCAAACGAATCAATTAATAACCGTACTTCTTCATACTGTTAAATCATTCGTCAGATTGCCAGAGCAGCTGATGTGAGTACAAAGATTGTTAATGGTGAGGATGCTAACATAGAAGACTGTCCATGGCAAGTCTCTATTCAAGTGATGAGGGACGGACAATTTGATCAAGACTGTGGTGGGTCTATTATTGACAATAGATGGATTCTAACAGCTGCACATTGTTATAACAAGACCCATCCTAGACCGTAAGCTGTTTTATTTATATGTCTTTGGGGTTTTTTTTAACAACAAATAAAATGCTTTATTATTCAGATTGCCTGTTATAATAAATATAATAAATTTAAACTTTTTTTTCTATCATATCAAACTTTTTAAATTTATGAAAAGAACATTTTGAGATACTGTTTTGTTCCCATTCATAACCCTTCATAATTCTATTATAAACAATTCCTACACAACTGCAAAATTCAAAATTATCCCGGAAACATGGTAGAACTTGTAGACACGAAAGCCTAAAACTGTCAAAAAGTAGTTAAAACCATACTATTCATGATCTGATATTTTGTATCCTAATAATATATGGTTTGTTAATATCTGTTGTGCTAAAACTCTAAGAAAAAGGGTTTCAAAACATGAACGTGTTACAAAGACATGCAGGTAATCTTCTCCTTCTGTTTAAATGCAAAATGACAATGATGAACATATGATGAACATACATTAATAAAGGACTACTAGCAGTTACTGACATTCCAGCTCCAGACCAAATCAAGCACTGTACCTCCCGTAAGGGGTTTACTATCATGTGTTAATTCCAATGCCATCATTAATTACTCGACAGCAGTATCGTAACTATATCCCTGCTGAATTAGTAACTGTAGAAATTACACACTGAAGCAATTTCTAGTTGAAATTTTTGAACTTGTTTTCCTTAAGAAAATTAAAATATAAAATTGTTTACAGATGATATATGTAGTGTGTATTACTTTTTTTATAATCTTGTCCAAATATTGATACAGTTTGGCTCTGTGTATTTTTGTTTACTAACATATCTTATAGTATTTTATTTTTAATACCTTTTGTTTCAGTTTGTTCATTTTCTCATCTTAATTTATCTTTACATATATTAATTTAATCTCAATGGAGTATTCTTTTGTTTTTAAAACTTGCCGCCATTCACACTGTGTCTAAACCACACTGGCAAAAATTGTGCGGACTCGATGGTATCTAACATCCGGCATCAATAAACAGAAGAAAGATAGGTTTCTCCTTGTTTTCTTAATTATTTTATGATATCGAAGAATACATATACATATACAACTATTTGCTATTGTGAGATGCAATATTTTCTACAACCGTTCTATATTAACGGAGAAATAAATAAAAATGCACGTCAATTTGACGAAATGAGTGAACCTTGCCTCGAAATTGTTTAATTTCTCGTTCAATTGTTCACATTGTACGGAAAGAAAGGTACGAGAAGATAGATACTGACACGGAGATTGCAAAACTTGTCATTATGAACATCTCAATACTTGTACTGTATTTCTCCGTTAATATAGAACGGTTATAGAAAATATTGCATCTCACAATAGAAAATAGTTGTATATGTATATGTATTCTCCGATATCATAAACAAAATCAGAAAATAAAGAGAAACCTATCTTTCTTCTGTCTTTTGATGTTCCGTCATTGTGTCGGATATTGGATGCCGTCGAGTCCGAACAATTTTTGCCGGTGTGGTTTAGACACAGTGATTCAGGTCGGATGAACAATTTTAACATCTTAAATTCTGCAATCCAGTTTGACTTATTGATTAACTTTACTACAATGAAACTTTTTTAAAATATTCCCTAATGATCCAATATGTAATTCATATAAACCAATCCACGTGTAATTCAGTTTTGGAAGAATAAGTTTTTTTAAATATTTCATGTATATGTTTCCACAGAGACAATCTGTTTTTTTTAATATCCGAAAGTAATCTGTTAATTTTGTCAGACCTCCTCCTGTTTTCACCAAACTTGAAATAAAATGGTAATTTCCAAAGTTAGTTAGTTATTTTATGTTATCTAAATGCATAATAAAGGCAGGAAAATTGATACCGGGATTGTTAAAATATTTTATAGAAATAATCTTTAAGGATTGGATGTTTATATATTTGAACAGTATCTTTTAATTTCTTTAAGGTAGTTGGTTGGAATTTTACACGAAGTAGCCAAAAATGTAATTTTTGGTAGTGTTGAAGACCTCATTATCAATATTTTCCCTACCTTTGTTGGTTTTCTCTTTTCCTATATTTTGATTGAGGATTTTATGTTAACTATTTTATGTTTCCAATTAAACTTTTCCCATTCGTGACTGTCATGACCAAAATAAATGCATACATGTAAAGCTTTAATAGCTTTGTTCATCAAGCGTATATCCTCAATTATATATATATATTTTTGTGCTGCTTCTTCATTTGTTCGATAACATAAATATTGACGCTGTCGTATATATACAGCAAATTAAGTAAACTTAAAAACTTTACATCTGGACTGGTCAACGTTTAAAAGTCAGACGTGGTATTTTGATTGCCGAAAAATTTAAATGTAAACGGATCCACTGCTGAAGATACGTTCGAAACCAGTTGTGAATAACAGTTAACATTGGGATAGCCATCTCCAATTAAATCGGACAACTTCAATTAGCTTGTGTGATGTCTTTTTCAATCTAAGTTTTCTTGCGATCATGACCACTTTGTATCATGTATACAATATTTGAAAACAGATGTGGTTCACAAAAAAGTGAAACGTGTTTACTCCATAGGCTGGTGAAGGTGGGACATTGCTGCTTATATAAAAATATAAAAAAAATACTTCGACAAACAAACACAAAAATAGTGAAAAGAACGATATTTCTCTTTAAAGTCATCTGAAACGAGACTCTTGTAATTTTAATGTTATCTAAATTATTGAACCAATGCATGCATATACAATGTATAAAACTAAGTCTTGCATGCAAGTTTTTTTTTTTTTTTTTTATTTTTATTGCTCATCTATAACGTATTATCGACAAATAATAAATGAAAAAAACTTTTGTAAGTGCAAAAACATCCAAGTATATAAAACATGTTCAACTTTGTTTTAAATTTTCAAGTTTCATATGACTTTAATTTTTCGAATAGACATTTGTCTTAAGTTCTGGTCACTACTTTTTCTACATTACAAGATGTCTTTAAGAAATATCGGGTTGAGGTGAAATTATTTTAGATTGCTGATCGTTTTTATAAACAGATCGAACCACTTTATGCTCAGTATTAATCAACAAAGCGTGTATAATTGTGATGAGAATAATACTCAATAATTCGGGACGTTTAAAGTGGTTTTCTGGATTTATCATCCTCTGAACGAGTTTACACAAATCTTTGCAAGCCAGTCAAATTCAATCATGTACAATTACCTGCAAACACGAGAGGCATTGCAATTATAAGGAAGCTATGCATAACCAAATTAATCTAAAGTCCACTTAACATAAGGGAGTTGGGTACTAAGTTTCTTAAAATTTCTAATTTTCAAAACAAATATCTTTTACAGTTTTCTATGATAAATATAACTAAATAGGCGTTTTACATTTTTGTTTTAGATTAAGCGAAACTAGAGTGGGAGCAGGAAGTTCTACCCTAAGTGCGATGACAGAATTCAGAAGTGTGAAAAAGTTTCATCAAGTATGCAGTTTTATTAAATTAATAATTCATATAAATATCTGCGGTTTGTGCTGATTGAAGGGCCATTTCATGAAACATGAAAGACCAAAATATTGAAAGTACGAAATAAATTACACAGCTTAGTTATAAATCATAATTTGAGAGAGATTATCTTGATTCAAGATGAAGAGACATCGTGATGCTAAGTTTCTAGTGTTTCTGTTGTGTTTAGCGAACTGTTGTTTGTTTTTTTTTTGGTCTTTGCCTCCATATTTTTTAATTGCCGTGGCTTTGCTAGTTTCTTTTCGACTTGAGTTGGAATGTACCTTTTTTTCTTTTGCTTCTCTTTTACTGAAAGTGATATACAGGCTAAGGAAGCATGAATTGGAGTATACCGCTAGACAAAAGTCATAAATCGTCAGAGAGAAAACAAATCCGGATTACAAACTAAAACCGAGAGAATCACATCAACTACGAGAAGAAAACAACGGAACAACAGAAACACTAAAGTGCAACAAAAACAAACGCCAACATACATAGAACCGGACTATTTGATAACAACTGCCATATTCCTGATTTGGTACAGGACTTTGTAAAGTGTTGGCTCTCAGACCTTTGCTGACAATATAAAGGTTTAGAAATGATGGTAATCACAATTACCCAGCTGTGAAAGGAAATTATAGCTCTCTAATATAATATTATTACTCGTGTTCACTCAGAGTATACAGTGTTCTTACACGATATATTTTGTAGTGATATATTAATCACCAATTGTGTTATTAAAATAACTTTTACATATATAAAACAAACTTAATTATACTAATATTTTTCAGCACGAAAGCTACAACAACCTCAAACATTACAATGATATTATGTTGATAGAACTACGGAGACCGTTTAGGTTTGGGTCTACTATTAATAAGATCAGCTTGGACAATGATGTAGACAGTGATTATACAGGAGAAAGCTGTAAAGTATCAGGTTGGGGAAATACAAATGAGTTTGGTGGTATGTATTATTATAGAATAAGATAAAATATTGATAATTAATTTTCATTATTTATGACTTTCCAAATAAACGTAAATCAATGAAAAACCAGTATAAACCACTATATAGCATTAATAACCCACAGACACACTAGTCAAAATTGCGTATGAATATTCAAACGTATGAGAAACAATTTGAAAATGTTTTCTTTAAAATGATTTAAAACAAATATGTTCTTCATGTCAGTTAGCCAGTTGACATCATTTAGTTGGGTTGTTGGTTATTTGGTTGCGGTCTATCTAACTTAATGTACACATCGCCTTCGTACTTTACTTGGTCTTCTTAACTTTTTAATTCGAGCGTTACTGGTGAGTCTTTGGTAGATGAAAAGCGCGTCTGGCATACAAAATGTTTACTCTTGTGTCTATAAATAGTTTATTAATCATATAGCTAACGATTATACATATCAATGCAGCACTGGTGGTCAATTGGTAATGTTTGAGCGTTCCTGATTGGTTTATATTTTTTAACTCACAGAAAAACGTTCCTGATGAATGTAAATGAAGAAAATAATTTCGGATACACAACAATTGTAACAAAAAAGTTTAATTTCCATAAAGAAATAGATTATACCACGATTCTTAAGAGTTGCCTTCGAAGAACACAATTTCGAACTCATTCCAAAAATAAGAACAAACTACAATCTGTATAGATAAGGTTCTCAAATATCATCAGAATAAGCACAAAAGGGCACTTTTTAGAAAGTGTCTTACTTATGGCTGATTAATTCATTTTGTTAGAACAATTTATTTGATATAAAATATATTTCATAGTAGAAGTTACAGAGAGATTGGGAATTCGAAAACTATTAACATAGCAAACAAAAACAAAAAAACATCAGTCTTTGAAAGAAAACAGAATACTTAAGATTGACCGACAAGATAAACTAATAAAAAAATCTATAGTGAAATAATGTCTATTGTCATAGATTCTGGTACTTAGAAGACAGCTTATGTCAAATTCGAGGTTTAAGTCTAGAAATGAGGAGGAGGAAACCATGTCTGTTTTATCACTAATTTCTAGTTCTGGAGGATATTAGGATATTGTTACAGAACCTTATCAGAAATTTTTGGTCCGATTTATCTGATTTTAGCATAATTATATACAAGATTTCCCATTAAAGTTGAAGTTCAATCAACTTGCAACTTATTACAGTTGTTTCCTATAGTATGGTCTTTCTAATTTTAATGCAAAATAAGGGTTTTGACCCCAATTTCACTGAACATAGATACAGATAGTGCGAGTGGGGCATTCGTGTACTATGGACACATTCTTGTTTTTGAATGTTTGCTCTTAGATGGTAATGGATGTTGTGCAAATGTTTGTATTATCATAATTTGTATAGGATCATACAGCCAAACCAAAATAGAATTTAAACGAAGACAAAAGACTTCTTCATTTTTGCTTAAATAAAGCGATTTGTGCATTCAAACCCATAATATCAGAGAAAGACACACAAGACATTAATAGGGAGCGAATAATTTTCATTGTTATTATTTGCTGTCTACTGAACTTTATTTAATTTCAGAACATACGTATCCCGATCGTCTACAAGCTACAGAATTAACTGTTATCAGCAGAGAATCCTGTGCTTCTCAATGGGGCGAACCCGATTTAAGTTCTGACAACACCAAACTGTGTGCTCAGGAGTTTAGAAGAGATACCTGTGATGTATGTTTTACCACATTTTATCTATTCTAGAATATATGTGTGTGTGTGCATGTGTGTGTGTGCATGTGTGTGTGTTTTAGTTCTACAAAATTATCGGCTAATAAAAACTAATAATTTCTTTAAAATGATTCATGTTAGATAACGAACTGTCATACCACATGTGACATCAGAAATCGTCATACAATTGAATACACAAAAGAAGCAACATACAAAATAAGAAATGAATTTTTGGCAATAATTTCTATATACAGAAAAAGTGTTATGTAATGCTTTTGCGATATTAAATCTGTTGATACCAAAAAAGTAGTCCGATCGGTCACTTAACCGAATTTGCATTTTGTCTGATTGTGAAATCATGGGTAAGTGTGAATTTGCATCGCGGGCGTTATTCATGCAAAACAGGAGATAAAACTTTTGACGCAAAAGATATGCTCCTATTTATTTTTTTTTAATGAGACAACAAAATCAAACCAAAATAAAGTGTTCAGTTTACTATATTCTTGCAACTTCAAAGTGTGAAATAAGCACATTTTCACAATCAGCATTCAACAATAAAATTTCAGAAAGAAAAACAACATAACGAGGGGTGTTATCCTTGTAAGCTTTAAAAAATGACACATTAAACAATCAGTTGCAGGTCGTTAGTATACATTCCATAACTATCTTTTGATTTAAAACACTTTTTTGTTTATCTAGGCAGATAGTGGTGGACCTTTAGCTTGCAAGGCTGCTGATTCTACATATATACTTGTCGGGGCAACATCAAATGGGCCGGCGATTTGCAATGGAGAAACGCCAGGTATTTATACCCGAATTTCTGCATACATCGATTGGATTGAAAAGACGAAGAGTAAAAAAGGAAAAGGAAAAAATAATACGAAAGGGAAGAAAGGGAAGAAAGATAAGAAAAACAACAAAAACAACAAAAACAACAATAACAAGAAGAATAGAAATTAATAAGTAATTGAAAATAAAATTTAGAGCATTTATTGCCTTATGTCATGGTCTTGAAGCCCACATCATAGAAAAACAAAAACCACAGAACAAATTAACTGTATATCACAATTTTTTGGCAGCATGTGTTCGCAAACGTAATCAGTCCTTAAAAGGGTATAATGTGTAACATGTTGATCCTGATACGCTAACCCTTCTCATTTATTAGTTGTAAGTGGCTTTGTACTTCGAGTACTAGTACTTTCAGATCTGTACTTTTTGTCCTTTTTTGTTGCTGGGATGCACTAGTACCCGACCATGTCCACTTTTTTGTAGTTTTTGTATTGTTATCCATCTGATGAGTTAAGCCTTTTTCAACTGATTTTTATTGTTTGTTCTTTTGTTCTACTGTTATACCACTGAACCAGGTAAAGGGGTCTTGCTAATGTGTTAAACTCCGCCACATTCTGTATGTATGTGCCTGTCCCAAGTCAGGAGCCTGTATTTCAGTGGTTGTCGATTGTTTATGTGTTACTTATTTGTTTTTCTTTAATTTTTTGAACATACATAAGGCAAGTAGTTTACTCGTTTGTATTGTTTTACATTGTCATTTCGGGGCCTTTTATAGCTGACTATGCGGTATGGGTTTTGTACATTGATGATGGCTGTACGGTGACCTATTGTTGTTAATTACTGTGTCATTTGTTCTTTTGTGGGGAGTTGTCTTATTTGCAATTATACCAATTATAGCTTTAGCATTTGGTTCGTTTTTGTATACTAGTGACTCAATGAAAGACTAACTACAGCCAACTTACATAAAGTCTAATTTAAAGAGCATTTAAAACTAAGTTAATATATAGTTGACCGAAAACACCCATGGTTTTCTATGCCTGAAGATAAAATATCGTTCACTTTTAGAATTCTTGAACATTCTGTAAGAAGTTTGTTATGTTCACAGATATCTTGGCTGCTCGATTCCAATTATTGTCACATTATTCTATAATGTTTATTTCGTTGCTTCCCCTATGTTGCCAATGTAAAGGAACTGTTAACAACTGTTATACGAGTGGAAGGTAAAACAAGTAAAATCACAAAAATACGGAACTCCGAGGAATATTCTAAAAGGAAAGATCAAAATCAAACATCAAACGAATATATAAAAACTGGCATATTCCTGACCAAGTACAGGTATTTTCTTACATAGAAAATTGTGGGTAAAACTTGGTTTTAAAGTAACTTAACCTCTCACTTATATAACTGGTGGTAAGCGGATGACCTTAACCTAAAGTTACGGTTAGCCGAAAATGGAAGACAACTCTGGAGGTTAGTTTTTATTTTCCGATTTTTGTGCAGTAAAAGGTTTATTTGAGCCATACCGCTTTTCTCATACATACTAATCGTCAGTGCGTTAAAATTGAAACAAAATTTGATACATAAAAACATGCCAATTTTCGTAAAATAATCATTTAAAAATTCGAGTATGATGGGCGTTACTGAACAAACAAAAAATGTTGAGGATGGTCGTAACGTAAATTGTCATGGTCGTAACTCTTTATTAAATCTGACCGAATAAGGCAAGTCAAGATTTTTAAACGTGCTTTTTTATATGAATGTATTATATGATGTATTTTTGAAGTTTCGTTATTTTTTTTTTTTTACATACAACGTTTGAAAAAGCAATTGCGGTCCGTGTAACACTAATAAAAGTTTTCAAATTTTAGTATTTTGGAATTTTGATTAAAGTCATATGAAACTTCAAATTATAAAAAAAGTTATTTATTTGTTTTTCATAACTTAATGGCTAGTTTTTGTTATAAAACTTGTGTACACATATTTTTTTTCTCTAGCAAATTGACTAATGTGTCCAAATTTAGAAGAAGTTTACCTTTTTTTGATTGCTGCTTCCAGCAAACACTTTGCCGATATGTTTTCCGTATGCAGTGTGATTTTTCTCGTAAAAATCCGTTGATCGCAATACGCCAGTGCGAATCGAAAACCAAACGTAAATATCGCTCCGTAATCAAGATAAACTATATCGTATCGTACATGTACCTGTTATAAACGTGCTTACCTGCATATCCATGCTTCTTTGTTGATTTGTCGCAAACGGGTGACAATCGTTAAATTTGGCTTAAAAACACGACAATTAACAAGCTTCCGTTTTTTTCACAGCAACACTGACCGATTGAAGAAACAATTGACGATTATACGAAATTTATGCGAAAAATTACAAAATCGTGCACAGAAGATCAAGTTTGTGATATATACTGAGCCAAAAAAGTTTAGCAACAAAAATATCAAATTTTATTTTGTTACAAAATCATAGCAACATATAATTTTAATAATAACAAAATGGAATTATAAAATGTCAGAAGCAACATGAATGTTTATCACTCACATTCATGAGGATTTTCTTTGTGAGCGCGGGAGGGTCAAAATGCGGAAATGAGTAAAGTGTTATTCAAAATCAATTTCTCAGCAATGCCCTAAGTGTACCAATGAAGTATTGGCAGGCACAACAGCAGCTGCCCTTAGTCAACGCACTACTTTAGTGACCGCAAAATAAGCTTGTCACGTTTTGACGTGAAGCGAAGGTAGCGCTCCTCCCTTGACAATATTTTGTTTTGTCTACGAGATATCGACCTATCATGTGCAGTTGCAATTTGTCAGTATCTGTTTGTTAGTCTCTAAACTGTTGCTTTAGGCACATTTAATAGAGCTACAATGTCAGCAACACTCATTCCGGATTCAACCATTCCAAGAGCTTCCTGACGGTCATTTTCGGGGAGGCCTGGTTAACATGCATTTTTTTCAAAGGTGTATGTGTTTTTCATACCAATGATGTGTTTCTGAACGGTACTGAAAAAAGAAGTTTTTAATATCGTTTTAAAAGTACAGGTACAGAAGGTAATACATCAATTACACGTGCAAAGCTGAAATGGCGCGAAAACAGTGCAACTGTTTTAAATTACAGGTAAAACTAAGGATTATATCAATGATGTTTAAATATTTTATTCCAGAAGAAACAAAAAAAAAACCAATTTAAATGTTGCAAAACTTTTTTGGCTCAGTATATGTATGCATTGATTCAAGAATTGGATTAACATTAGTTTTCAACGGTCACTCGTTTTACATGACTTTTAAGTTATGAAATATCAAAATTCCAATTTTTTTAAATGTTTTGAAATTTTCACAAAATATCAAAAACTAACAGAGGTGAAGATACGGGTACCTGTTTAGTAAGAAACGGAGGGAAAGTGGAACGGTAGTTCAGAAACAATTCAAAATGAAATGAACAGTCACTGTTACTTAAAATATAATGTATAAAATAAACCAAGATGCAAATAGTTGTAAACTATTGGAGTATGTACTTACTAGGTGAAATTGAAAAAAAAATCTACAATTTAAAATTGATAAATTAGGTCGGAATCAAAATAAGCTACAACAAATATTGATAGGTTATGAATTTTGTTATCGGGACTAGACTATAGCTGCAACATCGCGAATCCGTATCTGAATTAAAGAATGTACGCCTTATTTTTCGCCTGGATGTTTAGAAGTCGTAGTATCATACGGTGAAGTTGCCGCAGTACATAAAGTACTAGTTCTACCTTGTAATATTATACTGGCTACAAGCTACTCATTTTTTATTTTAGTCTTAAATTTAGAGTTTAAAATGTATATAACAATATTCCTACTTTCTAGGTTAACACAATGTTCATCTGGTACAGGAAAATTGATACCGTTAATGTAATTTATGCACAAGAAAATCAGAAAAGAGAAACTTATCCCTAGAGTTGACTCATTTTTTAGGCTAACCGTAACTTTACGTTACGAGCATCCGCTTACTACCAGTGTTGTATGCCAGTCACATTAAATTCCATTATATTGACATCGATGTGTAAAAAAAACCAGACTTACTAGGTAAAAATATCAAAAATAGGGATACAGCAGTCAACATTATGTTATAATCATAATCACTATAAAACTATAAGCTATCGTCACCCCGTATAACCCCGATACAAATAAATCCGAACGTTTACGAATTCGAAGCGATAACCAGTACAACATTTGGGATTACAACACTTTCGAATGCCTATCAACAACTTATTTGAGTATATATAAATATGTCAATGTGCATGTTAGTTTTTTTTATTCAATTATACAGTTATTATAAGTTATAGTTATGACATAAAATGTTTGACAAAACTGCTCGATGCAAAACGCACAGACATGATGCATTTTCCTACGTTTTATCAGACAAACAATGCTGACTATACGTTGAATTACTCCGTGCCTTCAAATGTCCCCTAGATATTAGAATAAAGGCATTATCATACTAAATTAGTATTCTCTTTTAAAAATGTGTCAATTTCGTTGGACAGGCACATAAAGAATGCTGTAGGATTAAACATGTGATCCTCAGTCCTCTCCCTAACATGAGACACTGGTGTAATAACACAACATGATAAAAAAAACTGTACGGTGGCAATTGGTTCTACTCAAAATATCGGTACAAGGCAAAAAACAACATATCGAAATACGAGTAATTGTTGTAAATGATAGTTATTTCAAAGCAACTTACACCTAAAAGGTACATCATGTTATCCAAGATTAAAGTATCAGTGCAATATCAAATATAAGTAAACGATATCGAGAGGATGTACAAACTCGTAATTATAAGTTCTGATAAGGTACGGCCTTCAACACGGAGCCTTGGCTCACACAAAACAGCAACCAAAAAGGCCCTCAAAAATTACTAGTGTGAAACCATTCAAAAGGGAAAACCAACGGTCTAATCTATATAAAAACAAGAAACGAGAAATCCTTATAAGCTACATAAATAGACGACAACCAATAGCTATTTAAACAACATCACCGTCAAAATTAGGATATGATATATCGTTTTAACAGCAACAGCAAAGCTTTTTACATTAAAGCCAAAAACTATTAAAGAATTTTGTAAAGGGCGACTGGGAAATATAGATATGGTCATCATAGTCTTTTTCCGACCGGAAGTAAAACCCCGGCAAATCAAAGCATATGAAGCGTACACAAAATGAAAATAAAGCCACTTTAAAACGTGTATTTTGTTGTTTTTATAAACCACATAAACCTACAATCTATATAAATTTTCTACTTATAAACTATGAAATTTTCAAAAATGTATGTTTTTAAAAACTAGGAGGCACGAAAAACATTAAGTTTTGAATATCTATAAATACCAAGCACATTTTATCATTGATAATCGTGCGGTTTTTTTCTTTTCTTTTTTTTTTTTTTTTTTTTTTGGTCTATTAAAAGGTCACATATTTGAAAAACCTTATAGTAAGTAATAAGACTTATTATGTCAAAGAAGATATTGGAGCACAATATCTGATGAATAAATATTGAATTTAAGTCAAAAGGTATTGATTCTTCACTGTCTGAACTACCAGGCTGATGCTAGCGAACAATTACTAGCGAACAATAAGCCAGCACACAAAAACGAGATATATCGAGAAAGCAAAAGAAAAAGACAACAACGGCCGTTAAATCAAAGCATATTTAAAAAGGCAGAAAATCCGTCCAAATATTGCAATTTCAACTCAGTTTTGAAATGGTTTTTGTCCCATCAATTGATAAAACAATCTCTTTTTAGGCTAATATGCAGTACCCCAGTAACTCTGCATCTATCAACGGATTATTTGTAGGTGTATGATCACCAATGCACCCACTTCAATTTAGAACGTAAAAGGAGTCATACCCTGTAAAATATAGCTCATGTGATGTCATTGTTTAATTAAACTAACATACACATTTGCAGAAATGGGGTCGGTCTGTTTCAGGGCTTCTAGAGAAAAATAATGAGGGGTGTCACGGGGTATGACTATTGAAGAGGAAAAACAGTCGCCTCATTTGCGTAAGGTATCAAAGGGCGCTATGTTCAAAAATCTGAAACTAGTGTACGAAATTTGAAAAAATGGTAAAAAACAGGGAGTGGGCCTATTCTAGGGCTTCTAGATAAAATATGGGGTGTCACGGGGTATGACTATATAAGCTTGTAAAGGAGTGACAGGCGCTTCTTTTGCACAATGTATCACAGGGTGTCATGTTCAAAAATCGGACACTAGAGCTCAAAATTTGAAAAAAATGGTAAAAAAGTGGGTCGACCTATTTCAGGGCTTCTAGAGAAAATTAGTGAGGGGTGTCAAGGGGAATGACGACAAATCCGTAAGGCTCAGACCAGCATACAGGTTTGACAACCTCGAAGGCTAGGTCCAAATATATGTCACGGCGAATGTGTCTAGAAATTCTTGTTGTATTGTTGAAAGAGATCTTGACACAAACAAAGTTGGATCGTCTTGAGCACAAGTTTCAATCAGTTTTGACAGAGATAGAATCAATCAGCGATGTTGAGCCCTACTCGAACGGAGAAGTCTTCACACTATTTTCCTTCCTTAGCACCAAGTTATCAAAGACCACAAATATCTTACTGTTTGTGTTAATCTCCGATGGTCTGTTCAAAAAACAAATAATGACATCGATAAGTGATGTGGGACATATACCCATAACAGATATCAAGTCGCTTATGTCATTTTGTGAGAACCTCTTGCTCAGTGCTATTTGCAGGAGTAGATAGATAGTTTGATGAAGAGATGTTCCGTACTATCGTACTATAAACACTACGACCGGAGGAGTAGATTATTTAACAGCGTCGGCTTTCGGCAGTCTGAAGTGTAAGTAGAATACAAAGACAAATAAACACTTCGGATTTACGACTAGCAATGGGCGAAGACGGAGGGGTGGATCAAGAATATTCCATTCGTGAGTACCACCAGTGGATGTTTTGTGAACAATAATGCCCAGATCGTTCATGGGACCTAGTACTAATCCGAAAAATGATTACATATGGTAAAAACCTCCCAAAAAAACTTGGCCCATGAGTCGCTCAATCTGTGTATCTTCATGATTTCTTCTGTTTGTACACCTCTTTGGTCAAACGGAAGGTGTGTATTCCATATCAAATGTACCTAACTTCTTAATTAATGATTTGAACCTTGTCACCCACGTGGAACCGAGCCGTGTAAATAATCTGTCAATGGTCAATAATAAGAATGCAATAACTCGCACTTATGTGAGTGACGGAACATGCATTGTTAAATGTGCACTAATAATAATTCAAGATTCCGAAAGAAGATGGAACCCGGCATCGTTTGACAACTCATCTTCACTAAAGTACAAATCGGTCTTGGCGTCCCAATAGAAAAGTTCGTTGGACGGAAAAATTAGCTTACGAGTTACTCAAAACATTTCGACGTAAATTCGAGAAACGATGCGTGATCACTGTTCGTTTAGCTGAAGCTTGGACTACTGTTCTTTCTCAACAGAACAAAGAATTCACGATTATTCTTAACATCATCAATGTTTTCTCCAAATACGACTGCTTAGTGCTCACGGTGGGTATGGTTGTCCTGCGAGAGAACGTACTGTGCTGGTGAATTGGTCCTGACGGGTGCTGGTGGGTCCTGATTCTGTGCTGGTGGGTTTGTTTACATTGTATCAGAACGGCAATAAAACGACCGTTTTGTTGCTTAATTTTTCTCTGATGCGTCATAAGTACCATGCAAAGTATATTACAACAATATAAAATTGCAAAAGTCGTGCAAGTTCGTTAAACGGAATTGTCCTGACGATGTGCTGGTGATAAGAAAAACGGTCCTGGTTCTGTGCTCCTATGTCCTGGTTCTGTGCCTTTATATTTTAGTTAAAAGTGGCAAATATTCAGTCAAGATCATTGATGCTGTACTGTTATTGACTACTAGTAATTAACTGTTGTCTGCTTTCTTGAAATTGACATTGTTATGAATCTGTTTACTGTTATTATGAGAGAAAAAAAAACCCTATTTTTTATTCTTTTTATAGTTAACTGTGATTTTATTTATTGGCCTGTTAATGGAACCCTTCTTGCCCCCTTTTAAGATAAGAAAATATGTTTACGATTTTCGGGATTACGATCATTTTGCAAGATCGCCAAAATACGTTGTAATTTATACAATACTTATATAAAGTAGATGATGTTGTATGTTTGTTGTCAATGGACAAATTTCCATAAGAAACCAAAGAAAGTATGTGTTAACAACCATACGTCATTGTACGACCTTCAACAATAACCCATAAAATAAAAATGTAAAAGGTTTTGTATAAAAATGGAGAGCAAAAATATAGAAGAAAGGATTTTCTGAGCGTTTGAATCATATGTCTTAAGCAGCTTAAAACACATTTGTTTGTGAAAAATTGAGTGCTGACTATAAGAATGACAATAGTATTGCGGGTTTGTTTGTTTGGTTTTTTTTGGGGGGATGGGGGATAAGTTAGAGCGAGGTTACAGTGAAAGTGTTCAGCTTGGAATAGCTTCCCGTAAGATTCAAAAGTTGTATTTTAAAAGAAAAATGTATCTTACAGCTATTACAGATACTTGCTGTATCTGTAAGATTTTTTCAACATATTTTTTTTGTCTGAACGGTTATCAGGTATTTTTTTCGAAAGTTCGATAGAACACTAAAAAAAATCACTATTTTATGAAAGGGCAGACTAGAATATGTCAGAGAATATGTCAGAGAATGAAGACGAGATAACCTAGAGAACATTAACAAAACTAAGATTTCTTAGCTTTTTCATTTCAAAATTCCAAAATAAATAAATATTTTTGATAAAGAATTACAGGGGAGGAAGTGAACAATGTGTCCTACTTTTCTATATTTAAATATTTTTATGAATAAAAAATCAAATGTGCCTTAATTATGATTGAAAATTAGTAAATGGAAAAACTACCAAACTAAAATACATTTTTATTTTAATATTGGTAATATCACTAAGCTTTTAAGTTTTGTGTGTCAAACACACCATCTCTGTAGTAATGACTCCTTATTAAGATATTTCACATCTCCATTTTTTTTCTGCATTTTTTATATTGTGAATTCTTAGTATTATTATATTAAAATGTAGACTTAATTTATATTTAAAAAAACTGAATCTAAAGCCAGATAAATCAAACATTTTTGTTTCTATCTATCCGTTTTCAGGACTTTAACAATCAACGTAAACACGCCTGGAAAGTAAAATGCGTACTCGGCTGTCTGTAATCGACCATTTTTAGACACCCTCCTAAAAAACAAGCCGGGGTGGGGGTTCAGAGATGCAAATTAAGTACTTAGATCAATATTTTATATTTTCGTGTATGGTTTATCACCCCTCCTGTGGCCTGTCAAATATTTTATATTTTCGTGTATGGTTTATCACCCCCTCCTGTGGCCTGTCAATTACGAAAATGTGCAAACTGCAATAGTATCAAAACAGCACAGACAATGAATAATAGAGATATAATTTTGTACATATACATGTATCAAGGGGAAACTTCTTGCAAAGCATTATTATTTATAGTTCATTATTGTATTTAGTAGAAAAAGAGAATTTGGTGAAAATAAAATCACTATTTTTTGTAGAAAATTCACAGACCTTTGTACAGAATTTTTTTTGGTATGTTTAGCATGGGATCAACACAAGGGTACATTATCCTTAAAAATCTATTTAAAAGTATTTGAAACTAACGTTTGCTTTGTTAATTGTGCCTTCAATTTCAAAAATTAAAATATCTCGTAACTTCATACTACCAATTGAGTATAAAACAAGTAAATAAGTTTAAAAAAGAAATTCTTAGATTAAACACCTAGATTTAACTTTAAAAAGTCATAACAGTTTAAAACAATACAAATCTACACACACAAATAACTGGCTTAATTTCAACTGATTTTCAACCCGAATCGCTATAAGATCATATATAAGCTGAACTGTGTCGAGGGATCGTGTGAGGTTCATTTATTGTCTTGACGTCCGTATTACAATGACCAAATGTTACCAAATGATTTTTTCAAGAGTGAATCTAGGAAAAACAATATTCATCAACAAACCAGACCACTGTCTGTTAAAATGTATTCGAGTTTTTAGTTACAGCCGATTCCATTGAGTATGTAGGCAAATGTTATGTCTTTGGTTAGCTTGCTTGTTAGCTAAACCGTGAAGTCATTGTTAGGTAAGGTCTTTACCCTCCTTTCGAATTAGCCTGGTCCTACAGACAGAAAGATGTGTCATTTGTCGGACTAGTCTACTCTTAAAGTAGGGTAGTTTACATAACCTAACAATGACTTTTCTGTTCAGCAAGCAAGATAACCAAAGATATTCCCTTTGTCTACACACTCATTGAAATCGGCTTTAATATTGCAAATGTTCAAGCAATTAGTGCAAAATTTACCGAGTAAAAAAAATCAAAATGTCTATCACCTTGCACATTTCAGAAAATTCAGATCAGATAACGAAACTGGGTCCAGCAACATTTATAAGCAATTTAGGATTTGGACCCTCACAGTTTCCATTCACCACAAATATTCTCGTTACAACGAATCAAATACCAGTTGCAGCCTTTTGTTTATCTATTAATATATGTATACGGATACAGTTATGAAAGGCAGCAGGGTCACCAGGGTCAGGAGTCCATGTCATCTGAAATAAATGCTAAGCATAGATCTAGAAAGCGGCAGATAATCATGGCATTAAAAAAACTCTCTTCTTTTCGACTCTTGAACAAATTGACACATATATGAATTATATAGTATTATGGAATTTTTAACTTGTGTTCAATTCATTGGTTACACCTTTTACTAGGATGACAGTCCTGTCAAGTATGAGCTGGGTAAAATATTTCAGAAAAGGAGATGGAAATGTGAAAGTTTCCGTGCGTCAGGTGCAACAGCATACGAACAGCTAACATGTCTCGTAAGGGTGGAAGCTAAAAAGTCCACGAAAATTTGATTTAAAACCTTTATTCGTTCCAACAAAGATATTGTGATTTTGTTGAGGATTTAATCATCTACGACAACAAAATTTCTTTTTTTTTTAGAATTTACAGCTCTTCTATAAATATATGCAAAGCAAACCATTGATTAAATTGCTTGCTATGATTGTTTGGATGTTTGTAAACGACAGGTAAGTAGTCTGTTTACTATATACTACAATTTATTTGGAAAATAAACATTAACTTCAATTCCTGTCAGTTTGTATTTGTCCAATCAAATCCCAGTATGTATTGAAACTCCGCCTACCTATTGTTTGAAAACATCCAAGCAAACATAGCAAGCAAGTCAATCAAAGTTTTTTTGTTGCATGCTTTTATAGAAGAGCTGTACTATATAATGCAAGGAAGCGTTTAAGTCTTTCGCCAAAAAATACTATCAATTTCTTTTTGTCCTATGTAAACTTACGTACCATTTCCTTCCATTCATGATCATTAAATTGAACTGTAAAATATTGCTTGGTACCTTAAGCTTCTTAATTCCTTTATGAGTCTTATGTAAACATAATTATGACAATAACTGTTGTGAGAACAAGATTCACTGCACACTTTTAAAGTTCTGCTTCATCAAACATTAAAATGTGAACTTAAGTTTTGAGACGATTGGGATTTTTGTATATGAGAACATGGATTATCTATTAGTTGAAAATGCGGCTTTGAACTAGCTTTCAGTACCTGCAAGCATTTGTTATTCAATAATGTGTGTCTTTGTGTTATTATTTTATGTAATAAATTGTTGTGTTGGTACACCACTGTAACAATGAAGGAGGAAATGAGGAGGGTTGGTTGGGTGGAAGTGGGGAGGGGTATGCGGAGCGCTAACAAACATGTCTATGCGGCATTGGCTTTGATCATTGTTGAAGCATCAATGTAAGGGGCATTTAAAATATCTTAATAAAACTATTCTTATTTTAGATACTATATATTGTTATCTGATATTGGACGAAAGATGTTGCCCTTTTATGTAATTATTTAATTAAGTTACGATCATTTCAAAACACATATTAAACAGCCAAATGGATGCACAAGAGCTAAAATAGGAGTCAAAGATCCTATTGACAACAATTATCTGCCCAATTTTATTGATTTTGTAACATTTGTTTCAAATATGACCAACTTCTTATCCAAAATCACCAGCACCGTATCAGGACCCACCAGCACAATGACAGGACCCACCAGCACAGTATCAGGACATGAATAAATTGAGAAAATGCTAAATGTTAATAAATTGCAATGTTTTTTTCACAAAATAGTTTTGTCGCGTGGATTGCGGTATAGAAAGCGGACTCTATGAGCATTTTTGTTTTATTTTTTCAGTTCGAGATTTTCTGAAAATGAGCATTTCTGTGTTACGCTTACTGAAAAAGTTTAGAGGGTCAACTTTTTAATGGTTTACATATGAACCCATAAGAAACAAAATTGAAAAATCTCAACCGTTTTCTTCCATTTTTTATGAGTGAAAACGTCAAAAATCATTATTTTCGTCTTTGTTTACATTTTTTCATTGATCACCAGCACCCGTCAGGACCAAATCACCAGCACAGTACGTTCTCTCGCAGGACAACCATACCCACCGTGGTGCTGCCCAAGACCAAAAAGATGTGACGATCAAAGTAGCTTTTTAAACGGTATTTAAGTCAAGAATTTCCATTATACTATATGAACGGAAAAGGTTACCGAATTCCACAACAGAGGGTCAAAGTGCTATGCCGAAAACACGACGTTGATATACTTCATCAATCCCGCAAGAATTGAGAAAAGTTGAGTTTTGTCAACCACTGGGACCGCCCTATGAAGGGGAAGATGATCAAATACGTTAAAGCCAAATCTACGAGCACATGCGTGATTGGTACATTAGTTGATCTCGTTCATCAACAAAAACACCCTCCAAACTGATGATATCGATGGAAATGACTCCAGACGATAAGGTATTGCGAAGTCGAAATCGAGGTGATGTAATTGATCTCTATGATAGATGGAGAGGTAATTACAGTCTTTTTTGGGGGATCAAACAATTGCACATTGAGTCACAATCTCTCTTTTTAAACACAAAGGTTCCTGGTTCGATCCCCGTTCCTGGGAGAACTTTAGTCTATATTCTTGATGATTCTCCAAGACTGTAAAGGGTTATAAGAATGTGAAGGTTACTAGTAACCAATGGGTTTAATGGTATTTTCTTATAAAGCAGGGTTACTAGTATAAAACTATATGTATGCTGCATTTGATTTTACATGAGATGTCGACGTGTATCAATTGGCGTGCGGGTTCAACTGAGAGATGCCGCTTGCGGGTACACTATTGCCTGTAGGTGAAATCATGATATGCATTGGTGTGTCAGAGGGAGTAACATAACTAGCTTGAAAAAACGGTTGTACTGGCGGGTAAATTATAAGTAGTGATTATGAGGATTGAATGAGTTTCCTCCGAGCAAGCTTCACAATTTTATCATTTAGACATTTCTGAATATTCCTGTTCTATGGCATAATAGATGTCATTTTCTTAATTTCTATATCGAAATTATCTCCTCTGTTATGTCTCCAAAATTCTCCCAAAGTCTTGTAACTGATCATTTATTTCCGGAACGAATGGCTTTCAGCTTTGTATCCATTTTCCATTGTTATGATAGAAATAAAGGACGTCTTGACTATGTGGTACAATTTTGGTCATGTATTAGTAATAGTAACACGTTAAGGTGACGTGAGGTTACACAAAGTGCGGCACATAGTAAACGTCATGTATGCGGTATTTACGAGAGGTATGATTACGATGCAATGTATTGCCGTCAATTGTTATGGTCTCGATATCTATTCTAGTGTATTTTAACTCATCTCTCTTTGTGCTCACACTTGTCTACCTTGTCTTACATTTTTGTCTATGTTCTTTGACTGCTGCATCATATTCCATCTTCATTCATTTTATATCCGTATAAAACTGGTCGCATTAGGTTTCATACATGCTGTTTTTTACTTTGTTAATGACCACAATTTCATTACAGCATCAGTACTGGCGCTCGGAGATTCTAAATGGTGACATGGTTGTCGTTCATGTTCCAGTATTCTAGTATCAGTAGAATCAAATAAGGGTACCATGTTTTATTGATTAAAAGCAGCAACGAGAACACCATGATAAACTGTTGGAAAAAATAAAAAGTAGACTTTCAATTTAGTCTGCAAGTGTATATAGATGTTATTTTTGCGGACCCTGATACGCCTTTTTCAGGGGTTTTTCTTGTTTGACATTATAGTTGGCTTAATAAATCACTACAGTAAAACTCAGTTTAAAAGACGTCCGTGTCCGATTTCAGAATAGGTAACAAAAGAAATTAAACACAATGACAATGATACATAAATTAACAAAGGACTATTAACAGTACCTGACAAGCCAGCTGCAGAAAGCTGATTGAAATATTATATCTTCATCATAGGAATATCAAACACAAGCCCTACCATAGGGGTGTTGTATCATACCATCATAAAATATACAACACGAACATAACCTGTTTTTCATTAATACATAGATTTCTTTCGCTAAAATCTTATACGTTGTTACACACACGGGCAAATTGTACAAGTTGATATACATATAAACACTATAAGATGTTGACAAGGAAATATATTTTTAAGAATCGTGTATGAAACGAATTTTGTAAAAATTGATTGTTGACGCGATTGACTATGAAACAAAATGTACACATGACCTTTGAAGATAAAGGATGCAGTTAAATTTTTGATATACGAGAAAAATATTATTAAAAGTTGCTTAAATCACATAATTAAAAAAGGAAATGAAATCACACGATAATAAATAAGACAGCTAGCGTACGTAAAGGGGTCGGTCATTTCATAACCTGTGTATGTGATCCATATAAGAGAAAGTACAGATGCTTGCACTATTGTACCGTTAATCGTGCTGATGTTTATTTTTCTTTCTTTTATTGAAATTTATTCACATAGTCTATCAATCTGCTCACATTAACTTGAATGATCCAGATGCATGTCAGTATAATTCAATATTATTCATGTTTAAATTTCGTGTATATTCGAGAACATTCATGGTAACAATTCATAAATATTGTATAATATAAAAAATGTTAAATTGCATCTTGTCTATACATGAATATGAATATGAATTAAATAACCAAGAATAGACATAGACATACAATTGATTTCAAAGATATTCTAATAAATGAATGAATAAACGCAACAGTAGTAAACCATTGTTCAAAAGTCATAATTCGATAGAGAGAAAACAAATCCGGGTTACAAACTTAAACGAAAGGAACACATCAACTATAAGAGGCGTATAGCAATGCAAATTCACACTCAGCTCTACATTTTTAACACAATGTTCATGAATACTGTTAAATATTTGAAAGAAACCAACGTGTGTCAATTTACAAATTCGATATTCTGATAACAAATAACTCAAATTCATTGATTTCTGTAATTAATGCATTAATTTGTTCATATATCAAGTAAACACAAATACAATCTTTGACACAATTGTAACTAAATAAGTGCCTCCGGGGTACATACTAAGAGTCTCAGTAAGGTTCCCCATATCCTCATCAGTCTCGGATAAGTTAAAATCTATGTATTATACAATCTTAATACATTACGACAATGTACATTCGTAATTTAAAGGGACACTAGCTGCAAAATTCATGGTCACCGATTTGACTCAAATTCTCATATTCTATTTATAACATATAACAATGTAAAACATTTTTACAAACTATCAAAAGTATAAAATAAACAATTTACAGGACATGGTCTCAATAAGATGTAGCTTCGTTTCGTATGAATTTTAGCCAAGACGCCATATAATTAACTATCGAGTTGCCTTTATATGACCATATAAGCAATGTAAACATAAACATGGATATAAATAGATTAAGCAACTCGTGCAATCGGATTTTTATATGTATGTTAAATTTTGTATTATAGATTCAAAATCTATGTTTTCCGTCTTTTTTACCTTTATGATTTTGTGTTGATCGAATCAGTCAATCAAATTATTAACCTTTGTTTCACTTTCAATGTTGACATTCTTTCCCTTTTATTTATCCGTACACGGACATGCATGCGTTATTCTATCTCTTTCTACGGGGTTAAATTGGAGTTCAAATACGGATTTAATGAGGTCGAATTATTCACTTGCAATCATTATCAATAATTTTGAGCATAATTTGACAAAATTCAACCATTTTAGCTGATAAAAGCAAATTATTATTTCACTATATCACTTTCATTAATGATTGAACAAAAAAATCATGATTTTGTATTTTATCTGTCTCGTAGCTAGTGCCCCTTTAAACAATAGGTGATAACCAGGCGATAATTTTGTTTTTCAAATCATGAAAGTTTATAATTCAACGAAAATGCCTCTTTTTATTGTCGATAGGTTCCGTCAGACAACACCAAAAAATTGCGTTTATTTTGATTGATTGATTGGATGGTGTTTAATGCAGTATTCAATACTTTTGTGTTATTGCGGTCAGTTTTTGTTGTCATTTAAAATTGGGAGTCGAGCGAACCTGCCTTGTGCGGTTTTCGACCACTCATTTCAGTATTTGGCAGTACTGAGTACACGGGTAAATTAAATCAGCATTAACTCAAATTCAAGTCGTATATAAACAAATGTAAGAGGTTTTAGGATACAAATATTGCTCTGCATGTTTATGCATAAAGGCAAAAGTAGTATACAGTCACAAACTGACCAAGCGAAAACACTTCCGGACCACCAACCAAAACGGAGGGAAACACGTCAAATATAACTAAACCGATTAACAGAACCAATTAACAGCTGAACTTCGTTCTTGAGTTTGTCTTAAAACTAGGGATGTCAAAGAGTACTTGAGTATTCGAGTATTGCTTGGAAGTACTGTTTATCAATACCGAAACGATACTGGGTTTATCAACTTAATTAGTATTGATATTCTATTAATTATGGTGTGTAATTTCTTTACCCAGATACTAAAATGAATAAAGGGTTTTTCATCCGTTGAAATACAAACCACCGAATGTAATACACATCACTGTGTGTGTCCGTGTAGTATATATATTCTCAACTTAGTACTTGAGTGTTCATCGATAAAACCCACGAGTAACCAATTAGTCATTGTTCACCAAGTCGTGATTTCTACTTAAAACCATTTCGATGCGACTCAATGAGTCATGTATTCAGATTAAAGCAACGCTTTTACGACGATCCAATTCAAAAATCACTATTGTTTGACGTTTTCTACCTGAGGAAAAAACTTATGTGTTTACTTTTAGTTTGATTGATACTCATATATTTTGCAAATAAAATGACAAAATACTGAACTCGAAGTTAAATTAAAAAAAAGCGAAGTCCGTAAAAACTGACAAAATAAAACGTTAGACCAACGGAACAAATAGACATGACAGATGTATTTCAGAAGAAAATAGTGGGTTAAATTTGGTTGTACGAGATCACCCCGTATAACCCCGATACAGATGAATCAAGACGTTGACGCGTTCGAATCGAACAAATCGTGTACCACTGAGTACAGGCAATGAAGAATAAATACTTTTGAAGAAAATTCAATAGTTATTCCTTGGAAATTTTGCTCCAATATATTCTTTGCCATAATACTTATTACTTACTACGAGGTTTTTCAAACATGTGACATTTTAGTAGACAAAAATTTAAAAAAAAAAACGCACGGTGATATCAATGATGCAACGTGCTTGGTGTTTTTGAATATTGAAAACTTAATGTTGCTCGTGCCTCAAATGTTTTAAAAGCATACATTTCATAGTTTATAAGTAGCAAACGTATAGGGATCATAGGTTTATGTGGTATATAAAAACAACAAAATCCACGTTTTAAAGTGACTTTATTTTCATGTTGTGTAGTGTACGCTTCATATGCTTTGATATGATTATGACCCCTTCTGTTGCCAGCCAATTACGAAATTTTCAAACTGCAATATTATAAAACAGCAATGATAATGAATAATAGAGGAGGATCCTTTTGTACATATACCAAGGGGAAAGTTCATGCAAAGAATTACTATTTCTAGTGTAATAACATTTAGTAGAAAAAGAGAACTTGGTAAAAATAAAACCACGATTTTTGTACAAAATCCAGATTTTAATACAGAGATTTTTGTTACAATCTGTTTAACATAGATTGGTTTTTCTATGATAAGCACCTCGTACTGAGCTATTAAAGTCGAGCGCACCCTAGAAGGTGAAGTGGAATTGGTCAATATTTACATTTCTTTTAACCAATGCCTAAATTTATAAACTTAATTGATTAAGGGAAATAATTACCAGCACTGCATGCAATAATCATTTATCTATCAAACATCGAATTGCCCAATGTGAGAGTACAACAGGAAAGGCTTTAGATTTTCTATAAAATTTCTATATATTTAGCATTAAATCAAAGGAATATCATCCTTTACCAATATACATGTTTAAAAAAAAATAAAACATGCAGACAGCAACCTATGATATCCGTTGTATTGTCGAAACACTCTTGGGGGTATTTTGTTCATGTAAAACATGTCTTTATGTATACAAAAGTGTTTAAAATTGGTAGGGAAATAGAAATAATCCAGGTGCTTGAATTCAGTGGTTATATATTTGCATTTCGTTCAGGCTAACAAGCTAGGCTGTTAGTTATCTCGTTTGATTTTTTTTTACATTTGTCATTACCTTTTATAGCTGAGGGTTTTACTGCCGGTCAGAAGAAGACCAAAGGGACCATATTTATTTTCCCATGTTACCCTTGGCGCCATCGGAAAAGTATTCGGTTGATCAAATTATCAACTCATCTACCTAACCTTAGCCATTTGCTTTGTTGCTTCCGTCATGTCTTAATAGTTATCAATCAAAAATGAAACGTTTCAAAGTTGGTACTGAAAAGTTTCTGTACCCCTTTTTTTTTGTTAAAGACACTCGAACGTAATTGCTGATTATGGAACGCCGGAACTGTCTTATAGTGTATATATTTAATATGTTTTGTCGATTTGCCTTTACGTCCTGTCATTTCTTCTTTATGTTATGTGCAGATGCTTTTATTTCCTGACACGGCATCTCTTTGTTATGTAAAATTAGTTATTTGTTTGGTCAAACAATTGTATGATATGTCATTGCTAAACTTTGTTGTGTAAAATATGCATTACATTATGCTGTAACTACTATATATTCTGTGAATACTTCGAAACTTTATGATCAACCACATTTACATTCTCTCATATTTTATCTATGCTTTGTCTATTCTTCTTTAACGTAAGTCAGTTAATAATTGCGTCCTGTCTCAAGTGTTATTGTTATGTCAAATGTTCTAAAGGTTTTTTTTTGATACACCTTTGTTCTATGTCAATCTCATGATATTATAGTCTTTTGGCGTTATGTTGTGTTTATACATATGTATCTCCAGTGAAAAACACAATACATCATGGAATAATTCATATACGTTTTCCCGAACAATTGATACTCTCTGTGAGCATTCATTACGTCATGTGCAAATGCCTTTTACATTATGTGCAAACAACTAATACGTTTTGTGCAAACCTCGTTTACCTTATGTGCAAAAATCGTTCACCCTGTATGCAAACATCGTTTACCCTTATGTGCAAACACATATTACGTTATGTGCAAATACCTATTAAGTTATGTATAAAAACTACATCATTATGTGCAAACGCTATTACGTAATGTGCAAATACCGCTTACATTATGTGCAAACACCATGTAAGTTATGTTCAAATGCCTATTACATTATGTCCAAACATATATTACATTATGTGCAAACACCTATTACGTTATGTCCAAACACCTATTACGTTATGTGCAAACACCTATTACGTTCTGGTAAACGCTTTTTATGACACAGATTAAAACAAAACGCATCAATGATATGCATTTTGAAAATGAAGAAAATTAAAAGTTTGACCTTTCTAACAAACTGTGGATTTTTATATTAATTATATTGATTGGTGTAAAAATACTATATACATACAATGTATCTAGTTTTATGGGAAATTATTTTGCTCTACTTTAAGAGTGTGCGTTATGCATCCATGCTTTGAAAATTTGTTCACTTTACTTGTTGAAAATTGTAACAAATATACAAACACGACTTTAGTTTACAAGAGATGCAACAGAAAAGAACAATACGATATAAAAAGGAAGATGTGGTACGAATGCCAATGTGACAACTCTTCACAAGAGACCAGGATTATTTGTTATTACCTTCCCAGTAGGGTTTTCGTCTAGCGAGAAACGTGTACTAGATTAATGCTACAAATGTAATGACGTCTCCAACGATTCATGTAGCAGCTAAGGAATCCTACAAAATGATTTTATTTGCGTTCATTTCCTTTAACAGTTGTGAATATTATTCTGAATAACCTTCCTAAGACTTATTATTTCCTCCGTCCCTGAAAAGGGGTGGTCAGGTGACCCTCCCCTCTTATCTGACAATTTTTTTTTTAAACTAACAGGGATGTTGGAAAAAAATGATCCGATTTCGGATCAGCCAGGTAGAGACCAAATGACAAAGAAATAAATAACAATCGATCTTCTTATGGCCTTTAACAAAAAACCCATACCGCATAGTCATCTAATCTATTTATTTTTCTATCCCATTTAATTTTTCACCAGTTTTTAAAAAAAGGTTACAGTTAAGTAATTCGCTTTTATCCTTCAATTAGCAAGTTATTGTATATAAATAACGGGTAAACAACTTTTTTTTTTGCTTTGTTTGTACATGTACAAATAAATTTTCCTGCTACCCACTTCCATGTTGATCAATCGGTAATATGGATATTTCTTTCTGGGTAATAGTTCATTTTGGGGTATTCTCCTAGTCCGCGTTTTAATAATTGTAAAAACCAGAGACAATGGTTAAGATTTAAACAACTTATGCTCAAATCCCAGGTGTAAATTGTAAACAATATAAATACATTGTCAGAAATATAAAATGATTAGTTCTCGCCGCGAAACAGGAGAAAATTCGGTAAGCCTCGCTTTTCGTCCTGTTTCTATAGCTCGTATAAATGAATTTCACTTTTACCGACAAAGTACATTTATAATCAATACATTATTCCACAGTTGTTGATATGAATTTATCTTTTTGTTCAATATTTCAACGAATATCGTCGTATAAGTTAGAAACCTCAACCTATTTTCCGAACGGAGAGTCATAAATTCAATGAATATTATTGCGGGATATACGGTATAAACGGTAAGCTTCGATGCGTTTAGTTATGAACGCGAATGGTTCGATAAATATAGCTAAATACACAATTAAGCCAGATGTTCATAAAAGGGATTTGCTGCACATCATTATTTTAAGAAATCTTATTTTAAAAAATATACAATTTCATACTAATATATTCTTTTGGATCTAACTGTTATCATTCTAAAATTTGTTTTGACAGTTTCCGTTAAATATTGCCATTTTTAGATAAATCGGTCCCCCTTTCTCGGCTTCTGTTAAAGCGAGACGGGTTTTTTTTTATAAATAGCTAGCGAGGCATGAAGTTTATATGATTCAATCCAAATTATCCTCAAAGTGCGGAAACAATCTTGAATTGATGCAATCTTGTTCGCCTTGAAATCGACGTAACATATTTAGTCAAAATTCTTTAACAAAAAATTACCTATATAACAAAAGAAAACTGTGACAGACTTTAACACGAAAGGGAAGGCTTAAATTCTTCTGCAATTTTCCTTCTTCTGATTATAAATTATAAAAGTTCACTTGTCATGTTTTGTATTGTTCGAATTTCGGAACCCTCTTGTTCTACCGTTTAAAGCATCATGAAACAATTGCCAGCTAACTCCCAGTTTTCAAAAATCTTCAAGTATGCAGTATGTCATTGATACGATTTGATTTCTCAAAATGAATCAAAATAAAATAAGGATAATAAGACATTTTTAAAAAATATAAAACCCTTGTTATGTTTTATTAATTTTTGAGAACATCTGTATGTTAAAGATATTTATCAAAGTACTGAAGTACTGAACATCGGATGACCGCAAGTTCTTGTGGACGGTCACAAGCACTTGTCTCAGAAACCAAATCACATCTCTTTACCTGAAAGTGACGTTAAAGTACAGATATGTATTTTTTCTGTGCGTGGATGATAAATTCAGCCTCATCGTAGAAGTGATACAAATCAGTAAACTCTGTTTTTTTTATACATTATTTTGATATTTGTAAATTACAGTTACAGGTATATATAATTTTATCCATTTGTATATCATTCTATTGCACTATGCATGGTGGACACTCTTCTGTAATAATTCGATTTTTCTGATAGATTGAATTTGAGTGGGCATTCATATTTTCCAGCAAAACATTCAATGTCCCACGCAGAGAGAGGGAGCAAAGACAGATAACTCTGCATGGGAAATTGCAAACGTTCTTGAGATATTCCTCCGCATGGGGTAACACACTTTTTATGTACTTGTGTATAAACATTAAAGATGTTTTACTTTATTTATGTTTCTAACGAGTTTAACGACATTTTCATATCATTAATTTATGTTCAAAAAGATATATTTTTAGGAGTATCCATTTGAAATGAATTAAGAACAAGTGATAAGGAATGTAATTTTGCACTCGATAATGTCCGCGTATTTATTATTATCATGTTTACAGATCGGTTACAATCTCAAAACGAAGGTTACGTAATAGAAATTTAGGCGACAGCAAGACATATCAATGCCCTTACGGTCATCCGATGTAAAATGAATAGAGAAGTTGTTCATTAAGATATCATTAGATAAACAAAAACACGGACCTAATTTTTTTTCTCTTTTTGTTTTCTCATTCAATGACCAGTGGCGGAACCAGAATTTTTTGTAAATGATGGAGCTGCGTTTGTTGGTTCTGTAAGCAGTTTGATTAAGAGGCGTCTCTGGACTCATTTTGCCAAAACTCCCTGCTAATTCTAAAAACAAATACAAGATAAGAGGTAGCAGGAAACTATCTTCGTCCTCGGTCAAAATAATCTGAATAGACGCATATATAATGTGTTGACCTTGTCAAAAGTCTATAATTCATAAATGTAATTCGGCGCCTTCCAAAATCATATGTTATGATTATGTATGCAAGATATGGCGACCTATGAAATGACCCGCTTGGTGCAGATGAAAGAGAACATTACATATATAAGGCCGTTAGTACTCTCGTTTGAATTGTTTTACATAATCTTTTCGGTGCCTTTTATTGTTGACGATGCAGTATGGGCTTTGCTCATTGTTGAAGGTCCTACGGTGACCTAAAGTTGTTAATTTCTGCGTCATTTTGGTCTCTTGTGGAGAGTTGTGTCATTGACAATAATACCACGTCTTCTTTTTTTTATATCAATTTATTTTCCGTTCACATTTTCCGTAAAGAAATGGTTGCAATTTTTTTTACATGTAGCTTTCTTTTTGCTTCGAATAACAGGGCAGAGCTTTTAGTTTCAGTCGATATACACGCCATCTTGAAATAATTACTTGTCACATATAAATTCTGTTTGTTTGCTTCATGATGTGGCTGATATTCAGCAACAACTATTGGCTTAAATGAGATAAATAATTACAGACTGGTCTACTCTGAGGATATTTTAAAAGGAATCAAATGTCGGAAATTTAATAATGTGTATTACATTTCATATCAAATGTTATTAATTCATGGTCGTTTTATTATGCATATATTACACACTGAAATTAAAAATTGAAATATCAATCATTAATACGTCTTTATTTGCATTGCTAACTTGTCTGCAATATGCACGATTTGTTTGCTAAAAGATGTTCCTGTACAAGGTTTTCAAAAATGCATTAAATGTATTTTATGACTTTTGTCAATCTAGGCACACCTCCAGAGAGACACACCTCGAGAATCGTGTCTATATATTTGTAAATATTTTAATTTTCAACAAGTAAAGTGAACAAAATATAAAAAGAATGGATGTATAACACACCCTTTAAGTAGAACAAAAAACTTAATATTTATATAACACTTTAATATTAATCAATATATAAAAATACTACATTTCCAATACTAAATCAACAACCTGATGCACATATATTACCCTCAGTTCACATTCAGCATCTAATGGATATTACCTTGAAAAAGAATACAGCGAAGTAGTTCAGAGCTTTTTAGAAAGCTAAACCTTATAATTTTCTTAATTTTCAAAGTGTATATCACTGATGCGTTTTGTTTTAATCTGTGTCAAAAAAACGTTTACCAGAACGTAATAGGTGTTTGCACATAACGTAATAGGTGTTTGGACATAACGTAATAGGAGTTTGCACCTAACGTAATAGATGTTTGTACATAATGTAATAGGCATTTGCACAAAGCGTTATCGGTGTTTGCACATAATGTAAGCGGTATTTGCACATAAAGTAATAACGTTTGCACATAATGATGCAGTTGTTATACATAACTTAATAGGTATTTGCACATAACGTAATAGGTGTTTGCACATAAGGTAAACTATAATAAAATTGAGAATGGAAATGGGGAATGTGTCAAAGAGACGACAACCCGACCAAATAAAAAACAACAGCAAAAGGTCACCAACAGGTCTTCAATGTAGCGAGAAATTCCCGCACCCGGAGGCGTCCTTCAGCTGGCCCCTAAACAAATATATACTAGTTCAGTGATAATGAACGCCATACTAATTTCCAAATTGTACACAAGAAACTAAAATTAAAATAATACAAGACTAACAAAGGTCAGAGGCTCCTGACTTGGGACAGGCGCAAAAATGCGGCGGGGTTAAACATGTTTGTGAGATCTCAACCCTCCCCCTATACCTCTAACCAATGTAGAAAAGTAAACGCATAACAATACGCACATTAAAATTCAGTTCAAGAGAAGTCCGAGTCTGATGTCAGAAGATGTAACCAAAGAAAAAATAAACAAAATGACAATAATACATAAATAACAACAGACTACTAGCAGTTAACTGACATGCCAGCTCCAGACTTCAATTAAACTGACTGAAAGATTATGATTTCATCATATGTACATCAGGCACAATCCTTCCCGTTAGGGGTTTAGTATCATACCATCATAACATATATGCGAAGAACATAACCCGTGTCATGCCAACAACTGTTTTTAGAATAAATGTGTTTAGTTCCGACGCAAAGACCTTATCAGTGACTCAATATTAACGCCAAAATATGCAATCTTTAATGACTTGACAACAGTATCGTAATTATATCCCTTCTTAATAAGTCTATTCAAAGGTTTTTTAAGTTTCTGAGGTGAATACTGACACCTTTGTGCTTTATAAAGAATATTTCCATAAAAAATTGGATGTGAAATACCTGAACGTATAAGAAGTCTGCATGTTGAGCTATATTTACGAATGATGTCTTTATACCGATGATAAAATTTAGTAAATGTTTTGACTAGTTTGTGATATCGAAAACCCTGGTGTAATAATTTTTCAGTAATACATAAATTTCTCTCGTTAAAATCTAAAACATTGTTACATACACGAGCGAATCGTACAAGTTGAGATATATAAACACCGTAAGATCTAAAAACGGATAATTAACGATAGGAAATGAAAAATCATCCCTTTTATCATAAATTCTAGTATTCAGCTTTCCGTTAGTGATATAGATATCAAGATCGAGGAAAAGGCAGTGGTCATTGTTAGTATTAGCTTTATTTAAAGTAAGTTCAGCAGGATAAATTTCATTAATATACATACTGAAGTCGTCATTATTGAGAGCCAAAATATCCAAATATCTAAAAGTATTATTAAATTTGTTTATCAGATGTTGTTTTGATGGGTCTTTGCTTATTTTTGTCATAAATTGTAACTCATAACAATACAAAAAGAGGTCCGCAATAAATGGTGCACAGTTAGTCCCCATTGGAATTCCGATAATCTGACGATATACGAAATCCCCAAAGCGAACAAAAATGTTATCTAGTAAAAATTCAAGGGCATATATAGTATCAAAGCATGTCAAATTAACATAGTTTTTTTGTTTATTGCTACTAAAAAATGACCTAAAAGAGTTTGAACATATATATTCACATTCTGATTTTTTGAATGTCCATTTAATTAGGTGTGTGAATTTTTTCTTAATGAGAATGTGAGGCAATGTGGTATACAGGGTAGAAAAATCAAAACTTTGAATAGATTCAAAATCACCAGTATAAGCATGCAATTTATCAAGTACTTCCAACGAGTTCTTGACACTCCAAAAGTAATTTATTCCACTATTTTCGAAGGCCTTATTTGAACAATTTATTATAAGGTTTTTAATTGTACCAAGTGTGCTGGTAAGAAGAATAGACAATTTAGTAGTTGAACAATGGCTTGAAGACGAAATAAATCTATATTTGTAAGGGGTTTTGTGTAGCTTCGGAAGCCAATACATTGTTGGGACTTTCATTGTATTTGGCTCTGCTTGTAAAGCGGTTGCTAAAAGTTTATGTTTGTTACAGATTTCTTTTTCTGAAAATGGAGTCAGTTGGAATGTTGGTGAATTGGTTATTTCCTTTTTCAGAACCTCAATGTAAAATTTACGTCAAACAATAATAATATTATTAGCAGCTTTATCGGCCGGGACACATAGAGTAAACGATGTTTGCACATATAGGAACGATGTTTGCCCATAAGGTAAACGAGGTTTGCACAAAACGTATAAGTTGTTTGCACATAATGTAAAAGGCATTTGCACATGACGCAATGAATGCTCACAGAGAGTATCAATTGTTCGGGAAAACGCATAGAAACTATACCATGATGTGTTGTGTTTTTCACTGGAGATACATATGTATTAACACAACATAACGCCAAAAGATTATAATATCATGAGGTTAACATAGAACAAAGGTGTATCAAAACAAAACCTTTAGAACATTCGGCATAACAATCACATTTGAGACAGGACGCAATTTTTAACTGACTTACGTAAAAGAAGAATAGACAGAACATAGATGAAATAGGAGATAATGTAAAGGTGGTTGATCATAAAGTTTCGAAGTATTCACAGAATATATAGAAGTAAAAGCATGATGTAAGGTCTATTGTACACAACAAACTTTAGCAATGACAAATCATACTACTGTTTGACCAAACAAATAACTAATTTGACATAACACAGAGATGCCGTATCATGAAATACAGATATTTGCACATAACATAAAGAAGAAACGACAGGACGTAAAGACAAAGCGAGTGAACACATTAAATATTTACACTATAAGACAGTTCCGGCGTTCCATAGCTGATTGTTGGTTGCTTAACGTTCACTTGCAAATGTATCATGCATGTTCGTGATGAGGTCAAAGTACCAACACATACTACATGCAGCTCTTGGAAGGAGGAATTACGTTTGGGAAGTTTGGACTGCCACAAGATACAATGAGGTATATACGACGCATTGGATCTAATAATTTCATCCTGACTGGACGTGACTGCGTTCTTGTACATCACATACAGCTTAATGGGTGACTAACTTCAGCCAGGGTTTTACTGCTCGTCGAAAAAACACCAAAGTGACCTTATCTATATTTCTAAGTCGCCCTTTGCAAAATTCTTTCAAAGATAAAAAAAAATTTGGCTTTAATGTAAACAAAATTTGCTGTTGAATTTTTATTTAAACGAAATATCATATCCTAATTTTGACGGTGATGTTATTTAAATAACCATTGGTTGTCGTCTATTTATGTAGTTCATAAGTGTTTCTCGTTTCTCGATTTTATATAGATTACACCGTTGGTTTTTCCTTTTGAATGGTTTTACACTAGTACATTTTGGGGGCCTTTATAGCTTGCTGTTCGGTGTGAGCCAGGGTTTTCTGTTGAAGGCCGTACCTTGATCTATAATGGTTTACTTTTAAAAATTGTTATTTAGATGTATGTCTAATTGGCACTCATATCACATCTTCCTATTTCTATTAAGTTTGTTTTTGAAAAATTAAAACATCACTAAACTTATTAATTACAATATATGCACACTTACTAGAACTTACGAGTTTGTACATCCTCTCGATACTGTTTACTTATATTTGATATTGCACAAGTTAATGTATTTACCTAAACCCGTTAGATTTATACCGACTAATACTTTAATCTTGAATAACATGATGTACCTTTAAGTTGTAATTTGCTTTGAAATAATTATCAGTTACAACGATTACTCTTATTTCGATATGTTGTTTTTTTGCCTTGTACCGATATTTTGAGTTGAGCCAATTGTAACCGTACAGTTTTTTTTTCATTATGTTGTGCAGTTACACCAGTGTCTAATATTAGGGAGAAGACTGAGAGCTCACATGTTTAATCTCACAGCATTATGTATGTGCCTGTCCTACGAAATCGACACATTTTAAAAGAGAATACTTATTTAGTATGATATTGCCTTTATTCTTATTTCTATGGAACATTTGAAGGCCCGGAGTAATTCAATGTTTAGTTATTTGATATTGCCTGAGGTATTAATTCGCAAAGGTTTATGCACGAAAAGATATTCAACATTGTTAATCTCATAAAACGTAGGAACATGCACCATGTATGTGCGGTTTGCATCTTGCAGTTTTATCAAACATTCTATGCCATAACTAAAACTTACAACAACTGTATAATTGAATAAATAAACTAACAGCACATCTACATATCTATATATACTCAAAAAGTTTTAGAGAGCCATTCAAAATTGTTGTCACCCCAAGTATTGTCCTGATTATGGCTTCGAACGCGTAATATCCGGATTTATTTGTATCGATTATACGGGGTGACGATATCATATAGTTTGTATAGTGATTATGATTATAACATAATAATGACTGCTGTATCTCTATTCTTGATATTTTTCCTAGTATGTCTGTTTGTTTTGTTCACACATCGTTGTCAATATAATGGCAATTCATGTGACTATTTTACGACACTGGTTGTAAGCGGATGGTCGTAACGTAAAATTACAATTAGTCGCAAATTGGAGTCAACTCTAGGGATAAGTTTTTATTTTCCGATTTTCTTGTGCATTAATTGCATTAACGGTATTAATCTTCCTGCACCAGATGCGCATTTCGTCAATACATGTCTCTTCGGTGATGCTCGTGGCCAAAATATTTGAAATCCAAAGCTTATACAAAGGATGAAGAGCTATAATCTATTTTCGTGTGCAGTAAACGTTTTTTTTTAGTCAAACCGCTTTTCTCATACACACTTATCGTGAGTGTGTTAACATTGAAACTAAATTTGATACATACCATCCTCCAATTTTCATAAAATAGTCATTTAAAAATTTGAGTATGATGCATGGTCGTAACATAAACTATGGAACATTTGAAGGCCCGGAGTAATTCAATGTTTAGTTATTTGATATTGCCTGAGGTATTAATTCGCAAAGGTTTATGCACGAAAAGATATTCAACATTGTTAATCTCATAAAACGTAGGAACATGCACCATGTATGTGCGGTTTGCATCTTGCAGTTTTATCAAACATTCTATGCCATAACTAAAACTTACAACAACTGTATAATTGAATAAATAAACTAACAGCACATCTACATATCTATATATACTCAAAAAGTTTTAGAGAGCCATTCAAAATTGTTGTCACCCCAAATATTGTCCTGATTATGGCTTCGAACGCGTAATATCCGGATTTATTTGTATCGATTATACGGGGTGACGATATCATATAGTTTGTATAGTGATTATGATTATAACATAATAATGACTGCTGTATCTCTATTCTTGATATTTTTCCTAGTATGTCTGTTTGTTTTGTTCACACATCGTTGTCAATATAATGGCAATTCATGTGACTATTTTACGACACTGGTTGTAAGCGGATGGTCGTAACGTAAAATTACAATTAGTCGCAAATTGGAGTCAACTCTAGGGATAAGTTTTTATTTTCCGATTTTCTTGTGCATTAATTGCATTAACTGTATTAATCTTCCGGCACCAGATGCGCATTTCGTCAATACATGTCTCTTCGGTGATGCTCGTGGCCAAAATATTTGAAATCCAAAGCTTATACAAAGGATGAAGAGCTATAATCTATTTTCGTGTGCAGTAAACGTTTTTTTTAGTCAAACCGCTTTTCTCATACACACTTATCGTGAGTGTGTTAACATTGAAACTAAATTTGATACATACCATCCTCCAATTTTCATAAAATAGTCATTTAAAAATTTGAGTATGATGCATGGTCGTAACATAAACTATTAAAGTATTTTGAATGTTGGTTGTAACCAACACAAAAGGTTGTAGCTTGTAGTCAGGATAATATTATAAGGTAGAAACTTTATATACTGCGGAAACTATCACATACATATGCGGGTTGAAAATAATGTTTAATATGTTCATATTGTATGAATGTATTCAGCTTTAAAAGACCTGCAAGCTGAGTTGCGGCATAAAGTTCTATCTTTTAATATGTCCTGGTCACAACCTACGACACCCATCAGTATGTATCATGAATGTATTTGATTTCACTCTTTAAGTGTGTGTAGCGGATATCAGTGTAGAAAATATATCAACAACCTCCTACGTTCGAAGCTAACACAACCCCATGGATTCAGTAGTAGATCCCATGCCACTAAATCCTCGCTCAAAACTCCCGTGGACCTTTCACGACGCACATCAGTAGTTACCGATTTGATTTTATTCAACAAATTAATTTATTACCTGCAAGTACGGGTCGCTTAGAACACGGCTATGATATTAATCATATACGTGTTATTTGTTCTATAAGATGTTTGCATATCTTTAACGGATGCAATTTAGCATGGTACCAATAGGCGTATTCAGGATTCGCTATAACCAAGGGTTATAATCATACCTACAATTCGTCTTTGTACAGGGAGATACTGTGACATTATAATCACCTTGTCTTTACCAAATGACAATGAACTTCTACACATCCAGGCTAAAAATAAGGCGTATATTCTTTAATTCAGGTACGGACCCGCGATGTCGCAGGTATGGTCTGGTCTCGATAACAATCTCCATAACCTATCAATATTTTTGTAAGCCTATTTTGATTCCTTCTTATGATCTTTCGACTTAATGTATCAATCTTGAATTGTAAATTTTTTTTTTCAATTTCACATAGTAAGTACATACTCAAATAGTTTTAAAAAAAAATGTTAATAGATGCAAAATAAAAATCAAAAAAAATCAGGAGACCGTTATTTCATGTGATGTCCAATTTGATAAAAACGTCTTTTAAAATCATTTACTTAGTAGATAAAATGAAACTGATAAATTTCGTGGTTTTTTATTCTTAACTAAGACTGGTCAAAACCAAAGCTGTACTTCTTGTTTTAAAATGAATTCTCCACTTTTGAGAAATTTTAATGTTATTGAATTTAACCGCTTACAACTATTGCCCTCTTGGTTTATTTTATACATTATAGTTAAGTAACAGTGACTGTTCATTTCATTTTGTATTGTTTCGTGCGATTCGTTCCACTTTTCTTCTGTTTCGCACTTATCAGATACCCTCTCTTTACCCCTCTTAGTGTTAATATTTTGTGATAATTTCAAAACATTTAAAAACATTTGAAATTTTGATATTTCATAACTTTAAAATCATATGAATTGAGTGACCGGTAAAAAATAATGCTTATCAAATTCTTGAACCTATGCATACATATATCGTAAACTTGTTCTTCTGTGCGCAGTGTTGTCATTTTGTTCACGTAAATTCGTATAATCGTACATTTTTTTCAATCGGTCAGTTTTGTAAAAATATGGCAGCTTATTAATAGTTGTGTTTTGAAGCCGAAGTTTAAATATTGTCACCCGTTTGTAAACAATCAACAAAAAGCATGGATATGAAGGTAAACACGTGTATCTTGATGTCGGACCGATGTTTACGTTTGGTTTTCAATTCGCACTTGCGTATTGCGATCACCGGATTTTACGAAAAAGGTCACACTGCATACGGAAAACATGTCGGCAAATTGTTTGCTGGAAGCAAGCAATTAAAAATATGTAAACTTCCTCTAAATTTGGACAAGTTATAGAATTTTCTAGAGAAAAAAGTATACGTACATAAGTTTTATAATAAAAACTAGCCATTTAGTTATAAAAACATTTTCATATTTTTTTTTAATTTGAAGTTTCCTATGACTTTAATCAAAATTCCAAAATACTAAAATTTGAAAACTTTTTTAAATCTTTAATTATTAAGTGTTACACTGACCGACATTGCTTTATTAACGTTGTATGTATAAAAAAAAACTAAAATGTTTCACAAATATATCATGTAATATATTCGTATAAAAAAAACACGTTTAAAGATCTTGACTTGCTTTATTCGGTCTTATTTAATAAAGATTTTCGACCATAACAATTTACGTTACGACCATCCTCAAATTGTTGTTGTTTCAGTTACGACCATCATGATCGAATTTTACGAAAATTGAATGTTTTCATGTATCAAATTTTGTTTTAATTTCAACGCACTGACGATTAGTATGTATGAGACAAGCAGTTTGGCTCAAATTCACCTTTTCCTTCACGAAAATCGGAAAAGAAAAACTGACCTCCAGAGTTGTCTCCCATTTTCCGCTAACTGTAACTTTACGGTACGACCATCCGTTTACCACCAGTGATACAAGTGATAGGTTAGGTTAAGTTTGCTATAAAACCAGGTTTTACCCACAATTTTCGACACCAGAAAATGTCTTTACTTGGTCAGGAATATGACAGTTGTTATCAATTCGCTTGATGTGTCTGAACTTTTGATTTTGCCATTTGATTATGAACTTTGCTTTTTTGAATTTTCAGTATTTTTGTGATTTTCTTATTTTACCTTCCACTCGTATAATAGTTGTTTACCGTTCCGTTACATTGACAACATAGGGGAAGCAACAAAATAAACAATATAGGTTATTTGAAATCCAGCAGCCAAGATATCTGTGAACATAACAAACATCTTAAAGAATGTTCAAGAATTCTAAAAACTTACGATATTTTATCTTCAAGCATAGAAAAACAATAGTTCTGTCAAATATATATTAATTTAGTTTAAAATGATCATCAAATAATCTTTATGTAAGTTGGCTGTAGTTAATTTTTCATAGTATACAAAAACGAACCAAATGCTTAGGCCATAACTGGTATAATTGCAAAAAAGACAACTCCCCACAAATGACACAGTAATAAACAATAATAGGTCACCGTACAGTTTTCATCAATACACAAAACTCATACCGCATAGTCAGCTATAAAAGGCCCCGAAATGACAATATGAAACAATTCAAACGAGCAAACTAACGGCTTAATGTATTTTAAAAAAAAAATGACCGGAAAACAAATTTGTAACACATTAACAAACAACAACCACTGAAATACAGGCTCCTGACTTAGGACAGAAACATATATACAGAATGTGTCGGAGTTAAACATGTTAACAGGATTATCCTAACCTGGTGCAGTGGTGTAACAGTACAACATAAAAACGAACAAAAACACAAAAACTGCAAATACAAGTGGTCGTGGCCAGGTACTTGTACATCCCAGCAACACAAATACCATAAGTATAGATCTGAAAATACTCGAAGTTCAATTTCCACTTATAACTTATAAATGAGAAGGGTTAGCGTATCAGGATCAACCTGTTACACATTAGATCCTTTTAAGGACTGATTACGTTTGCGAACACATCCTGCCCAAACATTGTGATATAAATTTAATTTATTTTGTGTTTTTTTGTTTTACTATGATGTACCTGAAAAAGGGCTTCATAACTATTACATAAGGCAATAAATGCTCTACATTTTATTTTCAATCACTTATTAATTTCTATTGTTCTTCTTATTCTTGTTGTTCTTGTTGTTTTTGTTGTTTCTGTTGTTTTTGTTGTTTTTGTTGTTTTTCTTATCTTTCTTCCCTTTCGTATTGTTTTTTCCTTTTCCTTTTTTACTCTTCGTCTTTTTAATCCAATCTTGGAATGCAGAAACTCGGACATAAACATCTGGCACTGTTCCGTTACAAACGTGCACCCCATATGATACTAAACCAACAATTTTAAATGCAGAATCATCAGCGTTGCCACAAACTATAGCTCCACCACTATCTCCCTAGATAAATAAAAAGTGTTTTAAATCAAAATATAGTTTTAGGAATGCACACCAATGATCTTTCACTGATTGTTTAATAAGTCATTTTTAAAAGCGTACAAGGATAACACCCCTGGTTGTCTTGTTTTTCCTTTATAACTTTTTATTGTTGATTGATGATTGTGATCTGGAAAATGTGTTTATTTCACACTTTGAAGTTGCTAGAATATAACAAACTGAATAGACACTTTATATGTGGAAAGTATTTACTTTAATTTCTGAAAAAAAAATTGTTTCGTTTGATTCTGTTGTCTCATAAGATTGAGATTGGAAATTTGGAATGTTTCAAAGAGACTTCGACCAAAACAAACGTAGAAAAAAGCCACAGTCCCCCATCGGATCTTTAACACAGAAAAAAAATCTCGCACACAGGGGTGGGTACCTTTTGTCCCCGAACCAAAAATTGTACTAGTTCAGTGAAAATAAACGTGATACTTAACTCCAAACCATATAAATGAACATAAAAATCATACAATACGAACAAAGGCCAAGGACTCTTTACTTGTGGCAGGCGCAAAATTGCGTTTATGTGTTCCTAAAATCTCAATTTATTCATTGATTCATGCTGCAAATTAGCATGCAGATGAACTAGATGTTTAATGAAGATTCTAAATGATATAGTTAAACGATATTTTAAAGACAAATTAGTGACGTTTACACCTACACATCATTTTAACGAAATAGGATTTCTGATGATCATTAAAGTCATTTTCTTAGGAGGGCATGCTAAATATGAGTTACTACCAGTTGACAGATGTTTAAATATCCTTAAACCTGAAAGAAGATACACTCTAAGTAAAATATGAGAACCAACATAAATAGGAGCATATCTCAAAATGTTTTATCTCCTGTTTTGAATGAATAACGTCCACGATGTAAATTTACACTTCCCAATTATTTCACAATTAGACAAAGTGCACAATCGGTTAAGTTACAGATCGGACTATTTTTAGGTATATTAAGCAATATTGGAAAAATCTATAAAATCCTTGTTATGTTTTCATAATTTGTTAAAGTGTGTCAGTGTTAAATATACGAAAAGTCTAGAGAGAATAATTCCCGCCATTTTTACAATGGATTTTTATCTTGAAAACAAGCACACGGACCCTTTTAAAAAGCTTTTCTTTTGAAACAGAGTACATCCTTCAATTGGACAATAAACTAAGATCAGGGCACCACTGTATGAAAACTGCTGCAAATATTGATTAAAATAAATAAGGCACTTTTGCGATATATAAAATCAGAATCAAACAACGTAAGTTAGTTTCCGTTAGCCGATAATCTTGAAAAACTAAAACAGCCACACATGCACATGCAGCAAATATATTCCAGAAAACATAAAATGTAGAAAAACATACAGTACAGACATCTCGTCCTAACTCCTGAGCGCATAGTTTTGTGTTGTCAGTTTTTAAGTTTGGCTCGGCCCACTGCTCAGAACAGGATTCTTTGCTGATAACAGTTATTTCTGTAGATTTTAGAAGTTTCGTGTTCGTAATACCTGAAATAAGATTAAGTTAAGTAGACAGCAAATAATAAAAATGAAAATTAGTCGCTCCCTAGCAATTTGTCTCTCTCTGTTATTATATTTTTAACTTCACAAATCGCTTTAACTAAACAAAAATGAAGTAGTCATTTGTCTTAATCTAAATTCTTTTTTGGTTGAGTCAACTGGAACAGAATTCCTATTTACATCTGTTCCTTAGACGGGAAGTCAACAGTGGAAAACGCATTGCTTTTGTATAATTACATATTATATGCAATTTACTTTGAAATTCATGATAATTACAAAACACACATTCACAATTTTCAAATTGGAAATCTTACATGTAATTGTGTTAAAATCAGATCAATCTAACCAAAGTATTCTGTTAATATGCCGTTACAATATCCTCCAGAACTAGAAATTAATGAAAAACAAACACGGTTTTCTCCTACGCATTTCTAACTTATACCTCGAATTTGACATAAGGTGCCACAGGTTCCAGTCGAAAATAGTATATGGATTTTGAGGCAATAAATGATGAAAGTTACAAAAGTCTTTTTCCAAAATATCATTGTAAAGTGTTGCAGATATCATCTAGCTCACGCATGATGGGAACAAATCAAAAGTGCTGAATACAAAGAGGAAGATGTGGGCAAATTTCTGAAAGGTTTATTCATAAAACTGAGAATGGAAATGGGGAATGTGTCAAAGAGACAACAACCCGATCATAGAAAAAACAACAGCAGAAGTTTACCAACAGGTCTTCAAAGCTTATTTAGATGAATAAGATGTATCTGATTGTTTTGTAGTATATAGATATAGGAAGATGTAGTGTGAGTGCCAATGAGACAACTCTCCATCCAAAATGACAATATATAAAAGTAAATCATTATAGGTCAATGTACGGCCTTTAACACTGAGTCTTGGCTCACACCGAACAACAAGCTATAAAGGGCCCCAAAATTATTAGTGTAAAACCATTTAAAAGGGAAAACCAACGGTCTAATCTATATAAAAAACGAGAAACGAGAAACATAGTATCGTCCGTTGCACCATCAAATAAGGGATGTGTCGAATTCGCAGATTATCTGACCGAATACTATCTAACGAAAGTTTCATGTTCCCACCTAAGCTTTGGGCAGAAGTTCCGTGTAATTCAAAGCGAACAAATAATAGTCCAGAATCTGTACATGCCAATTATAATGAGCAATTTTATAGTTGTGATCCAGCTATTCATGACACAATCTAGACAAGTTAAAGAAAAATAACGGACTTTAAAGATTTGATCTTTTAGACTTTCTGTTACGTCTAATATGTTATTTATCTTATATCAAATAAGTTCATCTAATGAATTGTATTAATTACTCATAAGTAAGACACTTTCTTCAAACTACCCTTATTCTGCTTAATATATTCTGATGAATCTGATTCTAATTTTTGGAATGAGTTCGAAATAGTTTTTGCTAAGGCAACCCTTCAGAAGAATGATAAAATATATTTTTTTATAAAAATTACACAATTTTTGTGCGTCCGAAATTATTTTCTTGATTAATAAAGGCAATAGTAACATACCGCTGTCTTAAATTCATAAATAGATAGAGAAAAAACAAACAAATCCGGGTTACAAATTAAAACTGAGAGAAACACATCAAATGTAAGAGGATAACTATGTCACAACAGAATCACAAAACTAAAATGTAACACACAAAGAAATAAACTATAATATGACAATGACCATTTTCCTGACTTGGTATAGGACATTTTAAGAAAAAATATGGTGGGTTGGACCTTGTTTTTGTTTGGCTAGCCAAACCTCCCATTTTTATGGCAATGTATAATATAATTAAAATGACAACATTACATGACAGGACTACAATACAAATAAATTGGAGAACATATAGGACAGAAAAACACAAATATAATAGCCAGCAAAAGGTACCAAGCTTATAATTTAATACGCCAGACGTGCGTTTCGTCTATACTAGACTAATCAGTGTCGCTCAGATAAAAAAAAGTTCGAAAGCCAAAATAAGTACAAAGTTGAAGATCATTGAAGACCAAAAGTTCCTAAAAGTTGTGCCTAATACGGTATAGGTTATTTGCCTGGGGTAAGAACACATAATAACAACGACGTGGTGAATGACTACAGAATATAAACGTATACATAAAACAATCTAAACCAGCACATAAAAAATCACAGCCAAGTTAACATTCGTCAGGAACGTAACGAAGGTCATGTATAGAACCGCAACCAAAAAGCCATCAACCCTTCAAAATAATGTCATCTGGCTAACTTACATGCAAAAATTATGTGTTTGAAATCATTTAAAAGACACGTTTTCAAATTGTTTCTCGTACGTTTGAATATTCATACGAAATTTTAAATCCTAGATTTTCTTTAGGTTTTTAATACTTTATACTGGTTTTTACTGGTTAGTTATTGATTTATGTTTATTTGGAAAGTACGCAATTAATGAAATTGATGAAATTCATTTTCAATATTTAATCTTATTCTTTAATTATACATACCACCAGTCCCATTTATATTCCCCCAACCTGATACTTTACAACTTTCTCCTGTGTAATCTTGGTCTACATTAGTGTCCATGCTAATCTTATTAATAGTAGACCCAAACCTAAACGGTCTCCGTAGTTCGATCAACATTATATCAGCGATTTCTAATTCTTGATTGTAGTTTTCGTGCTGAAAAAAAAATAGTCTAACTAATTTTGTTGGATACTAGTTTATGTAGAAATGATTTTAATGATACATTTAGAGGCTAATGTATTACTACGAAATGTATCCTGTAGGAACATTGTATACTCTGAGGGGACACAAGAATAAATATTGTATTGGAGAGATTTATTTTACTTTCACAGCCGGGTAATTGTGATTACTATTTTCAACTCTGCTATTCCTTTAGACGACATAATTGTCCTTGTAACTACATATCACATAAAATGGGGGATGCATATGGAAATGAGGAATGTGCCAAATTAAAAGAATGGCGGGAAACAGTTGCGAGTTGCGTATGTATTTTCTAGTGTAGTAACGTGAATAATTTCTTGTTATTGTTTGTTCTTAGTTGCTTTTCATCTTTTCCCTCAATTTGTTTTGCATATGTTCATATATGTAAGAAGATTTGGTATGAGTCACAATTTGTTAACGAAAACTATTAAAAGTCGCTTTGGCTCACAACGAATGGCATGCATTTTATTTTTCAGAAATATTTATTTTTGCTGTCTAACGTTTACCTTCTGAGACTGTGTTCGGGGGATTGCTGTTTGGACACAGGTTTTCAAAAAAATATTCGTTGTATTTTTCAGTTTGAATGTAGTTTGACTGAGTTAATTAATTTCAGTTTGTTGTTCCTGAACATCAGGATTGTTTGATTTAAGTCGTAATATTTCATATGTAACTGTCAATTGGTTAACTTTTTATCAAACTGGTAAATGTCTGAACTTTTATCGAAATATCAATTGTTTAACTTTTTATCAAACTGTCAATTGTTTAACTTTTTATCAAACTGTCAATTGTTTAACTTTTTATCAAACTGTTAATTAATTAAATTCTTATCAAACTATAAACGGTTGAACTTTTTATCATTCTTTCGTTTTTACTTATTTAGTCATGTTTTGTTTATTTTCGACCTATGAGTTTGAATGACAGTTTGTTGTCTTGCGCATTTCACCATATTGTATCAATATAATCTCTCTACAATTATGATTTATAGCTCAACTGTGTAAAATTGATCTTATTTAAAATTTTCAAAAATTTACACCACAAACCGCAGATATTCAAATGAAGTAATAAAAACTAAAACTACGTACCGGATAAAACTTTTTTACACTTCTGAATTCTAGCTCATCTGAATTAGAATTTCCTGCTCCCACTCTCGTATCGCTTAATCTAAAACAAAAATAAAAACGGCCAATTTAATTAGAAGTGTCATAGAAAACTCTAAAAGATTATTTCTAAAAGAAATGAGAAATTTTAGGAAATCTATTATCCAACTCCCTATTGTAAGTAGACATTAGCTACATTAGGTTATGCAAAGTTTCCTTTCCATTACATTATTGCTTCGCATATTTGCAGGTGATTGTACATGAGTGAGTTTGACTGCCTTGGAAGGATTAAACCCGTTCAGAGGATAATAAATCATCAAAACCGCTTCTGACATCCTGAATTAAAGAGAATTTATTCATCACCATTATATACGCTTTGTTGATTTTTAATAAGCAAACATAAGTCCGATACATTTATAAAAACAACAGTAATTTCACCTTAACCCCATATTTATTAAAGACATCTTTTGAAAAAGGGTAACCAGAACTTAAGACAAATTAAGAAAATGTTAACTTTAAAATCATATGAACTTCAATATAAATTAAAAGTGGAAGATGTTTTATATTTTTGTATGGCTAAGTCTTACCCTTTAAAGTCATATGAAGTTTCAAATAAAACAATATAGATGTATATGTTTTTTTATAACTAAATGGTTAGGTTTAATTATAAAACTTATGTATATATATACTTTTTCTCTTTAATTTGTTCAAATTGTATAAATATTTACTTTTTTTAATTGTGTGCAAATAATTAGCCGACATGTTGTCCGTATGCAGTTACCCCAGCGTGACCTTTCTCTCGAAGGGGAAAATTAAACGTTAACATCGCTCCGTCATCAAAATAAACTGAGTGTATCTTATTGTACATGTTATACACGGGATTACCTGAATATCCATGCTTCTTTGATTGTTTACAAAGGTTGCAATCCGTAAACTTTGGCTTCAAAACACAACCATTAATTAGCTGCCATATTTTCACAACAATGACCGATTGAAATATTTTTTCGTACGAATATACTACATGAATGCGTAAATAATTATAAGATCGTGCACAAAAGACTGAGTCTATGTTGTATGTATGTATTGGTTTCCAGTATTGGATTAACATTATTTTTCAACATTCACTAGTTTCATATGACTTTAAAGAAGAGAACGTAAACTTTTTTCAAAGAAAATCCTTTATGTTATGAAAATCTTCATCGAAATGTACCGATATTGAATTATTGACTTCCAGGATGTTTTTCCGTATTCAGCGACTTTAAATACGAGACCTCACGTGATAACTTCGGCTACTGCACATCGCAAGTGCAGGGTACAAGCCATGATTAAAAAATATAACGTGCTATTGGAGGTTAATAAAAGCAAGATTACTAAAGAACATATGTTATACAACAAATAATTAAACTACTCTCAAAGAATAGTTTAATCAACAAATGGGAAGTATGAACACATTTGTCATAGCTCTTTCAATTCACTAGTTTGGCATCTTTTCCACGTGCTCTGTTTTATTGTTTATCAGTGCCACGATCTAGTAAAATTCGTCAAATAACTCGCAAGTAAATTAACTTGCGATCAACAAGCACTGCATGGAATAATATTTGTCGATTGAATTAATTTAATCTTTGATGCAATGTAAATACAAATCTATAAAATAAGGGATGAAGGATAAAAGTCTTTATGAATTGGAACAAAACAGTATCTCAAAGTGTATTTTTGATAAAGTTAAAAAGATTGATCTGATAGAAAGAAAATGATTGTGTGTTATGTTTATTATAACAGGCAACCTGAACAATAAAGAATGTGTATTGGTTGTTAAAAACAAAGACATATAAATAAAACAGCTTACGATTTGTCCTTGTAAAAACAATGTGCGGCTGTAAGAATCCACCTGTTGTCAATAATTGAGCCACCGCAGTCATGATTAAATTCCCCGTCTGTTTTCAATTGAATAGAGACTTGCCATGGACAGTCTTGTATGTTAGCATTCTCACCATTAAAAATCTTTGTACTCACACTAGCTGCTCTACCAGCCTGGAGAATGATGTAACAGTACGGTTATTAGGTGATTCATTTTGTTAAATATTCTAAAAAATTGTTTTAAAACGTATAGCAAAGCGTAATTTCGGATACAATAAATAAATTTAACTGAAAATAATGAACGTGTAAACAATTGATAATTGCAATGAAAATACCTAAAAGAACACAACTAAGGCAACTTTGATTCTACTTCAACTATCTTATCATTTGTGAAAACAAGTTTGAATGAACAACTTGGAAGATGAACATTTTGTTATCTTTTGTGTTGATTTAAATCAGAATAAAATACTCTTGTTCTATATTCAGTCGTCTTTATTGTGTATAGTTTATTTGAAATTCCCACTGTGCATCAAGTTTTGAAACATCAAAAGCCAAAATGCATCTTGTCAATTGCTGTCTCGTGTACTTGAACAAGATAAATCAACTCAACATGTTCAACTGTAATTGTTTCATTCCACTATGCAGTATGGGCTTTTTATCACTGATAATTGTCGACCAACAAAATGAAAAAAAATCTACTTACAAACTGTAATCACTTTATCAAGAATTCACAACAAAATAATAAAAAAAATACTTAAAATCATTTTCAGAAAACTATTAAAACCTAAACAAACTAGCAGAACATTAAATATTCTATTAAAAAAATGTAGTCTTAGTTTTCTTTAAAAAAGGTTATAAATAAACATAAATCCCATATTTTTTCACAATTGTTGACAATATGTTAAAGGATTAAATAAGAAAACAATAACAGTTGAAAAAACTAAAGCACGTTACTTACATATACATGTAGGGATTAATTTATTGATTGTTCTAATCAGTTATAAAACAAATGCCATATTTTATCTTTCTAATATAAAGCGAGTGCTTGCTAAGTAATATGATTACAACAAAGACAGAACCTGCAAGGTTTCTTGATTTTAAACCATGATATACTTTAATTTAATTACTACCAGTATTACATTATATCACATAAAGCACCCGAAGCACTTTATACTAAGATTGACCACAACGGTTAGGTGTTGAATCAACGAAATTAGTATCAACAAGCTTAAAATGTTAAGAAAATTACAATTTGATTATTTTTATCCCATCATTAATAACAAAATATTGTACTTACTGCAGTCATACAGAACACTATAGATTATTAAACATATGTAATTATTATAAACATTTCTATTATTCTAAAAACTGTTGTTATGATTTAGCTGAAGCTATTAAATCTTTTCAATTCATATTTCCATGAATCAATTTACCAAACTTAAAATATATTTCAAGTGAAATCAAAATGTTATGCAAAAATATAGCATATAATTTGTAAAACAAGCGAGAGGTTAGGCCCACTTAAAAACAGGTTTAATCCACTATTGTCATCAAAAGGAAATTCTTGTTCCAAGTCAGTTTGACAGCTATTTTAATTCGTTCGACATATTTTTAGCGATTTGATAAAGATCTTTTCTGTAGAGTTCGGTATTTTTGTTGTTTTTACTTATTTCAAACAATACGAAAATTTGTAAATAACATATAATGTGATTGTCAACTTACCAACAAATACGCACAACAAGAACACTCCATACATCTTACAATTATCGACAAGCAACCAATTACAGCTGAAATAAAAACGGTAGGCGTGAATGAAACAAAAACATAAAATATCTAAGTGGTTTTTTTTTATGATTGTTCGGCATTCAATCAATTGATCAATCATTTTCAAACAATATTCAGTACTTGTAAGTATTGTATTGCATATTGGGTACTAGGAAATTGAAAATATTACTATGAAACATACGGGCCTCCTGAAACAGGATGCAAGGCTTATCACCTTTAGATGAAAAACAGGTATAACAAATCTTTTATAATCAAGAAATAATTATTTTTGATAATTAAACAACAATTATATTAGCGTGTGAAATAGAATTTCCTATCATACTCATACTTGATCAAAACAGACAAAATCAACGGAACAAGTTTTAAACAACTGCCATATTCCTGACTTTGCACAATAAAGCCCCCAAAGAAAGAAGGAATAAGAGATAACAAAATATATAAGTAACAATAATACGGAAAGAAATCAAATAGACGGAATATCTAATAAACTATTAAAAAAAAATCATCAATTGTAACAGCGTATTTCGAAGATGTTTTAGAGCTTGACTGTGTAATCGCAATGTTGACTCGTTGAACTTAAAACCAATATATTTAATGAGTATTTAAAAAAAAACACGGAAAGACAGTTCGATTAAAACACAATGTTTTGAAAATCCAATAAAAACAAATTGATCTGATAAATCATTTATGATTTTAAGACACATAGTAGTTTTGTAGATACATGGGTGTTTCAATTTATTTAGCAACACATTTGAATTTATTCTATAGCACTTAATATTGAAGACTTTTTTAATCGAATCGGTTAAAATTAAACAAACAATGCATAAAATTACTTACCTCTGTTCAAATCAAAATTTATAATGTTCAATTTCCTCCTTTCGAATGAATGGATTAAATTAATTGTCAACTGTGTATTTATATGCACAAACCACTTATTGCATCGTATGCTATTAAAGCTGTTACGTCTGGTTTTTAACAAAACAAAATTCAATATTTTAATACGAATGTACCAATTAACATTGGTCAAGGAAGCTAGCTGTTACATCTTGTTTTGAACAAAGCATTGTTCAACATGTTAATAAGAATGCACCAATTGACATTGGTCAAGGAAGCTAGCTGTTACATCTTGTTTTGTACAAAGAATTGTTCAATATGTTAATTAGAATGCACCAATTGACATTGGTTAAGGAAAATTGAACAAAATAATGGTTTAAGAACTTGTCCCAGGAATAGATTACCATAGCCGTATTTGGCACAGCTTTTTGGAATTTTGGATCCTCAATGCTTTTTAACTTTGTACTTGTTTGGCTTTATAACTATTTTGATATGAGCGTCACTGATGAGTCTTATGTAGACGAAACGCGCGTCTGGCGTACTAAATTATATCTCTGGTACTTTTGATAGCTATGTATCTTTATTAATGAAAAAAAAAATGATCGAAGGATATTCAAAATATATTAAAAGTGGACAAATGAAAAAAAAATGAAAAATTTAATTAAAATAGAAAATAAAAAATTATATTATACGAAACACATGAATACAGAGATGTACTAGCTGACTCTGGAATAGAGAGCAGTTAATTCTTTGTCAGTTTCGACAAAATATCGATATCTAAAAAGAAAGTGAAGAGATTTTGTTTACAATCAATGAAACATTTATCTTTTAAATCTTTTACAACTTAACCACGATGGTTTGTGTAACATGATTAGTTTTTACATTCTATACGAAAAAGATAGCGTTGATATCCCTTTCTATAACAAGTATTTACTTTGTTTTTTGTCTTTAAAAAATGATGATACATAGGTTCTTAGTTCGTTTATATGTTTATTTCAATCACGTCGTAAAGAAAAATTTTCAAATTTGTTGGTATGAAGCATTTTTTGAGATCGATTAACTTTTGAGAAAAAAATATTGATTAGTTTAGTAATTTGAAACTATTATGGCATTACGAATAAAAGAAAGGATGTTTTTAATAATTAGTCGTCCATATAATTCATGAATGAAATGTGTTTTTCTAAACAAACATATATCAAATTAAGGCCAAAATATGTCTTCACGTTGAAGTGTAACTCAACTTGTACCGGAAAGATGAAGTTTTTACATTTCTGTGTAATACACATTTGTTATGCAAAATGTTCTTTTTCAAAACGATATGAATTATTATGGTGAATAATATTCACATGAATAATTTTATTCTAAAATGTCGTTTTAGTTGCACCATTCTTCCTTGTTATAGTTGATATTGATACCCGCTGTCAAACATTACCAAATGTTTTTGTATATTGTAACACTTGATGTTATGAATTGAGGTAAACAGAAACATACAAAAACAAATACCAATAACAGATTCATATACGGTACAATTACAGCAATCACATTATGACTACGGAACTATAAGGAATTGTAATATAATGCTTGTACGAATTCGGTATGAAAATTAGAATAACAAAAATACTCAACTCAGATTAAAATTCTAAACGGAAAGTCCCTAATCAAATGGCAAAATCAAATGACAAAACACATCAAACGAATAGACAACAACCGTCATATTTCTGACTTAATACAGGCATTCTCAAATGTAGGAAATGGGGGGGGGGATTGAACCCGGTTTTATATTATGGCCCAACTTTTTGGAATTTTGGATCCTCCATGCTCTTTAACTTTGTATTTGTTTGGCTTTATATATATTTCGATTTGAGTGTCACTGATGAGTCTGATGTAGACGAAACGCGAGTCTGGCGTACTAAATTATAATCCTGGTACCTTTGATAACTATTTACACCACTGGGTCGATGCCATTGCTGGTGGACGTTTCTTGCACGAGGGTATCACCAGCCCAGTAGTCAAAATTTCGGTGTTGACATGAATGTCAATCATGTGGTCATTTGTATAAATTTTCTGTTTACAAAACGTTGAATTTTTCGAAAAACTAAGGATTTTCTTATTCCAGGTATAAATTACCTTAAACATATTTTGCACAACTTTTTGGAATTTTGGATCCTCAATGCTCTTCAAGTTTGTACTTGTTTGGCTTTATAAATATTTCGACTTAAGCGTCACTGATGAGTCTTACAAAAAATGTATGTAGACAAAACGCATGTCTGGCGTACTAAATTATAATCCTGGTACCTTTGATAACTATTTACACCACTGGGTAGATGCCATTGCTGGTGGACGTTTCGTCCACGAGGATATCACCAGCCCAGTAGTCAACATTTCGGTGTTGTCATGAATATCAATCATGTGGTCATTTGTATAAATTTCCTGTTTACAAAACGTGGAATTTTAGATCCTCGATGCTCTTCAAGTTTGTACTTGTTTGGCTTTATAAATATTTCGATTTGAGCGTCACTGACGAGTCTTATGTAGACGAAACGCATGTCTGGTATACTAAATTATAAACTATTTACACCACTGGATCGATGCCATTGCCGGTGGACGTTTCGTCCACGAGGGTATCACCAGCCAAGTAGTCAACATTTCGGTGTTGACATGAATATCAATCATGTGGTCATTTTTGAAAATTTTCTGTTTACAAAACGTTGAATTTTTCGAAAAACTAATGATTTTCTTATTCCAGGCATAAATTAACTTAACCATATTTGGCACAACTTTTTTGAATTTTGGATCCTCAATGCTCTTTAAGTTTGTACTTGTTTGGCTTTATACATATTTTGATTTGAGCGTCTCTGATGAGTCTTATGTAGACGAAACGCATGTCTGGCTTACTAAATTATAATCCTGGTACTTTTGATAACTATTTATAGCGCTAAACCTCTAACTTGTATGACTGTCGCATCAAATTGATTTGTTTTATTGAATTGATCAACTCCATATGAATTTCATATCATATGTGTACCAATTCATAAGTTTTTCAATTTACCAATTTTAAAATTCTAATGTATAGGGATATCATCTAAAATCAAATGAGATAAAATCATTCAAGATATATAGATTTTTTTGTCTTAAATCAAATTCATAAAATTACAACTTGTAAACAGTTTTAGTTTATAAAACTTATTTTAATAAAAATCATAATAAAAAAAATAATGGGTTACAGGGATGAGTAAGACACCCCATTTACCTTAAAAATGTGTGAAACAAGTATTCTACAAATATTGTGATATTCTTTGGTCGAAGTTCTTTAATTTAGAGAAAACTATTAACAAATTATTACACAATTTTTAAAAAATGCCGTATTTTTGTCAATCATATTCTTTATTAACCCCAAAATATCACAAAAATATACAACCATTTCAGCATGTGAACGTTCGTTAATCTATCGTGTACTTCAGTAATGTAATAAATGTTTCAATATTGAGTGACGTAATCAAAATATGAAAATACTTCCTTCTAATATTAAAATACACGCAAGATGTCACAATGATTTCCTTTTCGTAAAAATATATACATGAAAAAGTTCTGCAAATATTTCATCGAATAATTTGTCTACGTGTTTTACTAATCAGTTCAATTAGTACACTTTTGTACCTTGCGCATTGTTCCTTGCCACTAGAGGCAAAGCAAAGCTGTATGCATGGTCAACCATAGCTGATATTTGTCACATACAGTTCTTTAAATGTCATCCAGTGGTATAAATATGATTTTGAAACTAATACTCCAAATGAGCCAAATCATATTCTTTTAATGATTTATTAGTTTTTATTATAAAAAAACACAAACATTATATCAGTAATGAAATGAAACTCTTTTATATACATGCTATATAGATATACAATGTGGTACACGAAGCTTTGGCTAACACCGAACAGCAATCTAAAAAAAGCCCCGAAAATGGCTAGTGTAAAACCATTCTAACGGGACAACTAACGCTCTTTTATATACAATAAACGAGAAACGATAAATGCTTATCAAACACATCAACAAACAACGATAACTACTTACATCAGGTTCCTGACTTAGGACAAATGCAAACATATGCAGCGGGTTTAAACGTTTTAATAGGTAACATTCAACTTTACCCGAAACAATGCATATCATCACAACAAAGACACACTATAAAATATATTAATAGAAATGGTGTAATTCAATCAAAAGACATGTTAACAGAAGTTAACACACACTGAACGAATAAATGTGATCTATAACACAATGTTAATACAAATCAATGAAATAAGGGTTGCATAAAAAAGGCAACAGTAGTATACCGCTGTGAGATGGTAAATAATTTCGGAAAGTCAACCATAACCTTGAACAAATTACCTATAGCTAAATCTAATAATCTTATAAACAGTAAAAATGGAGAATGGAAAAATGTTTTACAAAATAAACAATTTTGTAATTTATAGTACGAGAAACTGATCTAAAAATTATAGTCATAATAAACACTTATCAAAGCTGGCATAATTTTTTTTAAAAAGGAGATGCAATATAGCCATAAAATACCAAAAACATTATTTTTCAACATTCACATGGATATTTTTTTAATTGACCAGTTTGAACTATATTGTGTATATTCATCTTGAACCAAATATAACTAAATTATTCAATTTTAAAATTTCACAAAGGGACACCGGACAATAAGCTACTAATTAATGTTGATATTCTTCAGTCGAAATACATTAATTTCGAAACTTTTTGACCATTTGAAATTCATTTACTAAATAACAGTCACAAAAAGTATTAGCATAACAGTATGCGAATGACATCAACATACCTTTATTAACGTTGTACTTTAATAATGCAATTAATGTATTAATGTTAATCAAAATAGGAAAAAGTTTTCATGTTATATTAGTTTACAATACATACATGTACACGATGTCACGCTAATTTGATTTTTGTATCAAAATGTTTTTAAAAAATGTATACATTGAAAAATTGCTCTAACATTTAACCGAATATTTTTCTATGTATTTAATTAATCAGTTCCAATGGAGCATTTGTACTCTTCTCAAGAGGCAAAGCAATGCTGTATATATGAATAAATATATCTTACATTTAAAAACAAATGGTTCTTTAAATTGAAATCGTTGGTGAAATATGCTTAGAACCACCAAACGCAAATAAAATGCTTCGTGTGAGCAAAATTATATACTTTTATTATCAATAATATTGGGTGTGTTCCTCTACAATATCATATTTACAAAATGTCAGCAAGATATTCATAGATGATTCAATGTGTAATGAGGGAACTTTCTTCTTTTACATTTTTCATCTAAAAGATTCCTTCTAAATTGATTAATAACTTGTGTACAATTGTGCTTTGATTGGATGTGTTTTCCGTATACATACTCCCTCTAGGTACTAATTTTTAAAGCTTTATGGACTGCAAAAGTTAACTCATCGCTGCTAGCCAAGTGTTACGATCCAGTCATCTCATCTCCACTCTTAACAGAATAAGACAACATTTGTGATTACAATAATGCGCCATCTACCACTAGATAAAATTCATGCTAAATCCGACATAATTATTCTTAAACAATGGTAGCACTTGAACTATATTCGTTGTAGAGGTGTTGAAATTGCGGTATGACCCTTCTAGTTGTCACGTCTTTGAGAAGACGCTATCAAAGGTCATGTTATTCATTAATTAATCGATTAACTAAAAGACAATAAGCAGTTTCATACAGTTAATTTTACTCACTGGTCAATACTATAAAAAAACACATTATATACCAGTCATATGGTCATTACCGATTTATTATTACAAGTGAATGGCAAGATGTCGAATTGGGAATATAACTTCTAAATATTTCTAAATGAACTGTTCCAAAGAAGTCAACTGTTTTACTAACTGACGAAAAGGTTGAAAGAATAAAGAGTTTTATAATTGAGACTAGAGAAAGACATATAACAGATTTATATAATATGTGGAAGACAAAGGCTTCCAACTTGTAACTTGCCGTTTTAGGTTTAGAGAACTAGCTGTGTGTTCCAACAAAAGAGGTTAGAATTCTACATATTATGGCTTTGCTTATAAAAATATTTTAATATTGATTAGCATAAGCAGTGTTTCTTTATCAGTGCAATATTCAGAATTTTGTTTACTATATATGATTTTTTTTTTACTTTCTGTCATCACATCTTATATGATGTACAATAGTTGTAAATAGAACAGGTGTATCTTAGTAATATGTTATTACAAAAAATAAGAATATGAATGTCGTATTGATTGCCAATGACACAACTCTCCATCAGAGACCAAATGACGTTGAAGTAAGCAACTATAGGCCTTCAACAATGATCGTTTTATTTATTCTGTACCTCTTGCTAGCTTATCATTTTTATACCTGTCTTTGGCGTCCCGGTAAGCCTTTGCAAGGAATTTATTGAAGGATGGGTACAATGTGGATGTAAGAAACCTTAAAATAAATTTAAACCGTTAAAACCGATTGCATCCAAACATTTTATGCATAGGGTCATTTAGATTTAGTTGATAAGCGTGCAGACCCTGACGGTCCAATTTGCTGGATTAGACATTACTTTGATCACTTTTCCAAATTTTATAATGTATTTTTTTGTGGCCACAGGAACGTAAATCTTCCATTGAATTTCCACATAATCTAAAGGTTCACGTATTTTCTGTCATATGCCTTCCGTTCATTTTACAACATTACAATGGTCGTGAACTCTGCAATGATATTGAAAGAGAAACAATTAGGATTGCGCCCGGTTGATATGTTCAGATTATATCTGGTAGACCTAGACATCATCGTATTCAAGGTTTTGTAGAGCAAGTGCATAATTCATTATATACTGTGAAAGTATTTTAATTCGTAGGTATCAATTTTCGTGGTTTGAGCAATATTTACATGTTCGTGGGTTTTGAAATGTGTGGACTTTAGTTTTCTAAAAAAGAAAATTGAAAAATTAAAGCCTATAGAAACGAAGGTTACAAATAGTCTGGATTGAAGGAAATTGCAAAGTAAACACTGACCCGTGTAAATCGTAGCGACAACACTAATTAACCTAATAATATAAAGAGATCAACAGATTATGGCCCATCAAAGGTGTTAATTAGGCCATACACATGTCACCTGAAGAAATCAGTATCATAAACAAATGATATAAACGTATCTTGAATTGTAGAACAATTCTTATCAAAATCAAGCCCAGCATGAAATTATTATTTGCCATTTGTACGAGAACTATGAGGATATAAAATGAACACTATATCATACAAGCATATCAATACCGGAAATCTGACTTTCTATGAAAAAAAAAATATGAGAATTAAAAGATCAAAAGCTGTACAGTTTAGGTTATCAAAGATTAAATGGGTATAATAATGCATGAAGTTGTAGTTATGTGACTGCTATTGAAGTATTCTCAGATTCGAGGTTATTCAATATATTGTCTAGATCATATCAGTAGTCAAACCTTCATGGGGATCTTTCCATGTCTTGATTTGGATAATGGTTGTTCTATTTCGTTTGACACCTTAATTCGGGGGATAAAGTCATCCACGAAAATCACGAAAATTGGTACCCCACGAATAAAAGTACTTTCACAGTAGATAACTTGCCGCAAAACGATCGGAAACCCCTGGTTCTGGTTGGCTTGAACATTTGTACGAAGTGCAATACTCTTTGAACAAATAGTATAAATAGATATTTGAAAAAGTATACGTATATAACAAATGTGTAATACTAATTAATAACAGGCTATTATTTCAACTTGGAAATATTTAATTATGGAATTTGTATAATTTCTTGTGCTTAAATTTAAAAAAAATCTATGTTTTTTTCTGTATTATATTATTAAGAACAGCACACAACACTTTCTAACTAATATGTTTTGTATAGACAGTGTTGTGCGCGGCACAGTACATTCTATTGAAATGTGCTATTTTCTCTGTAATATAAAGTGTTGTGCGCCACACAGATCATTAAAATACAGAGAATGAACATGGAATTTATTTAAAATATCAAGTTTAAATAATAGCCTGTTTTATGTTAAATGGTTTGTAACATATGTTATCAAAGTTCTGTAATTAGATATAAGAAGATGTATGAGTACTAATGAGAAAACTCTCCATCCAAGTCACAATTTAAAATTGATTCGACAATTGTAGGTCAAAGTATGGTTTTCAACACTGAGTCTTGCCTCACACCAAACAGCAAGCTATAAAGAGCCCCTAAAAATTACAAGAGAAAATTTAAAACCATTCAAACGGGAAAACCAACGGTCTTACCTATATAAAAAAACAAAAAAAAAAGAGAAACACTTATGAACCACACCAACAAACGACAACTATTGAACATCAGATTCCTTACTTAAGATAGACGCAAAACAATGCAGTGGGTTAAAACATTTTAATGGTACCAAACGTTCATCCTTATCTAAAACAATCACACAATAGTGTAACAACATAGAGAGACACACTATAAAAAAACAATTGAAATGGCTTAAGTGAATCAAAAGACATATTGACACAAGTGAAAATACACTGGACGAATAATTTGGTCTGTGATACGTATACAATGTAAATATAAACTATACAAAAATAAGGGTTCAATAATTAAAGTGACAGCAGTATATCACTCTGAAATGTTATACCATTTGATAATAGCCTTGAACAAAAATCCGCCATTTACTATAATTATAATCACAGGTAAATGAAAATAATTTTGTTGTAAGGTATACAGTTTAAATGGAGAAAAGAAATATTTTACAAAATAAATAATTGTGAGGTTCATAGAAATTAAAATATAAAGCAATACAAACTAGTTATCAAAGCTGGTAAATAGACCGGATATACAGGTACCCCTGACTATGTTAACATTAAATAATAAAAAAGCATAACAAAATGTATCAACTGAACAAGAAAGTACTATTTGAAATACTGTATTGTTAAAACTTGTGACACTTGAAGAAGGCCATTTGTTGAGCCGAAATATTTGTCAACACGATTTAATAACAACATTTTCGTATTATAACATCTTATATCAGTACTGTTTTGCAAATTTTTAGACATATATATATATATCCCAATTGATACGATATTGCAAGGCTTGTATTTCCTGTCATGATTTTCTAGTTAGGGGGTTGCTGCTCACAAGGACGCTATAAAACCACGAGTTCAAAATGATGAAGTTAAAATCAACCCTTCGTGAATTTTACAGACGCTATCACGAGTTGGTTAACCGTTATGGAGTATCTGTTTTCACAGATGATATGGGATATATTCCTTTGTCGTTGCTACAATCCCATTCCCGTTTCACGAATGGGACCTACCGAGTAAGACTATTTACTGGGTTTGTGATAACATGGACAATACGGCGGGTGCCACATGTAGAGCAGGATCTGCTTAAACTTCTACAAAAAAATGTATAAACTCGCCGACCGAGACATACTACAGTTGCTAACATTTCAATAATAAAAATCGAGGTCATACATGTTATAACTCTAATTCTATGAATAAGTGTTCCACAAAACTACTTATAGGTCCCTGACTTTCCACTAATAAAAACTACTTATAGTTCCCTGACTTTCCACTAATAAAAATTACTTATATGTCCCCGACTTTCCACTAATACAAACTACTTATATGTCCCTGACTTTCCACTAATAAAAACTACTTATATGTCCCTGACTTTCCACTAATAAAAACTACTTAATATATGTCCCCGACTTTCCATTAATAAAAACTACACTAATTGTGCCCCTGTAATTTCGAAATGATCCATGTAAACTTGTCGCGCCTTAAAATAAACTTATTCTAAAAGGTTACCTATTCAACACTGTAATAAGATCATTGAATATTGTTTTTATTGGTATAAATATTGATTTTGTTATCAGTAACTTAAAAGCTAACTAATATATTACTAGTATGTTATATGCATATACATATTCATGGATCTACAATCTGTCGATACCTGTAACTTGGCGTTGCACAAGGTCATGTTTTTCTCTGGCTGTTTATGACGTCTTTACACTACATCCATTGGATGTTGGATGTGTACGGATTGATAGTTTAGTCTTAGTTGCATGATTTTTTTATTAGTTGTTAAGGGCTTTGAACTAGCTGTCAGATAACTGCGAGTACTCTCAGATCTGTTCATCGTGTCTTTTTGTGTCGGGATGTATAAGTACCGGGCCACTTCCACTTGTATTTTTGTCCATCTGATGAGTTAAGCCTTTTGCAACTGATTTTTATAGTTCGTTCTTATGTTGTACTGTTATACCACTGTCCCAGGTTAAGGGGAGGGTTGGGATCCCGCTAACATGTTTTATCCCGCCACATTAGTTATGTATGTGCCTGTCCCAAGTCAGGAGCCTGTAATTCAGTGGTTGTCGTTTGTTTATATGTTACATATTTGTTTTTCGTTCATTTTATTTACATAAATAAGGCGTTAGTTTTCTCGTTTGAATTGTTTTACATTGTCTTATCGGGGCCTTTTATAGCTGACTATGCGATATGGGCTTTGCTCATTGTTGAAGGCCGTACGGTGACCTATAGTTGTTAATGTCTGTGTCATTTTGGTCTTTTGTGGATAGTTGTCTCATTGGCAATAATATCACATCTTCTTTTTTATACTTATAGGTCCCATACTTTTCATTAAGAAAAACTACTTGATATATGTCCCCGACATTCCACTAATAAAAACTACTTATGGGTCCCAGACTTTCCACTAATACAAACTACTTATATGTCCCTGACTTGCCACAAATAAAAACTACTTAATATATGTCCCCGACTTTCCACTAATAAAAACTACTTATAGGTCCATGACTCTCCACTAATAAAAACTACTTATAGGTCCCCGACTTTTCACTAATAAAAACTACTTATAGGTCCCCGACTTTCCACTAACAAACACTACTTTCATTTCCCCGACTTTCTACTAATAAAAACTACTTACATGTCCCCGACTTTCCACTCATAAAAACTACTTATAGATCTCCAACTTTCCACTTATAAAAACTACGTATAGGTCCCTGACTTTCCACTAATAAAAACTACTTATAGGTCCCTGACTTTCCACTTATACAAAATACTTATATGTCCCCGACTTTCTACTAATAAAAACTACTTATAGGTCCCTGACTTTCCACTAATAAAAACTACTTACATGTCCCCGACTTTCCACTTATAAAAACTACTTATATGTCCCTGACTTTCCACTTATAAAAACTACTTACATGTCCCCGACTTTCCACTTATAAAAACTACTTATATGTCTCTGACTTTCCACTAATAAAAACTACATACAAGTCCCTGACTTTCCACAAATAAAAACTAATTACATGTCCCCGACTTTCCAATTATAAAAACTACTTATATGTCCCTGACTTTCCACTAATAAAAACTACTTACATGTCCCCGACTTTCCACTTATAAAAACTACTTATATGTCCCTGACTTTCCACTTATAAAAACTACTTACATGTCCCCGACTTTCCACTTATAAAAACTTCTTATATGTCTCTGACTTTCCACTAATAAAAACTACTTACAAGTCCCTGACTTTCCACTAATAAAAACTAATTACATGTCCCCGACTTTCCAATTATAAAAACTACTTACATGTCCCCGACTTTCCAATAATAAAAAGTAAGGTTCATTTACCTAAAATGTTGAAACTGATATAATTTATAATTTTTGTTTTTATTAATTTACTTGATTGACTGAATAGTGGTATACAGCCCGTAGGTGAAACCGGACGCCAATAACGTTATAACACGCGAAACTATTCCATTTAACAAAACCTGGTCAATGTAATTGTCATTTATTTACACCTAAAGAACACAGTTATAATACTAAATTGTTAGCAGTTTATGCTTTAAATTAGAAGTAGGAAACAAGAACCACATTTTAAACTTTCACGATATCGGCATTGATTGAAATGAATTGATTATAAAAGCACCAGACAGTTGTATTTTTCGGTTCCTAAGAGTATATAATGTGAATCCGTACTTTATCATGGAACGATTCTGTTATCAAGTTAGATTTTCTACTGTACATAAAAACCGTTGTTATTGAATAAGAATAAAAGAACATAAGAGAAAATATCGTAATGCCAAAGAATTATCAGACATAATCATTATTTCTAAAATCAACGGCAGAAACCATATGCTAACCAAATTCTGATCTTTACCTGCCAATAAACTACATAATATGTTCAAGGATTGCAATGCAAATTGTTTTGTTTACCTAAGATTTGAGAATATAAGTGACAATCAACCTAAATCCCCAAATTGCAGTAATAACATATACATTGATGGCCTTATTTCTTATGTTGTAAGAGGAGAGTTTAACAAAGTCTAGGACCGATATTATTCCGTAGAAAGGACCTTTTAATAATCTGGTCCAGTTTTGAAAAGGTAAAAATTAAGCATATCTAGATATGAATCTGTCAGACTATATAACATAGATAAAGACAACAGTATTATACTGCTGTTCGAAAGTCATAAATCGACTGAGAGAAAAACAAATCCGGGTAACAAATAAACACCGAGAGGAACACATCAAATATAAGAGAAACATTACAAAACAGCAGAAACATTTAAGTGCAATAAAAAAAAACACAATGCAACACATGTACACACAGAAACGAACTATGAGATAACGTTTTCCATTATATAACTGTCCTAATTTGAGTGACAGCTTATTTACTTTTCTATAATGTTGATATAATGTGTCCCAATATTTTTAGGATAGAGCAGGTGTGATTTTTTTGTTCAAATATTTTAGTTGTTTTCTGTCCTAGATGAATTCACTACGATATAACACTTTTCTCGAACCAAGGTTTGTTAAATATAAAATAGAAGATGTAGAATGATTGCCATGAAAAACCTCTCCACAAGAGACCATGAAGACACAGAAATCAACAACTATAGGTCACCGTATGGCATTCAACAATGAGCAAAGTTCATACCGCATAGTCGGCTATAAAAGGCCCTGAAATGAATTGTAAAACAATTCAAACGATAATACTAACGGCCTTATTTATGTACAAAAAATAAACGAAAAACAAATATATAGCACATAACCAAACGACAACCACTGAATTACAGGTTCCTGACTTGAGACGGACACATACATACAGAATGTGGTGGGATTAAACATGTTAGCGGGATCCCAACCCTCCCCCTACCTTGGACAGTGGTATACCAGTACATGCTATATGTATATATATATGTGTGTGTCTAGCTTGTTTTACTAACATCATTGTGTCGGGCTGTTCAATATAAATTTTAAAAGAATTCTTCGACTGTTTCATAAATTGTTTATATATACCGTTATTGTGACTCTTATTCAATGTTATGACTTTCGGTCTCATTTTCTCTCCTCAATAATTTTTAATACATCATGATTTTACACAATGGAAAAAAAATACACACCAATCCTTCAAGGATAGTCACGTGCTCAAAAAACTTCATTCCAAAAATTAATCCAACAGCCGTCATTCAAATTTTAAATTTAGCACTTTTTTATAATTGTGTCAAAAATGGCAATGCTACTGCAGACAGATTATTCCATTATTATGCACGTGGATATCCACAAATATATCCATGTAATGCCAGAAAATGACACACCTGGTCTAGATTATCTTCTGATAATACTGTAAGGTCAACAGTGAATGGGAGAGCTTTTGCGCATTCCTTTTCCGTTGACATAACAGGAAATACCCATAGCCACATTTATCTGGTTTCATGAAAAAAGCCAAAGTGTGGTATAAAATATGTAGAACAAACAGGACGGGAGTTATTTTTAAACAAACACAGGACTAACTATACTGCTTACAAAAATGTAAGAAAATCAAAGTATAATTTATCAACAATTTTGGTAAACACAACCACAATTTTAACTTTATTAGATTTCAACTGCTCGAAACGACCTAGAAACAACAAAGACAACCGCATAAATCATTTGAAGATTCCCGTAGAGTTATTGAACTGTCTTGGATTACACGACTTCAGACAACTTATCCACTAGGTCTAAATGACATGTCCCAGGGTAAACGTATCAATCGAAATCAACGAATCAAACATCGTATACATTATACATTTGATAATCTCCTATCTATATTTAAAAACAATGGTAGGCATCAATTATTATGTAAATACCAAATACCAATAAGTTCATTACAAGATATTTTCAACGAGTGTGACACCATCTCATCTTTGGTCTATTGATGAATGTTCGCGTATAATTACAGATTTTGCCACCATAGACTCTATTCGCGTATCGACAAACTTGACAGATCATAAACAGCACTTTCTGCAAATTGAATATTTAGGCAGAGTATTGATTTTATTAATTTATCTAGTATATGTAATGACTCTACCGTTCAAAATACCTTTATACCTCTCTATTTTGATAAAACAGAATCACCTATTATTGCTAACACATACAAAACAAACTAGCAGAAGTTGAAATTTGAATTATACATCGTTAACTTCAGACGTCGATGTAAAAAAATAATACTCCTTTAACTACAAACTGTGAAGCTTCGAAGTTTAGATACGTTCCCTATGTCCATGTTATTACGGGGGATCTAAACATCGTACATGACAGAGAGGTTAAAACATTTTTGAGAGAAAAAAAATATCGTACTCCATCTAAAATAAATTGCAAACAGTGCAGTCAGGTCACCAAAGATGCTCGTTCCTCGTTTTGTAAAATTGGCGAAAACTAGTTTGGCTCAGGTTGGCTCTCATTGTGCAACACACTCTAATGTAGAACCTTGCGGGAAAAACCCAAAGAAATCTCTCTGTCAGAAAACACTTTCAAACATTCAAACATACTACCCACACTGATCTGTGTCCACACTTGTTTCATATCAAAAATTCATTTTCTAATATCAAAGAAATACACCAACAATATATAAGAGTTGTGTGAGCGCTTTTATATACGATGATCAAACGTAACTGCAAGCAAGTAGCTGAACTAGATCAGTGGAAAACATGAATAACAAAAATATCTGCGAAACACCTGTTTTATCCTGCTATCAACCACTTATTGTGTGAATAACAAGTTCAAATAATTGTGTTTGTTCTAGTGATAAAATAACTAAAATTTCTAATATTTTATGATAGTTAAATAGATTTTTTCAAATCTTAGGCCGTGTTCACATTGACCTAAATTCGGTGTTGTGTTAGTGTAACTCACACGTAAACTAAACACAATTGCGTTCCCATTGATAAAACTCAATGTTTACATGTAGATTAAATCATGTTTTATCTACACACAGTCGATAGTCAATGTAGGCCTTGTGTAGGTTAAGTGTACACAAAACTAGGCATTTAGGACATTAGTTTTACCGTGTATATATATTTAAGGAGGAAACTATTTTTGAGTAAAATTGATATTTTTGATATTTATTAGTACATAGTTCTTTACAGAAATTATTGTCTAAATTTTACAGATTTTTTTTTTGTTAAAAAAAATTAACGTTCTTTATCAAGACTCAAAGCAGCATCATTACCGAACCCATAAGGCAGCAACCAATTGATTTTTCGGGGGGGGGGGGGGGGGCTATTATAGTTGAGTATAAAACATAAAGGCAAGGGGGTGGGGGTGGTGAGCTATGGATTTTGTTTTGGAAACCAAAAATGTTTCCAGTTTTTTTTTCACCCTCAGCTGCCACTATATATAATGCTAAAATTGATTTCGACTTGTCACCAAAATTTGTCCTGAAAAAAATCAATAGCCCACGCCCCCTACCCCCCCCCCCCCCCCGCTCCCCTTTCCCCTCCCCAAAAAATGAAGTAAATAGTTGCTGCCTAATTCATTTGAAAAGGTCTTCCCGAATCGACTTGGCGTACACAGAAATATTCGCCACTGGTCTTTACTCAAACAACGATTCACGCATAAATGCATGACTAAAAAAAGTGTGAGGTAAATGATACGTTTGTCTAGTATCTCAGATCCGTTAAATAACACTTAAAATAAATTAAAAAAAACGTTACCCTATTCCTTTACCAAATACTACTTGGAGAAGAAATACCATTTGAAACAAACAGAAAAGATAAAAATGTAGTGATCCCATATATCTCAATCCTTTTTTTCGGCTGTAAGCACGCTGCTGCAGCTAACGTTTTCTAATGCGTAATCGAGACATCTCTGGTATATTCAAACTACTACAAATAATAAAAATGGCTTTCATAAAGTAGCAACCACTTAACTTAAAAAAAGGGGGAGGGTTATTTTTTTTTTTATCTGAGTCAGATTTTTTTTCGCGCGTACGTTTTTATTCCTTTTTTTTTCGATGCTGGTGATCAAATACTTTTTTTTTCAATATTTAACACTATAATGTATGGGGAAACTCTTGATTCAGAATAATTTTTTTTTTTATCATGTGTATGACCACTTTTTTTTTTTTATCAAATTGGGGAACGGAATATTTCCATTTCCACCCCACCCCCTTTTGAAGACAAATGGTTGTTCCCTTACCGCTAGAAAAATTGTCCAAAAATTTTGAATTCAGTTCTACGTAATGAGCATTTAAATGACATATAGTTTACAAGTGGGAACACATCTTATGTACAGGTAACTAAACAAGGTGTATAGATGTGAACAAATGTAATGTGAAACCAGTGTACACTACACTAAACTAATTGTAAACATGTTTACTCTACACGGCGTTTGGTGTGAACACGGCCTTAGTCAAATAAATAGGGGACAAATTTGTTTCATCTAAATATCTAAAATTATATATACATCAAATAATAATGGTGCACTATAACGCAATTATACAAAATGCATGCTTATTATATGTAAAACAATATAATTTAATTTAACGTGTTAAAAAACTGAAATTAGTTTTTCAGTCAAGGGGAAAATGAAGGTAGTTCTGGAATTGGAAAACCATCTAGTTAATAATTGAACGTTTATAACTGCATACTAAAATTTCACAAAACCATTAAAAGGAGAATACTTAAAATGTCCATTTTTTTTTTATTTCAGTCACTTTAAAAAAAATATTGAAATAAAGAAGTGATTCTTGAGTAAATTGAAATAGAAGACAAATTAAATCATGACTATGATGTTAAGGTTCAAAACATAGTTAGAAATGCTCGATTAAGCCTTAATTATAATTACAGAACTCTACAATCTGATTTACAATAACAGATCTTGTGTTCACGTGTTGCTAACATAGATCCGACACATTTCGTTCTAAATTTCAAACAAAATCAGCCTTCAGATTTTTCAAAGATATGTATTCTTTGTGAAAAACGGGAACTTCTGAAATACATAAATAACAGAAACTAAATTAGATTTTTGTCAGACCTTAAAAGTAAAATCGCAAAAATACTGAACGATGAGGAGACAAACTGTCCGTCTTTCAAATAAATTGAGTACACCGTTGGAAATTTTAATAGAAAATACTGGTATGTACGTTTCAGAAGGATAACACATTACTTTCTCAGCACGAAGCTTTGTTTATAGGGGGATTCTCGATGAAAAGGATTGAATTGTTTTCTTAATTCAGTTCACTGCGTCCAATTAAGAAAACATATAGATGAATTATTCAAATAGATTTTTCATAATTCTTACATATTATACCAGAAAAATTTTTATATGGATAAAACAAATGCAACATCTTGTATGTAGAAATGTACTGTTAGGAAACATTTTCGCATTTTTATTGTTATATTAATATTAAAACAGATATTTTTAAGTACATGTATAACAGTGCAATGATGTATGCATTAGGTTAATGAACGTCTGCAACTAAAATGTCAATAAGTTGTACCAGTAGGGTGTTAAGTTAAATTGTACCTGAACAAATTCAGTAAATTTGAAATATATCGAAAAATATAGAACTCTGAGTTTTATTATAAAGCCAATAAATAAGTAAAAGATAAATATTAACATTCAATGATTTTTTTTTTTTTATCAAATAAGACAGATTCTCGTATACACAAACATAAAATATAATTAATCATATACTTTTACAAACATGAACCGGTATAATTGATGATTGTGTCCGAGAATAATAGGTCTGAATCTTAAACCAAAAGGGAGAAAATAAGTCATCAAAAGACAAAGAATGACATCAATCATTTTCATTGGTATTCATGAGAGAGAACTGCTCAACTTGTTTAAATATCCGAGTTTTTTTATACAAAAACGTATCAGAGAACATGCTCAACTGGTTGAAATACCTGAGCTCTTTGATACAAAAAAAACTCATCAACAACATCAGACAAGAAGATTAAGCAAAATTTCAATGTCTCAAAATAAGACATGTCATCTGCCTCATTGTCAGAAGTAATCAAATCTTAATTAAACGTATTGTTTACACTTATTCATGTTCATACTATCAGGACACCATAACTAGAAGTAATATTATAATAATTTGTGATATAGGCTGCTGATATATATTGAGTATGATTTGTATAATTTACTGTGTGTCTTATTCCGAATTGTAATACTTTTACTAAATGTCTATGTTTAACGGGAGATGCTTACTCTGTCAATCTATCTTGTCTCGCTCCTTTTTTTGTGTGGGAAAGGGGGGTCATGATGCAACTCCATCAGTTTTTGGGAATTTTAACGCCTTGGTGTGTTACATTTTTATAAGTTTAGAGATTTGAACATTTGTAAACTATTTTTCATCCCGTTTCTGCATTTCTTTCAAAATTCTGCGTATCTTTTTGGTTCATTATTTTTTTCCTGTTAAATTTTATGTTGTTTTATTTTTTTATCTGTATTACTATGGTTTTGTGGGTTTTTTCTACGAATGCATTTTGATAAAGATTTGATTTTTTATTATTTTCTACACAACTCAGCAACACAAATACAGCCAAAACTATAAGCTTCCTTGACCAGTGTCAATAAGTACATTCTTATCGAAATATTATTACGTTTTATGTTCGAAACAAGATGTAACAGCTTCAACAACATACCACGCACAACATGAATCTATATACATGTATAAATATAATAATTTATTTGATCATATACGCAGAGAAGAGAATATAGAACGACAAACAATTGCACATTAATACAGGTTCGTAATTTTAAAATTAAAAGGTTGTCAAATGTTAAACATATTCGTTTGAAATTGATCTTTATTCTTTACTTTTTATTCGATTTTAGTTTGATTGTCTCATTGGTAGCATTTTGGTTTCTTAACTCCAAAGCTAAGGGTGATATCATAATTCCATTGTTAGGAGGCAACTACTTAAAGATAGAAAAAATTATCTAAATTATCTTTAAATTATAATGCTCTCCGTATTGAATGTCGCCTTCCTACAGTATACATTTGAGTGCAACGTATGAGGCTTGTGCAAATAAAACGTGAGTCGCACATACCAATTTCATATAGCAGGTACCTTCTTAGGGAGCAGGAAACTGCTATACATTCCTGAGTTAGCCTGGATGTTTGTCAGATTCATTTTGTCCAGTCATTAGTTTTCTGTTTAATGTTTTGGTATGGTTGTTTTACATATTTTTTATTCTTATTCGTCTTTATTGTCATGGTGCTGTCTTTGCGTTTTTAAAATTGTTGAGTAAGTCACTTCTCTCCTGTAACCGATGTATGTTTGTCAAAAGCATAAATTACTGCATTATAATGATTAACTAAACAATTTATTGATTACTGAAGTTTCATACATATTTGAGTTAATATTATTTTGTTAACTTTATTTATCTACATTTCAGCAATCGTTGATTGTGTGCACAACATTTAAAGATGCATCGAAATGTCTTATGTGGATTTACCGGTAAGTTTATCGAACAAATAGTATTAAAGATCTGTACAGCTTCCTACAAATACTTTACAACAAATTTGTTATGTCACCTAAAAAGATATTTTATCTAAATAACATTAGTTGTATATTCGAAATATTGTAAATATAATTGAACATGGCGTTATCATTTTATTTTCGATCTATAAGTTTGACTGTCCCTCTGGTATCTTTCGCACATTATTTGTCAAAATTAAACCATTATTAGACAATAGCTGCAACAACAAATTAAAAAAAATATATTATGTTATAAGAATAAGACAAATGATAAAATGACAAGAATTAAAACCATGAATATGATAATAGGTCATAATACTAATACAAATACTATTTTACATGTTTGTAGTAATCTTCATGGCTGCAGTATGTATTTTTTATTTATCATTTAAATTATTAAAATATCACATTACATCATTTCATAACACGATTTTCTTGGTGCATGGCACAGGTTTCGTCTGATATAATAACTTTAGTTTTAATTCTTCACGATTACCTCATTAAATTATTTATGTTTTGTTTTTCCGATCAACAAGCTCTTATTTACTGCATGTGCATTCATTTCTTTTTTTAATATATTTTTCTTTGGATTCTATTTTGAGCAATATTTGACTATTGTTATTTTTTCCCCTACAAACTGATGAATGTACAAAGTTGTAGACTCACATGATATTATACTAGTCTACCATTATATCGTTAATTTTTTCATGTTTTCGCATTTCGAGAATACCAAATAATAATGAAAAAGAAAAGAACACACATTAATAAATTAGTTCTTTTAATTTGAAATACTTTTTGTTGTGTATCTGTTATAAGTGAATAAGATTGTTTTATCATCGTTATGGAATTGGTCTAGCAGTGGGAGTGATATTTGATATACAACAAATGTATAAAAAAGATAAAAAAAAACTTTAAATTCGTTTTTTTAATAAAATGAACTTTCGTTTTATGCAACATCCTTTTCAGGGGTTCAGGGGTTTAGGGTTCGTGTTGCTTATACTTTAGTTTGTGTGTCATGTGTACGATTGTCTGTTTATTGTTTTTCATTTTTATCCATGTCGTTGTCAGTTTATTTTCGATTTATGAGTTTAACTGTCCCTCTGGTATCTTCCGTCCCTCTTTTTCAGGTTACTAGAGCAGCTGTTACCAAGATTGTTAATGGTGAAAATGCCGACATAACAGATTGTCCATGGCAAATCTCTCTTCAGAGAAATGAGAACGGTGCAGATTGGGTACATGTTTGCGGTGGGACAATTATAAATGAAAGATGGATTCTATCAGTTGCTCATTGTTTTGAAAACCACTTAACGTAAGCATTTTTACTGACATATTTTAGTTTTCAATAAAAAACTTTAATTGACAATCAGAAGAGTATGTGTAAAATTGTACATGACTATGATATTTTGAAGATAAACATACTACATTTGTATTTATCAAAATTGTAAAATCATGTTAAAGATCCGGATTTACTTAACGATTGATGTAGCTCGTGCCCTATGGGGCCATTTCCTTGAGAAACGTAATTTGCATATATTAATCTATCATATTTATCTAACAGAAAAAAAAGAAACCAGTGTCAGAGGATGCTGAATGTTCAATCCCGTCTCAAGCTAGGGTCAGGTGCTCTGATCGACACCATTGTGTGTTTTTGCAAATCAAAATGTAATCATGAAAATATCAACGTATCTGCATCAAAAATGTATGTTAAGTGTTTATTCGTTGCACAACAGCAAAAAAGTGACCCTATGCTTAATTACCAGAAAATTCAATCATTGGTCACTATAAGTGACCCTATCATATGTTCATACAACCTGTACTGTTAATTCAATATTTACCCGCTACACGAAATGCGGGAAAATACAATTGTAGTTAGTCAAAAAACAAATAATCAATAGAACTTTTAACCTTTTTTTATATTTTTCGTTTTAGAGCAAGCAACTATAGAGTAGCAGCAGGTAGTTCTTTTTTGAGTCAGATGACAGTTTTCAGATCTGTGAAACAGATTGTAGTGGTATGCAGTTTTAGTTGTTGACGATCGTCATACATATATGTAGGAAGTTTAGTAAGGTGTTCATTGTCACTGAACTAGTATATATAGTTTTAGGGGCCAGCTTAAGGACGCCTCTAGGTGCGGAAATTTCTGCTGCATTAAAGACCTGTTGGTGACTTTCTGATGTTGTCTGTTCTATTGTCGGGTTGTTGTCGCTTTGACACATCCCCCATTTCCATTCTCAATTTTATTGTCTTTATTAAAAGAATGTGGAAATGAAAATCATACATGTAAAGAAAAAAAGATCTTGTAAAATTAGATTTCCTCTAAAATATTCGAAACAAAGTTACAATATACAATCAGTTTTAAATCAGAACTTGCAAAAAGTATAACGTAAATAATATTAATATCATATCCAATGTGCAGCTCAAAATCTCAATAAAAATTATCAATGTCGGAGAGTTGTATAATTTTGATTTGAAAATCATTCCAACTGAGTGTCAAAGATAGCAATTAAACGAAAGATGGAAATCAAAGTACATGTTAACAAAACACAATTACAGGGGATGATCACAGGAGCTATGGAAGGGTGAGCAGACACAAGTCAGGAATATGACATTTGTTATACATTCGTTTGATCTGAAAAAGCTTTTGATTTTGCTATTTGATTATGTTCTTTCCGTTTAGAACTTTCTGTGGAATTCGGTATTATTGTTATTTCACTTTTTGTCGTGCTTCTCATGTTTGTACACACAAGGTCTGTTTTATTGTTTTGATTGTTTTTACATTTTGTTCACGTCTACCTATTTATGGATTTATATTCGATATTTGTTACTACAGTTACTTACAAAATTGTATAGTTTCATACATAAATACTTATATACTGATTTTTAAAATACCTGCATGTACATAAATGAGAGTTTTTTTTATATTTATTGGAATGTTCATATGCTATATCTACATATGATGCAACATGATACAAAGTAATATACTTTGACAGAACGACAGACAAGACAGGAAAACAAACAAGCCAATCATTGAAAAATTTATTAATCTTATTTTCAGCACGAAGACTACAAGAAACCATTAGAAAATGACAATGACCTTATGTTGTTGGAACTAGCCACACCGCTCACATTTGGGTCTACCATCAACAAAATCACCTTGGATGACAGTCAAAGCAATGATTTTGTAGGAGATGATTGTAAAGTGTCAGGTTGGGGAAATACTGATAAAGTAGGAGGTTTGTTTATTTTATATCAAGAAAGAGTATTTCACCTCAATAAGCCATATAAAAAGAAGATGTGGTATGATTGCTAATGAGACAGCTATCCACAAAAGACCAAAATGACACAAACATTAACAACATTAGGTAACCGTACGGCCTTCAACAATGAGCAACATGCCTGTTTCTAATAATTATTTCAGTTAGTGAGTAGACAAATGATAGTTCACTTAGTAGATCGGGAACAATAAATTAGTTCTACGAATTCGAATGGCCCTGTACAGTAAATTTAAAGCATTCTTCATCAATTCAAAACTCAATTGCTGAAGATAAACATCAAACGCCATGGTGAATGTTCTATCTTTACAACTGTTTTGGTAAATAAAATAGATAAAAAAAAATAGTTCGGGGTGTGTAAACTTATGCTTACACCTTTCTAGAAAGGAGTCTAAAAAGAAATTAAAACATTTAAAAGTAATTTCAGCAAAAACAAAAACAAACAATGATAATATAATTTTTAGCAATTATGGGAACATAATATATTACGAAGGCAATCATTGTTGAACCTCTGTTTTCTAACAATAACACTTTATATTGGTATTTTGCAGGTGATTCATATCCTGATCGTCTACAAGTAGCACATTTAGCTGTTGTCTCTCAAGAATACTGTTCAACATTCTACTTACCACCACATCACATCATTAATATTGATAGTAAAAAGATTTGTCTTCATGAAAACGGAACAGATGTTTGTGATGTATGTTCAGCCTTATTCTTTTTGTTCTCGAATAGTAGAGTGGTATATACTGAACCTTTCATGTCATATTTGAAATCAGAAACTGACATAGCAATGGACAAAAAAACAAACAATAGTTGAATCAAAATTATTTCTAATAACAACTACTGACAATTACTTAGCAAATTCCTTTTAAAGCAGAGAGACAACCTTTTTAGGTGTGCATTGCCTCAACAATGGGTAGAATAATGTCCGATTTCGTTGCGATAGCAATTTTAAAATTTCAAGTTACCTATCGGTTAGGCAATATTGTTTTGAAGTCAGGGATTTGTTTAATGTTCGATTGTGAAAATAGAAATTATATTGTATAATACTTCAACATTTAATGAAAGGAAAAGACAATAGCATTAATCAAAACACTTTAAACTTTTTGACTAATTGTAAATATTTACAAAATTGAACATTCAAAGAATTGAATGAACAATTTTCAGTCTTTGCATTGTTTACATTGGAGCTCGTAACAAAAATTAAGTAAAGTACGCGTTCATAATTAAATTCTAGATTTCTGAAGGCATATCTGCATATGTGAACAAAAAATTAAACGCGAACACATTAAGTTAAGGTTTATGTTATACAATCTTTAATTTTGTATATTATATTCAGGGAGATAGCGGTGGACCAATGAGTTGTAAAGCTACTGATGGGAATACCAAACTTGTTGGGTTGACATCGTTTGGTCCTGACAACTGTGATGGAAGTGATCCAGGAGTTTACACAAAAGTATCTGCTTTCTTAGATTGGATTAGCAATAAGATGATTATGATTCCTGAAAAAAAAGATGACCCTGTTGACACAAAAGATGAGCAAAACAAGAAAAACAAGAAAAACAGGAAAAACAAGAAGAAAAGGAAGAACAAGAAAAACAAACATAACAAGAAAGGCAAGAAAAATAAAAGAAATTAGAAAAATTGATAATCAATAAAGTTATCCAGTATTTTATCACTAGTTGTTTTTATTGACATTTTTTAATCCTTTCATCATTTTTCCTACACATTTTTGAGTCCGTTAGACATGAAGGTGGGAATATATCAAGCATAAAGCAAAATATAAAAGCGACCAAATAAACCTGTTTACAGTACGATGAAGATCCCTTAACCAAAACTCAAATATAATAATAAGAAGATGGGGTATGATTTCCAATGAGACACCTCACCAAAAGAGACCAAAATGACGCAGAAATCAACAAGTACAGGTCACCGTACGGCCTTCAGCAACTAGCAAAGCCAATTCCGCATAGTCAGCTATAAAATGACCCGAAATTACAATGTAAAATGATTCATACGAGAAAACTAACGGCCGTATTTCTCTGTCCTTTTACGTAGCGATAACAACGAATACGAGGGGACAATCACATGAAATGCTTGCTCATATTTCTGATAGGTCATTGGCAAAGCGTCTTTTTGTATACAAGCAGAAAACATAACTATCAATACGTTATGTGTGGGGATGTTTGTTGTGCACAATGTAAATCCATCAGTGGCAATAAAAATGAGTTAAAAGTTCCTACAGATACGTAAACAAAACTTTTGTTTTCAATATTATTGCTTAAGGTTGATGATCCCTTCTGTAGCCTTGTCGTCTTTTGAAATTTGCGATAATATCAAAACAGCAAAAATAATAATAAGTAGAGAGGCACCCTTTTGTACATATACCAAAGGAATACTTAGTTTAAAGCAAAATGTGTTATTGATTTATTTTATTTAAGAGGGTTTCCACGGAAAAACCAGGCAGTGGATGGATGGCACATGACATTTTGATTTCAATATTTTTTCAACTATATATTTCATATCACAAATTCATTCTTTCTCAAAGTTGAATTTTGTTTTTGTATTAACTGCAACAAATAAAGAGAAAAAAAATACATAAAAAGCACTGAAAATTCATTGAAAAGGGGAGATAACTCTTCATTTTGTACAAAATTTTGTTGCATTATTAGTGAAATTTAAAATCATTTTCTTAGCCATCTACTGTTGATTAAAAAATATCTTTGACATATATATCCTTTGTATGATATAAACATTGCATTGGAACCAAAAATTGAGTGGGAAAAAATTATGTTGTGGCACCCATGCCATATCATAGGATATGTCTGATATTTACTTGGACAGCCTCTTAATAGAAAACTGGGATTAAGGAAGCTTGCTTGTCATGTTTTAGAATTTTGGTCAGATTTTCGGAATTCTCTGCTTTTATTCATTTAAATTCCTTAAAAGAATTTGCCCGCTGACATCCATTTTTCTTTTTATAATTCTTTTACATGTATAATGTTAAACTTTCTGTTACAGTTTTATAAAATTTCAATTATTTTTTAATAGTTGTTGAGGACATGAACTTGACAATATGATAAAGCTATGAAAAGTCAAATATATGAGTAGAAAGGGGAAAGGTTGTGGATTTACATCTCTTCACTGCTGAGCTTATAGATCAAAGAAAACTGCCGATAATTTAGAAGTTTCCATTTAAAGTTATCAGGTGTAATACAAAGCATGTGTCTTTTCGATTTTTTGTTTGTCTCGAATTCGACAGTTAAACATTACAGATTACAAAACCCGTTCTTTGCTTCGTCGAACTTATGAACAAATTGAAATAGCATGTGTCTTTTCGATTTTTTGTTTGTCTCGAATTCGACAGTTAAACATTACAGATTACAAAACCCGTTCTTTGCTTCGTCGAACTTATGAACAAATTGAAATTCACTGAGAGTGTTCTAGAACAGTTTAAGAAATTCGTCATCATAATTGTTGCATCGTATTATAATACTATTGCTGCAAGATGAAAAAGATGAAAAAAGATGTTTGCAGTCTCACAGATATTTAGTTTTTCTAGTATCAATATATAATGAACATCGCCCTAGAGAATATGCATTCATCCGTGTATTGCTTTGAGAAGAATTCTATTATTTTCTTCTTTTTTGTTTTGTAAAAAAGACGCAAAAGATACCAGAGGAAAAGTAAAACTCATTAATCAAAAATAAACTGACAACGCCATGGCTAAAAATGAAAAAGACAAACAGAAAACCAACTATACACAAGAAACAAAAGAGACAATTAAAGACTGAGACACACGAAACTCACCAAAAACTGGGGGTGCTCCGGACGGGTTGGCAGATCCTGCTCCACATAGTGCACCCGTCGTGTTGCTCATGTTATTACAAACATGGTAAATAGTCTAATTCGGTAGGTCACACTCACGAAAAGGGGAGTAAAATGTACTTACGACGTAAGAAACATATTGCATATTATCTGTGAAACGGTCAACCAACCGTGATGGCGTATGTAAAATGTACGCAGAGATGATTTCAACTTCACCATTAGGAACTCTTGGTTTATCACTTCATTGTAATCAGCAACCCTCTATCAAGGAAATTATGTTAGGAAATATATGCGCGGATATATTGTATCAAATTGGAGATATATACTCCGTATGCAGGCGCTGCTGTTATGTTGCTATATATAAATGAATAGTTCACAATTGGAAAGCTGAAATTATCTCCTTTGTCTTAAAGTTTTGTTTTCAACCGACCCTCATTAGCAATTTCTAGATGTAAGTCAAGTTATGAGGCAGAAGTAAGTGTATCTGTTGTATCCTTTATCCCTAGTTCGATTGGATAGATGCGTTCAAGACAATAAGAATCAAAACCAAGGAGTAATCAAAGACTAAAAAAAAACAAAGGACATTTACCTCAACGGTTATAAATGATAAATAAGAAACATCACGAACTCCACTAAAAATCGGGAGTGAAATCAGGTGCTCCGGAAAGGTAAGCATTTCCTGCACCGTATACGGCACCCGTCGTGTTATTTCTTTGTTCAGTTCGGTAATGATGGAAGGTTATTATGACTGAGGAACTAGTCACCACATTTTGAATTATTTAGTGAGAGAATATCACCTTTATAGCGGAAAGTAAAGATAAAGGATATTACTAACTTCTTACTTTTCATCATACAATGTAAGAAGATCCTGTATAAAGTCAGCCAAATATACAAAGGCTTGCAAAATTAAGCTTTTTATGTGGAGTTATTATTATTTAAGTAAACTACTCTGTTATACGACTTAGTACAATGAAAACTTCCTATCTATAATACTAAAATAACGAGGTTCAAGTTGTCAGCCGTCATCGGGTAAAAACGACAAATCAAAGAATTCAACTTTCTATATAGCTTATATAGGACAATGGTGTAGATTAAAAATTACACCACTCCAGACCTTTTTGTTTTCCGCATAATTAATATTGCCAATAATTAACAAGTTCCAGTTCGAATCCTATACCGATACCAATAGTATATGCATCTGTTACCTATTACCTTATATGTACGTTCCGCATCTGACAGGCGCACCACCAAATGGTGTAATTAGGATTTTGCTATATACACGGGTCATAATCACAAGGTTGACACTACTAAATTCAATCATTGTCAAATTGTTCCCTATTGTAGTATTTCAATCAGTAAGACTTTCTAAGAATACAAATTCTAAAAATCTAGACTTAAAATAAGGCATATAGGTACAGTTTTTAATTTGTTAGGGAGCATGACGTAAAACAGCGAATAAAAGAATTCAACTTTATTTATAACTAATATATAGGACAATGCTGTTGATTAAAAAAATACTCCATTCCAGGACCTTTAGTTTTCTAAATAATTAATATTACCAATAATTGATAAGTTCCAGCGACGAGTTCAAACAGAATGATTTTGAAAGCAGAGAAAATTGTGTATCTTATAATCGGCATGACTTTATCAGATGACAATACCAATACTTAAATAAGGCTTGCGCATAGTTATATACTTAATATCACGGGTGTGTTCTAGTGCAATATAAAATAATCAACTCGGCAAATACAGAATAACTCGGCCTTTATTTATTTTTTACCGTAAAAGCTGGCTTTTGATCAAGCCAATATAGGATGTTTTTAGATTGACAGTCATGATAAACACAAATTTAAAGTAAACAGTCGTTTGAAGACGCAGTTTTATTTATTCACCATAAACATGCGGAAACGTTCAGTTTGGCATATATTTCAGGCTGAAGACAGTCACTTTCATTTTATAAACATTTTTTAAGCAGACGGTTGTATTGTTTCAGGTTTGGGCAACAATTAGATTAACACAAAGTCCATCCATGTCATTTCCTGTCAAATGTAGCCTTCATGTACACATCAACTTACCGTTTACCCACGATTCTTATACTTTGTTACATGTCATTTTTTCAACTCGAACCAGGCATATGAATTATGGAAGGGTGAAAAGTAATTGTTCAAGTTTTATATCTTCGCACGATCGGACAGTCGGGTTAAAGATAGGTGTATCATTTTCATTTATATTCATTGAAATAAAATTAACTTTTTAAATAAAACCTTTGTTTGTATATCAATTATGCAATGGTAGTACCTTTCCAATTACTATGTATATTTTGCGTCTAAATATAGATTGTAGGCACTTTATAGTGACAAGAAAGGGTAAAAATATCACCAGAAAATGTAGAAGACATCTGGAAACAGCACCAAGTCATTTGATATTGCAGTTTATAAAGGGTTAGTCTGATTTGGATAGTTCCATTTCAAGGTAAAAATATGATAAGCTCTTGCGAAATGAAAAACAATGTTAACACTGTAATTAATTGATAAAGATATTTAAAAAAAAAAACGTGAATATTTTTGCATTGGCCTTTTTTTTGGGGGGGGGGGGGTCCTTGGCCAGCTGTAGTGGCCTCAATCGCCAAAAGCACTGAACATGTGTAATGACATTGAAATTGTATTTGAAAATAAAATTGAAATCCTGTTGTTAACATTTCTTTGAAATGAAAAAGGGTATACAATTATCTCTTGGATTTAATGTTTGTTTTTTTACACGAATTATTAGATGCATCTTAAGAGTTTTTAGTTTATGTTCAGCTAGGGTTTTGAGCGTATTCACAATCAAATTCATTTAAAATAAAATTAAATGATGATGAATTTTCTGTAGAACAAATCTCTTAATATGCATATTACTCTTTACGAATACATTTTGTCAATATTTGTACATGTATATTTTTTAAATATTTGTAGAAATTCAGGTGACACCTTGTGAAATGTTGTATGTTGGAAAACATTACAAGGAAGCGTTTTCTTATTTTTTTTTAATGATATATTTACATATGGATACATAATTTAACTCATTAAAGTACATTGATGTAATCTGTAGGTGAACATACGCAAGCATGATCTGCTTACCATTTCGAAGCACCTGATAACACACCCGAAGTTCGTGTTGCTCAGTCTTGTAATCCCTATGTTTTGTTTTATTTTGTTTACTGTTGTTTTTGTCTTTATCTTATTCTCTTTTCCGTGATAGCGATGTCAGTTTATTTACCACTAATTAGTTTGATTGTACCTTTTTGTATCTATCGCATCTATAGTACGACGATTGAGATATTCTGAAAGGTTAATATAATTAACTTACATGAATGTTTTGTAAAATTTTGACAGAAACCCTGAATTGTAAATTTCGACTGTTTCTCAAAATTGATAAAAAAAAATGTGGGTTTTTTTTGGTCTAATGAGTCAGTAAATCATTTTATAGTGTGCCTGTGGTAAATTCAGTAAAATCCTTTTTTTATCGTTTTTGGTAAAATATAACTTTAAGAAATTACAAAAACATATATCCGATGGTATACAATGGTATGTGAAGCCTTTTTGTTAAAGGATACAGCACAGCAGAAATCCATCAAACAATATAACTATGTGTTTTAATCAAATGCCGTTCAATTCAAGTATTGATTTATGGTGTGATACTTTGTTATATAACTTTTGAAAACTGGTACAAAATTACAAACATACTTGTAAACCCAAAATCATTAAACGTTAATGTAATTGCTTAAATAGATGTGCTTTTAATATAACAATTCATTCGTGTTCTTTGTAGCTTTTACAACACCATGACATGTATCACAATGAGAAACAAACGTATACAGTCCTAATTAGGTTCGCTGTGACATAAATTTTATAAATCAAGACAATGTCTCGGTCCATTTTTATACGTTGTCAGATTTAAAAATAGATTGTACTCTCTTTTTGTATAACACAATCAACAATAACACCGTAGAAAAACTCCAATGATAACTTTCACAGCAATATATCAAAACTGTTTAAGCTATTTTTCTATATAAAGGATGTCATCTAAATTTCTTTTCCATATCATAAAATTTTGGAAATAATCATATGTATTTTTGGCATTGCACAAGTCATGTCTTCTCTGACTGTTCATGACGTTAAAATACTAAATCCCTGGGATGTGTTTTAGTTAATTTTAGTCTCTGATGCATGATTTTTTATCATTAATTGTTTTTGGCTTTTAACTAGCTGTCAGTAACTGCGAGTACTCTCAAATCGTATTTTCTTGTTAATTCAACCTGTTGATACTGTTTATAATGCTTTTTTGTTATTTTATGTAAATTTTCGCTTCTTCTTACTAAATTTGTATAAACTTCAAGATTATGCCTGCCAATTGATATTTTATGGTGTGTTTTTCTATGTTGTGATGTTATGCTATTGTTTCAGAAAAAGTCAGGAATCTGATGTACAGTAGTTGTCGTTTGTTTATGTAATTTATACATGTTTCTCGTTTCTCGTTTTTTTATATAGATTAGACCGTTGGTTTTCCCGTTTGAATTGTTTTACACTAGTAATTTTGGGATCCTTTATAGCTTGTTATTCGGTGTGAGCCAAGGCTCCGTGTTGAAGGCCGTACATTGACCTATAATGGTTTACTTTTTCATTGTTATTTGGATAGAGAGTTGTCTCATTGCCACTCACACCACATCTTCCTATATCTATATACAAATATTAACAAAATGTATTTGTTTACATGTAATGTGTATACGTGATATATCCAACAGAAAATAAACATAATTCTATTTACTTAATATAAAATTGATAGTAAATATGTTGGACTCAAATCTTGGGTAGGTTCCAAATCTATGGCAGATTCCTAATCTATGACAAATGTGACGTCATGCCATTCCAAATCTATGGCAGATTTTTTACAATCCTTATCTATGGCAAGTTTTGTAATTTCTTAATCTTTTTCGCGTTTTTGTTGTTTCGTAATCTATGAAAAATTTTGTGCAAAACAATGCAGTACATGTATATGACCCATGACTTGTCTTGAACAATTGGAAATATACGACAACGGGAGAATTAATGTGAATAACCATTTCATAATGGTCAACAAAAACATTTCGTAAATGATGAATTCATATAATTTAATACATACTTAAAATTTAAAATGATGCGCCCCGTAAAAAAAACATTTTTTTTATCTGTGCATGGTACAGTTAATACTAAAATTTTTATTTGATTGCAATTCAAAGCAAGTTGGTATCTGGTTATTTGATATATCACTTATTAAACTTCCCCAGTCGCAAATATTCTTTATAACTCCTTTTCTAAAATATCCGGTACTGAAAACAGCGGTGCCCGTATTTATCGCGGGCTTCGGCCGGTACAGCACTTTTTATAGGTCACATCTTACTTTGAACCACCCGCAAATTGTTGTCGAGGGAAATACCTTCATCTGGAATGGTGTTCAAATCTAAAGGTTCCGCCATCTTGAGCGGCGTCGAAGATGTAATGTGGCGCTATTCAATTGTGAAGTTATGAGAAAGATCCGCCATAGATTTGGAGAAGAAAAAAATCAGCCATAGATTTGATTTGTTTGACGTTTGTAACGTCATGTTTACCATAGATTAGGAATCTGCCATAAGTTATTTATAGGTTTCGAGTGAGAATTGGATATCGCTTAGTATCAACTCGGGTTCAATATAATAAAAACCGGGACTCAGCAAGTTTATTACTACTATTTATATTAAATATCGAAAGTTTATATAAAGTGATACCCAATTCTCAAGAGTTGTTAAATAAAGGCAACAGTAGTATACCGCTGTTCGAAATTCATAAATTGATTAAGAAAAAAAACAAATCCGGTTAACAAACTATAACTGAGGGAAACATATTAAACATATTTCTCTTATGGTCAACACTCTCATTGCGTTAAATTAAACTTTCCGAGAATCAATGGTCTTGTCTTTTGCACATACCTGTATGACGTCTTATGTCCTGTTCCGGAGTCAAACTTTTGTATCAGACATTTTAAGATTTTGCATACGATTCAGAATTCAATCAACTTTCACAATTAGAATATTTTCATTTGAAAAATCGTTATAATAATAATTATTAACTTCAACATATTACACAAAAATAGTTTACTTGAGAAAATTTATTAGATTAGTCTGTAATTGAATTAGATATGGAGTTTTGTATATTATTGAAGACATCACATATGTCCGGTGCCGTGGACATCCTTTAAACCTTTGAAAGTCATCGATGACTTCACGAATAGTCAACGGAATTGTCGTATATTCGCCTCCCTATGTTGGATAAGCCAATCAAATTAAGGCAGTTCTTGAATCACTATTTCATATCACATTCTTGGAGTCTAATATGAAAAATATCTCTTTATGCAACAAAATAGAAAACAGAACAAAGCCATAAGAGACGCCAACCACTGAACATCAGATTCCTGACTAAGGGCAGGTTCAAACAATTGCAGCGGGATTAAACGTTTGAATGGTACCAAACCTTCTCCTTTTTCTGAAGCAATAGTATTACATCACTACATAGAAAGACACAGCCTTATTCAATTAACTCGGATCGATATTGTATATAAAAGTTATAGCGGTATAGATTTTAACTTCTTTTCTTTTTGTGAAAACCCGTGTTTTTTCGCCTTTTTTTTTTTTATCATAAAACGTATTGAAAGATATGAATACATGATGTTTCAGCATGGTTTTAAATGCTTTTTTACTCCTTATAAGAAGACGAAATGTAACATCAATGTTTTCTATTGCATAATAATCAAGACAAATGTGTAGAGCTGAAACCTTCACGTGGTATAAAATATTTTTCTTGAGTTCAGTGCTTGTGTGAATATTTAAATAATAAAAAATAGTAAAATCAATCAATAATTAGCAAAACCTTTAAATGGGAAGTTTTGATTCTACAATAAACTGCTCTGTTCAATATTTTCCATCGTACATATCTTTAGAACATTTCATTATCTTTTATCATGCATTTTGTAAAAACAATTATGTCATTTGGTATTAGGCATTATATTAAATGCCTGAATCAAATGGTAATTTTAACTCATTTGAAATGCCTAACATATTGTGGCATTTTACCATATGCCTAAATTCAGAAATTTCCTGTAGCATATACATTTATATATAAGACTCTGAACCGCGATGGAAGTCCGAACCGCTATGGTCATGCTGAAATGCGATAGTTGATGTTGAAGTGCGGGTTTTTTTCACACTGAGGTGCGATTGTAGTATTGGGACGTTTATTTGTTGTTTGCTGTGCAGAAGTTGATGAAACCCACATAATCTATATTAACTATATTGTTCATTGTTGGTATCCTTTACAACCAGTACTTACTGCAATGACTGAAAAACGTGAAAATCTTTACAGCTGATGTGAATGACAGCAAGAAAAAGCATAGATCACACAGCTGATGGTTTTTCCAGTAACTTTTAAGCCAAAGTAAAGCTACAAAGTAAAAGTTTATATATGTTGTGTACAAGTTGTAATGTTGTACAAATTATAATTTGTACAGATTTTTTGTTCAAGTAATCAGTATTTTATGACCTGCTGTACAAAAATGGATGATGCAAGCAAGTAGTCTTTTGCGTCGCATATTTCTGTCATATTTTCAAAACTTCATGATACAGTATAATACTGAGCATTGATACAAAAACATTATAAGACCACACAAAGATTTTATATGGATATGAATATGGTATAATTAAAAAAATAAAATTAGAATTTAAACTATTTCCTCATTTCCAGTTTGAAGACCAGTGTATAGCACAAAATGTTAGGTTGAAGTTTTTTTTTTTAAATTAAAACATTACACTGGTATATTTTATAAGATAAACCTGTATCACCTGTTGCAATCAGGAAGGTGCACAACACTTATAACTTGTACAAAAACCCTGTACAACTTATAATTTGTACAAACTTACGTCTTGTACACAACATATATATTATATCATGAAAATGTAAAAACAAGTTGGTGTAATAAAACGTATGTTCAACTTGAATGATTGTTTTTTTCGTATAAGTAGTAAAGGTTATCAATGAATAACAGAGGATGAAACCTCTTCACAACTAAGTATAGTATACATAAAGTATGTGGTATTTTAATCTTGCTTATGTGAATTACAATAACAACAAGCAAAGAGATACAACTCTAAAACAATTTTAATCACAACAAATGACTTTACTATAATTTATATACAACTACAACAACTTTGAATCGTTTTCCTTTATCTCACTGTTGTTCGTTCAGAAATATTTTAGGGTCTTCATCTTTGAGTATTGCAACTAAATGATCACCTATGTGACCAGCCATTTTATTTTCATGTCAATGTCAAAACGAGTTTTTTGGCATTTTTATGAAGTATCCATAAATTCAACACACCCGGACAAGATTTTTTTTATAATCCTGGTACCTTTAATTACTATTTTTCCTAGATTTTTTTCAAAATAACAAAATAAAGGTCATTTCTAATAGTCTCGATTTTTTTTAAATTTCACATTTATGTTCATCTTTTATACTTTTTGGGGGGGAGGGGCGGGGGGATAACGCTCAAATCTCTTTTACTAATCAAAGTTTAGATAGCTAAATAACCGAAAAATTCTTTATATGATTTGCCATAGCAACAATATATCGGAATCTACAATAAATATAGTAATGACTTAAGCGTTTTTCTTTTTTACGTAAGTAAAACAACATTAATGCTGTGAAAGTGAAAAAACAAGATATATAATACTACCAATTTCAAGGACATGTTGTTTTTTTAAATATGCTTCAAGTTTTTATTCTAATCGATTATCTTATTGATCAAGGTGTAATACCACCAAATCATGGTACGTCACATCCGGTTGTATACGAAAATAGGTCGAAAAAAAATATTCCCTTGAATTTGACAGTTGTAGGCAATTAATCCTACATTTTATTGCAGTAAAAGATTTTTGTGTCATAAACATATGACTGAGGTATTTCAAAGCACCATCATTTTTTTATTTGGGATTTCTATAGAATATTTTGTAATCTTGAGGTTACATGGGGACTAAACCTTGTACACAGATAAAATAAGGGAAGAAATTTGATTGGTTAACTTCCAGTGATGGTTTTTTCCTTATATGCAATGAAATGTTATGTGAATTTTTTTCTATAGTACTGGACAGGATAAATAAAGGCAACAGTAGTATACCGCTGTTCAAAACTCATAAATCCCTGGACAAAAAACAAAATCGAAGTAACAAACTAAAACCGAGGGGAATGCATTAAATATAAGAGGAGAACAACGACACAACATTAAAATGTTACACACAGAAACGGACTAAGCTTTAGACAAAATCCTATAAGAATAACAAATATAACATCAATATAAAACTTTACTCATGCCTCGTATTTCTTTATTTGAAACAAAGATAAATTCTACACATTTTTTTGAAAAGTGCAAATTTAACTAAGACTAATAGGGGAAAATCAATGGTGGTATTACACCTAAATACATTTCGTACATGTATACTGACAAAGTAATCAAATCAAATATTTGTTAATGCAGAGTATTTAAGAAGAAATACCAAACATCATGAAAGAAAACACACACCTTGTTTATGTAGTTCAAAGACAGTAACAGAAAAAAAACAGGAATAAACATGGAATGAGACATTTAAGGAACCAAATGGGCAGGTATATCTTGCTTTAATAACTTGTACCCGTATTTCTATTATGGTTGCGGTATCGAAGCTATCAAATCTATTTTGGAGCACAACAACCTAGTAACGAGCTTTTGACGGATATGAAACTAATGTAATAACAAAGAGTACAAGTGATGTTAAATTTTAAGTTTTTGTCAAAACTATTTAGAATATGATCATTAAAATTCGCATGCAGTATCACAATAATATATTTTTGCCAAAACAATAATCTAATACTGGGTTTTTTTAATCATATTATGTCTTCTCGTTGATAAAATGTGGTAATTTTCCTTCGTGAAAACTGCCCAACTTTAAGATCAAAAGTTTTATTCGGGGATGGTATTACAGTTATATCTTCATCATTCTGATGAGTATTTATGTGCCTCGAAAATATTTAAGATTGAACAACATTTGTTTAGTTGATCTTTTTTTAAAGTGACTTATCAATATCGTAAATTAAGAAAACCCACGAAACTGGCTAAAATGCAAAAATGTTGCCAAAGACACTCTTTAAGGCCCGATTAAAGTTAAAATAAAGATAGTAATCTATCGTTTTTAACCATTTGTAGTGTGTGATTCCAGTACATTAAATTTATAAATGAAGCGTATATTTAGTTGTTAGTTGCAGTACAACAAAATGTGTGTGGCATATTGAAAATGATTATAACTATCATGTAATTGTTATAATTTGAAAGAATGCAAACAATTGAAACAATAAACTAAATCTTTATCTTTTGTGGAAAAAGGGGGAGGCATTTCATTTTCAGAATCAACAAATTCTTACCAAAAACTAAAGAAACAAGAGTTTTGTCTCTCCTTAAGTTCCAGACTATTTTCGAAGTATGCATCCAGGGCCGTAAATTACATAGAGGCATGTAGGCAGTTGCCTCCTATTGCGGGCTGACAAAATTGGTTAAAATCATACATTATTTTTATAGCACTGGTTGTAAGTTAAAACAACAAGGTGGTTAATCATAATGGCATGCAGGTGTGTTCAATATTTGGATCTGAACGGTCGGTACCCAACTCAACTCCTTTGCACACATAAAATTTTCCCACCAAATACTATTGCATCTGCATACATAGAAGTGACAATGTTGGCAATATTGAATGCATAGAAGTGCTAAAAAGATGGGATTCGTCCAGTCAGAAAAAAATCACCTTAGCATTTGACAAAGCCAGAATAAACCTTTTTGGTGTATACAAACATTGTTACGTTTTAATAATTTGAACTTGACAGATAAAATTATGAGTTATTGAGTATGCATTTTCATTTTAAGGTTTGAAAATTGTGTCTTTGAAACGAAGTAAAAATTAGTTCAATTTGGACAGCCAAATAAGCCGGATAAATCACAGAAAATGACCAACTTCAGGGGGCTTTCATTTTAAGTCTGCAAAATTTTCCCTAAACTTAAGTAAAAATAGCTTGTAAAGAGTCATAAAGCAGGTTAAAGCGAAAACAAATCTTACTCTACCAGGACACGTAATCTAACTCTGGTTTATAACTATTTTTAATATATTCAAGGCGCATATTTATTGAAATGTAACAAAAAATTAACAAGTCGTGTATTCTTGGGAGGTACATTGCATACAAGGAAAAGGCCCGAAAAAATACCCTTTTCTGCATTGAATGGGTCCAAAAAAATTTTGCCTCGCTCCGCTCGGCGATAATAAACAGCCTCCCCTTACAGGGGTATTTATGTGCCTCAAAATATTTAAGATTGAACAACATTTGTTTAGTTGATCTTTTTTTAAAGTGACTTATCAATATCGTAAATTAAGAAAACCCACGAAACTGGCTAAAATGCAAAAATGTTGCCAAAGACACTCTTTAAGGCCCGATTAAAGTTAAAATAAAGATAGTAATCTATCGTTTTTAACCATTTGTAGTGTGTGATTCCAGTACATTAAATTTATAAATGAAGCGTATATTTAGTTGTTAGTTGCAGTACAACAAAATGTGTGTGGCATATTGAAAATGATTATAACTATCATGTAATTGTTATAATTTGAAAGAATGCAAACAATTGAAACAATAAACTAAATCTTTATCTTTTGTGGAAAAAGGGGGAGGCATTTCATTTTCAGAATCAACAAATTCTTACCAAAAACTAAAGAAACAAGAGTTTTGTCTCTCCTTAAGTTCCAGACTATTTTCGAAGTATGCATCCAGGGCCGTAAATTACATAGAGGCATGTAGGCAGTTGCCTCCTATTGCGGGCTGACAAAATTGGTTAAAATCATACATTATTTTTATAGCACTGGTTGTAAGTTAAAACAACAAGGTGGTTAATCATAATGGCATGCAGGTGTGTTCAATATTTGGATCTGAACGGTCGGTACCCAACTCAACTCCTTTGCACACATAAAATTTTCCCACCAAATACTATTGCATCTGCATACATAGAAGTGACAATGTTGGCAATATTGAATGCATAGAAGTGCTAAAAAGATGGGATTCGTCCAGTCAGAAAAAAATCACCTTAGCATTTGACAAAGCCAGAATAAACCTTTTTGGTGTATACAAACATTGTTACGTTTTAATAATTTGAACTTGACAGATAAAATTATGAGTTATTGAGTATGCATTTTCATTTTAAGGTTTGAAAATTGTGTCTTTGAAACGAAGTAAAAATTAGTTCAATTTGGACAGCCAAATAAGCCGGATAAATCACAGAAAATGACCAACTTCAGGGGGCTTTCATTTTAAGTCTGCAAAATTTTCCCTAAACTTAAGTAAAAATAGCTTGTAAAGAGTCATAAAGCAGGTTAAAGCGAAAACAAATCTTACTCTACCAGGACACGTAATCTAACTCTGGTTTATAACTATTTTTAATATATTCAAGGCGCATATTTATTGAAATGTAACAAAAAATTAACAAGTCGTGTATTCTTGGGAGGTACATTGCATACAAGGAAAAGGCCCGAAAAAATACCCTTTTCTGCATTGAATGGGTCCAAAAAAATTTTGCCTCGCTCCGCTCGGCGATAATAAACAGCCTCCCCTTACAGGGCAGGCAATTTACGGCCCTGGCATCGCAAAATGATTCGATGATATAACGTTCATTGGCAATTACATACTTGTATTCATAACTAGAACAATATGATAAGATATGAATATTAACCCCACGTTGTACATGCTGTATAGAATTTTCTCAAATAGAAGACCACAAGAAGATATACCGGTCAAGACATACAGTTTAGTTTTAATATGGACCGGAAATATTTGATAATCTACATTGTTCTAAATATGCAACTTATGTGTTATGTTTACAAATAATCTACCCGAAAATGTGTGTTTAATTTTAGGGAAATTTGCAAATATTTTAATATAAGTGAAAATACACCTACACCATGAAATTGCAGTTATTTCAAATACACTTATTGATCCAGTTCCAATGTTATAATAGGATACCTTAGCATCGTTCGAGAACGAGAGTTGACATCATTGATAGTTGATATTCGTATAAAACATGTTTAAGAGCATTTAAACATTCGTTTGATGTATTTGACCTTCTGATTTTTCTATTTGATTCGGGACTTTCCGTTTTAATTTTTCCTCAGAGTTCGGTATTTTTTTATTTTACTTTTTACTCCTAACAACAACCGTAACAGTCCTTTTACTCGTATCACATATAAGCTAAAAGAACTAATCATGGAATATTTCATACATTATGTATGTGCTTTTGTAAAGTCAGGAGCCTGTTATTCGGAGAGCCGAAAGAATTATCTTGTGAATCAATATGAGGTATACAATCATGAGAAACAAAAGCAACATAAATAGTGGTAATATCGATTTCCAGGATATATGTGGGCCGTATTGCGGTGTTGTATTGATCAGACTAGCCGTTCTTTTCCTTATATAATGACTTGCGAAGCCACTCATTCATTGAAGTATGTAAGAAAGTTAAACTAATGTGTCCCTCAAATACTGCATTTCTCCGTTTGAAAATACATATATAGATGTGTAATAATGACAGCAAAACCATTTTTTAGCAATCTTCTTTTTATATAGGCATACATTATCGACAAATAGGTTTTAGACTCACTGCTTCCGGATGAAATTTACCTATTTTCGTTGTATTTATGGTTTTTGATTACTCACCAAGTATCTCTTCACACTTTGGAAGATGGATGTGAATTGAGCAGCAGGTTGGTTATTCGATATTCGATATTCAATATCCAACCGGCTGCTAGCAGTCGGTTCGATATTCAAATTTAGTTGAAAATCATAAAAAAAATCTAATGTTTAATATCATTAAAAGCATGATTTTCATAGTTTGAAAGAGCGAAAAGATACGTAAGAAATCGTTTTATGACCCCTTCAAGTTGTATTAAACTCTCGTTGTCCTAAACTATAAATCCTTGTCACTGCTTATGTAATTTGCATATGTGTCTTTATGTCATATAGATTTTCATCAATAAAACGACATCAAAACTGTAATTTTATATCTAATATTTCTTAAAAACAAAACCTACGGAGGGCTAAGATTGTCACTTTTTAGCTAAAAATTGTCAAAATTTCAGGACAAAAGGCACAGGGCATTGATGAAAGCCCACCTGATCTCTTAAGCTGGCTAATATAACGCAGACAGTTAGTTAATAAGTAGATTCAAACTTGACAGAAAGGAATTTGGATACACTTCTGTCTTCTACGTTAATGGAGGACCCAAAGTGCCAGTTGGATATTCAAAATATTTAGCGAAAATTTACCTGAGACCGCTAAAATGACAGTGAGACCCCCCTGTTTTTTCAATGTCCATAAAATTCGTCGAGTTCATAGACATGGAAAATATAAAGATGGTATTTAAAGGATTTCCCACAATAATGTCATCTTCAAATATAAACCCTTATCACTGCTTATGTAATTTGCATATTTGTCTTTATGTAATATAGACTTTTATAAGGGATGTCAAAAGATCTGAAATTTAGTACTCGGCAACTCGGTCATGATATTCGAGTACTCGCGAATACTCTGATAAATCTTAAACATCTATTTAAAATTTAGATTTTAGTTGGGATGCAGTGTTTTTTTTTTTTTTTTATTACCTTACATAAGCATAAGACAAACGTACTACAAACAAAGCTTGCTCCTCTGTTTTCTGTGTCAAACAATGAATTACCGACCGCCGTTTTTACAAATAACCTATCATAATAGCAATTATTGTTTGTGAACGTGTTCATGAACCACTTTGAAATTCAAATAAAACCAAAAATATTTGCATATAAAGTCTGACAAAGTAGACTACATTTGTATCATCAGATCCTGTGGAGTTGGTATTTTTTATAATACGACTTGTCCATTAAGTTGTCACCAACAATATTGGTCTTCAAATTTTTGTGTTGCTCAGTCTAACCTTTTTTGTGTTTTGTTTTTTTGTTATCGTTTGTCCTATTTTCTATTATTTTTTAGCCATGGCGTTGTCAGTTTATTTTTTGATTTTTGGGTTTAAGTGTCGTTCTCATACTTTTGCCTATCTTTAAATTGTAAATTAAACAATAATAGTTAAGTTTCAAATAGAGAATAATTAAATTTATGCAAATATACATCTCATACCAATCACGTTTACATAGAAGACTTGATTTACAAACAAAGGTAAGTTTTACGGCTTGTGATGAGTTAAATTGTAATCCATGAAAGTGTTGATCCGTGTATAAACACCGTGCTTACCCTTCCGGAGCACCTGAGATCACCCCTAGTTTTTGGTGGGGTTCGTGTTGTTTATTCTTTAGTTTTCTATGTTGTGTCATGTATTCTATTGTTTGTCTGTTTGTCCTATTTTTATTTTTAGCCATGGCGTTGTCAGTTTATTTTAGATTTATGAGTTTGACTGTCCCTTTGGTATCTTTCGTCCCTCTCTTTTAAAAATGTCTCTAATCAGTTGTTTAGGGTCACTCCTTTGATTTGATTCTATTTTAGAAATATGATCTGGTCTACAATTTCAGACGAAAGACTGTTTGGCTTTCTATTGATTGTTACAAGAAGTGCACAAGAAAACATTCATTTGGAAGGAAAGGACGTTGCTGGTACTACTGGAACAAATAGTAGCCGCAGGATAAACATAGTTATGTTGTAAATTGATTTTATTTAGTATTACAAAAGGTATATTTCAACGGAAAAGGGAGTTGAAAAGTTAAGAGAAATATCTCAACAGGCAAAACGAGTATCCGAGTACTAAAACTGTACTCGAGTAATCGGCCTTCCGAGCGAGTACCCGAGTACTCGAGTACGCGTTGCCATCCCTAATTTTTATCAATAAAACGACATCAAAACTGTAACTTTAACTGGATTCGAGCGTCTTTTGAAGACGTAGATTGTCACTTTTTAGCTAAAAATTGACAAAATTTCAGGACAAAGGGCACAGGGCATTGATGAAAGCCTACCTGATCTCTCAATCTGCCTAATATTAAGCAGACAGTTAGTTAATAGGTAGATACAAACATGACAGAAAGGAATTTGAGTTTTAGTTGAATTTTATGGACATTGAAAGACTAAACCTGTCATACTCGAAAATCAACCAATCAAAATGCTGGATATCATGTTTCGAGCTCCGAGCATTGAGCAAAGTTAATTACTATAACCACAGGGGGGGGGGGGTCACCCTCATTTAAGCTCAAGTAGGTTTTCGCTATATATTTCTTTTATGTGATTTCAATAAATATTTCTATTCAACTTTCTAAATGTTTCTAATGTTATATGTTTTTCTTTTTGTTTTAAGAAATATCATATATAGAAGTACATATTTGAAGTCGTTTTATTGATAAAAATATATATCACATTATAAAGACAAATACTCAACTTATTAATTATGAATATACAGTTCATAAATTTGAAAATGAAAATGGGGAATATGTAAAATAAACTCATCATAGATACCAGGACTAAATTTAGTATATACGCCAGACGCGCGTTTTGTCTACAAAAGACTCATCAGTGACGCTCGAAAGCAAAAAAGTTAAAAAGGCCAAATAAAGTACGAAGTTGAAGAGCATTGAGGACCACAATTCCTAAAAGTTTTGCTAAATACAGCTAAGGTAATCTATGCGTGAGGTAGAAAAGCCTTAGTATTTCAAAAAATTCTAAAATTTGTAAACAGTAAATTTATAAATATAACCATATCAATGACAATTCATGTCAGCACAAAAAGTGCTGACTACTGGGTTTGTGATACCCTCGGGGAAATAAATCTCCATCAGCAGTGGCATCGACCCAGTGGTTGTAAATAAACTCGTCATAGATACCAGGACTAAATTTAGTATTTAGTAAAGCGACAACAATCCGACCAGAGAGCGGAAAACGGCCGAAATCTACCAAAGGGTCTTAAATAAAGATCGAACGTGTTTCAGCTGGCCCATCAAAAAACTGTGTTCTAGTTCAGTGATATTGAACGTCATACTAAACTCCGAAATTATACAAAAGAGCTAAAATAAAAAATCATATACAAGTATGCTACTCAGTTTAGACAAAAATCACGGCTATATAAGCAATCAGAGTCATGACCATATCAGCAATCAGATATTCTTCATCTATAGAGATCTAGAAAGATATTTTTAAGATCTTAATCTTCCAAAAAATCTCTAAATATATAACATTAAAACAAGATTTTTAAACATTCGCGATCACCAATTTATAGCAAAATACAACTCACGGTGAAATAAAAACTTCCTCTTACAGTCTGTTAACATCTACAGCCTTAATCGTACCTTTACTTTAATATATCTAATATGTATTGGTTTATATACATTTGACTTTATTTGGCCTTTTTAACTTTTTTGGATTCGAGCGTCACTGATGAGTCTTTTGTAGACGAAACGCACGTGTGGCGTATGAATTAAATTTAGTCCTGGTATCTATGATGAGTTTATTTATATTCAATGGTTCAAAATGATTACAGTCATGTCAAGTAGTAATTGATTAATATTCCCTTACCTACAATGTATGATTGTAAACTAATAACTCACTATTCTTTTTAATGTTAACTAAACCGGTCGGAAATCCTACCTTATATGGATATGCATGCATTAGCATATTTATGTCCTCGCAAACTAAATTGTTGATTAACGTGTGACGCAATTTATGTTTACCTAGGTTTTTGACCCACTAAAGGAGTAACAATACATGGTGGACTACTACGTTTTTACAATCAACCGAGAAGACGTGTCATTTACTGAAATACAACATATTTTTTCATACATTGCAGGATTAACAATTTCGCTCAGTTTTTCATTTTTTGTATCCACATTAATTTTATAGTTTGTGATATAAAGTGTTCGTTTCATGCTCAGATTAACGAAGAGATGTTTCTATGCGAAGAAACAAGTGTTTGAATTACCCGATATATAGCCATTAATATGTTTTATGATGACACAGATATTTCAGGTACTCGTCCAAAAGACAGCAACGAAACAACAACGAAAAACACAATTACCCACAAGACGAACTTACTAGTGTAAAGCTAGCCATCGATGACAGCCGGTGCTAATATTCACGAGGGCATCAACTTTCATATAGATAAATAAATACAAAGTGGGATCCTTGAATTTTGTGTACGTATAAAAGGTGAAGACATAGATTGTTTCAAATATCTGATGAGGTTATTAAAATTTCAAAGCTTTTCACGCAATTGACTTTATGATATAGTACCTTCTTTTATGATTAAAAAGTAATTTAAATCGAGAAAAATAATTTATTTGTTTAATTTCTCTCAGAAACAACAACGGATAATCATCAATCGGGGCCATTTATAGTGATTATACGGTATTGTTTGTTTTCTCATTGGGGAAGGCATAACGGTTACCTATCTTTATTTACATCCACCTCATCTGCATTTAAGTGAATAGTTGTCCCATTTGCAATCATACCACATCTCCATATTTTTAAATACAAACATCTTTGAGAAAGGTCGGTTTTCGATTAAGAAATATTCACTGACGTCTGTAGAACAATACTAAGTAATATTTTCATATTTAGAATTTGACAGGTGCAGAACATACACAAAGTCTATATCATCCATTATATTCTCTAAAACTGCACAAGATGTTTTAAATTATTGTCTGACACTGTTAACAAAATCTTTAAGTATTGATTTTTGACATATTTCAGTATTTGGGACTTTTTTTCTATTTCAAACATTTCCCTCCGTTTTGAAGGTAATGCATCAATGAGCTGTAGTTTCATTTTATTTTCATCTTTGCAAATTTCGTTTATTTCCATTGGAGATATTTGATTTTTTTATATATTTTTTTAACAGACACGGACCTATATAAAATCATTAATGATGTTATAAAGAGAATATCATATGGCTTTTTCAATATTGCATCCGTATCAACCCGAGACACCAATATAATCCCAAGAGCTCTGCTCGAGAAATTATTTTGGTTGAGGGTTGATATGGTGTGTGATATTGAAAAAGCCATATCATATACACTTTATTATATGCATAACGTAACGGTACCCAAATTGCACCTATTTAGCAAAACTAGCAGCGAAAATCTTACAAGATTTCCTAGAGACTAAACAATTTGTATTTTTAGGATTTGATACTACGCACATCTTTCAACATAGGTAAAACTATTTAGATATGCACAAAACGTTCACAGTATTTATCAACAGATGAAGTATTTACTGAAAAAGCAAACTGTACTGAAACGTCGCCATGCGACGTCATCAAAACGTCATCTTTTTAAAATGAGCAAATACAATATGTTACAAGTATCCATTTAAAAAATAATGAAGAGTAAGCATGGACTAATATCTAATTGTTCAAACTATTTGAAGAAATTAAACAAAACTCTGTTATTAGACTTTTGACGATGTGAATTTAAGCATGGATGCAATTTGGGTACTCCTCATTTCAGAATCATTGCCGGTTTGTAGGTCAGTTTAGACCAATTTTTCTATGATTCCATATGGAATATAAATCAAATTGGTATACCTTTATAATAAAGAAGGATACAGCTACAAAATAAACACAGAATGGACATGTTTGTCTTTATAATAAAAAAACGTAGATGAAAAAACTGTCAAAATAGGTGCAATTTGGGTACCGTCACGTTATACCTCAACAGTGGCGGATCCAGCCATTTTTAAAATGGGGTTCCCAACACAGGACAAAAAGGGGGGTCCAACTATATGGCCCCATTGATTGGCCTAAAAAAGGGGGGTTCCAACCCCCGGAACCCCCCTGGATCCGCCACTGCTCAAGTAGATGTTTTTTATGTAACATGACGTCATACAGATAAGTAGGTTTGAAATGACGTCATACAGATTGGGGATTTGATAAAGCCTTTGCAACAGTGACTGCAATCGATGACATGACGTCATATAGATTAAAGGTGTGATAAAGCTTTTGCAACCGTGCTGATATCGATATCATCATGGGTGGCTGATACAGCACGCTTGCCATTGATTGTAATTACACATACAATTTATCTGTATTTACTACTAAGTATATCATAAATATGTTTATATGCGATAATTGTTTTGTGATAATTGCGGCGTTTGATATAAACCTATTATTGTATTTCTTTTATTTATTGGCTAATTCTTCTTCTCCTTTTGTATATAAATTAGGCCGTTTTTTTAATTGTATTACACTAGTCACTGATGGTCCCTTTACATATAAATTTTCAGCATTGAACCTTTGATTGCTTACTTTTCTAGAAGTCTTGGAAAGATGTCTCATTTGGCACTCATTACTCATCCTCATATTTCTATATAAAAAGCACGTTTTAGAAATCCATAATTAGTAATATGGTACCCACTATGATCTATACGATTTAAATGATTGGAGATATTGCACATGTCAATAGGGCATCAGCCAAACTATAAAAATACCTCTTAGGTATATTTTGGGATAAAATAGGCAACAGACGGACTTTATCGATGGATGAAACTTTACAAAATATGTTACGCTATTTACCGTCCTTGCTTTTATAACACTTTTATTAAGCATACTGAATATAATGATGTTCTTACTTTCAGTTAAGGTCCTGATAAAAAGTTTCCACATCCAGAACAGACATAAGTGTTTGAGTGCCAGTTTGTAGTAGAAATGTTTTTGGAATGACATCATACAGGTTAAAAAGGCTTACAAAAAGTTAAGACTGGACAGTGGTCACTTCATCTGAAATTTTACTGCTTTATCCTTTGGAACTATTGCCCATGTACAACTCATAACAATGGGGGGAAAACCTGTTCAACTACTTTTACAAGGCGAAAAAGAAGTCGGATTGTATGGCCAGTAAAAATACTTTTTTGATTTGAGCATGCAAATTGAAGATTAAGATATATATTTTACAATAAACATATTCGAAAAACAAAAACATTTATTATGAGATTCCCAAACACTATATTAGTTGACCATTTTCACACTAATTCCATGTGTTATCAAGTGGTATTAAAATAGTAGTAGCCCACCATGCATTGTAGTTCATTGAGTCGATTGGTCAGTTTGTCAAGGCCTATATATTAACCTTGTGTTTGGGAAAATACTATGCAAATATATTCTGACGTCGACCTGCTGAATGATTTACGTTTTGCAACAAGACAATATTACACATAACGTATGGACCGTTTATTTTTTCTCTCTGCTCAAATTGCCTTCACCATCGATACGTTGTCGGTAACCTGTTACCAGCCCAGTAGCCAGTACTTCGGTATTGGCATGAAAATACGGATTTTTTTTTGTTTTATTAAAATTTGCTGTTAAAAAATGTAAGAAATTATCCGAAATCAAGGAATGTATCTCCCTCATGCAAAGCTCTGATTCCTATCAAGACTTTGGCGATACTTTTTGGACCTTTTGGATTATAGCTCTTCATCTTTTATATAAGCTTTGGATTTCAAATATTTTGGCCACGAGCATCACTGAGGAGACATGTATTGTCGAAATGCGCATCTGGTGCAAGAAAATTGATACCGTTAATGTTATTAGTCATATCAAAATCAAGAATCTTAGAATATTTCTTATTTTTTTTAACCAAGTGGTTGCTATCATCATTACGAGAAGGACTTGTAGTAACATTACGGGATCTTCTTCGTAATGTGTACATTGTTTGATTCTTTTTTGGGGTTTGGGTTTTTTTTTGTTGGGGAGTGGATTTTTGCTGTACTTTCCTATATTCAAGTAAAATAATAATAAGATGAATACAGAGGTAAATTATAACACAAGAAATAAAAAATGCCTTTAAACTTTATTTTTTACCATTAAGTATAACTTGGCATTTTATTTATTCCCTTCTTATTTCTATTTCTTCTGTATTTCCTGTAGTTCCTGTTTCTCTATTTATTTTTGTTTTTCCTGTATTTCCTGTAGTTCCTGTTTCTCTTCTTATTTTTGTTTTTCCTGTATTTCCTGTTTTTCTTCTTATTTATATTTGTCCTGTATTTCCAGTCTTTCTTGTAATAATCTTTTCTTTCGAGATTCATATTCATCTTATTCTTAATCCAGTTAAGAAAAAAGGATACTTTTGTATACACACCTGGTCCAAAAATTCCATCGCATTCATCAGGACCAAACGATGTTAACCCAACAAGTTTGTTAATCCCGTCATTGGTTTTACAAATCACTGGTCCACCGCTATCTCCCTGAATATAAAGATTTATAAATATAAATATATAACCAGCTCTAGCTGAATGTTTCATTGTTAAATTTATACAAATTTTCTAAGCTTTTGAACGAAGGACGTTGAAATACTTTATATACACACTTATTTTTTTAAGTATTCCTGTTGACCTTGAACAACGATTGGATGTTTTTCGTATATTTAGGTTTTATTTTCATGCAATTTAACCTTTTATTTCGTTTCATTTATATTATCTCACTAGCAATTTTTTTTAATTAGCGAGTTTGAATTGCAGTTTTTGTTTGGGTATTATATTTTGCAATTAAATGATAGAAATGAGAACTTTAAAAAAAATGTGTTTTACCTATAATCGCATAATGTACTGAAGTCCAGTATAACGCAATTCGTATAGGAATATTGTTCGTACATTGTAAAGTGTAGAGTGAACCACTTTAAGTAAAATTTGCACAAGCTAAAATATACGAAGAAAAAGAATAAATTCACAACACTACTGAACTCCGAGGAAAATTCAAAACGGAAAGTCCCTAATCAAATTTCAAAATCAAAAGCTGAAACACATAAAACGAATATATAACAACTGTCTTATTCCTGACTTGGTATGGGCATTTTCTTATGAACAACATGGTGGATTTAACACGGTTTTAAATCGTTCAATCCCTTACTTGTATGACATATGTTAAAAATTCATATATATCAAATTATGCCAACGTAATAAAAACGTAAATACAAAATAAAATTTAAAAAATCTGACTTTAAATGTTTAAATATCATCAATCATTTTGTTCTGACTGTTGAAAAGAGGGGGAGGATGCTTAATTATAAAAATAATAATTTTAATAGTAATCATATATTTAAGTTTTGGTCAAAAGTAATCGAAGTAATACATACAAAACAAACATCTGTTCCGTTCTTCCGAAGACAAATTTTACTGCTGCCAATATCGTCTTTTGGCCACGATAAAGCACAAACTTCATTGGTGATAACAGGTATATATGATAGTTGCAAACGATCGGGATCACCACTTGGACCTGTAACAAAATGAAATTTTATGGTTAGAAAACAGTAGTTTAGCAATGATTGCCTACGTTATGTTTAATGTCCCGTCATATTTATAGAGAGCATTGTTTGGTTTTGCTAAATAAACTCATCAAAGATACCAAGACTAAATTTTGTATATACGCCAGACGCGCGTTTCGTCTACAAAAGACTCATCAGTGACGCTCGAATCCAAACAGATACAAAAAGCCAAATAAAGTACGAAGTTGAAGAGCATTTAAAAGGCTTAAGTAACCTATTAAATGCATTACTTTGTACTATTTTGGTATTAAATTATAATAGTATTTCAAAGGCAGACGGAACGCTCGTTTGTTGTACATAATTGTGAGCATGTTATCTTGTTTACTTCTTTATGTACTTTTTTATACCTTAAAAAAGATAAGTTAGGGAGAAAGTAAACAAAAAACCAGTTAAACAACTGATCGCTTAAAAAAACAAAAATTCATATCTAGTAAGTGGACTAAACACTTTCAAGGTTTTTGTATAGCTTTCTGTCGGGTATTGGTTTCCTCTATTTTGAATATCATACAGTGATCTATAGTTGTTAACTTCTACATCCTCTAGTTTCAGGTAGAGATTTGTCTAATTGGTAATCTTATTCATCTACTTTTTTGTATATTGAGATTTTAAATTGAACTCTTTTACTCGATTGTGTACTTACATGTGCCATGAACAACAAGATGGGTACGACGAGTGAAGCAGAATCGGATTCACCTTCCAAAGCATCTGGCCCTGGTTTCGGTTTAGTTCGTTTCTTACATTATAAATGAAGTATTCACGGATTGTTACTTTTATAATCATCTTTTTTTTTTGTCATGGCTTTGTTAAGTTTATTATTGACATTTGAATTTTTTATTCTCTCTTATACTTTTTTTTATTAAGAATAATTTCATGTAAAGGACACTTCGAAGAATTCATTTTTTTCCCAAATTACTCAGTATTTGAAAATTTGTGTTTTCTTTAATTTATCTTATTTGTTGATACTCTATCTTATATTGTTATAAACGTACCTAATGTTACATTCACTTGGCCCCAGCCAGATACTTTACAAATATCTCCTACAAAAATATTGCTTTTACTATCATCCAAGGTGATTTTGTTTATAGTAGAACCAAATGAAAGAGGTGTCCATAGCTCAATCAGCATAATGTCATTGTCCATTTCTAATGGTTTCTCATAAAATTCGTGCTGAAAAAAAATCATCTTATTTCAATGATTTGTTTGTTTGTAAATCTGTCTTATAAAAAAGAAGATGTGGTATGATTGCCAATGAAACAACAGTCCACAAGAGACCAAAATAACACAGAAAATAACAACTATAGGTCACCGTAAGGCCAACAAACATAATAGAAAACAAAACGGATATGGGATATCTATCAATTACACAAAACCAATCAATGCACAGCAGCAACAAACAACATAGGCAAGGGAACAGTGCTTTCATAGCTGTTCTTCATCTCAAAATCACAGAGAGGCCTTCTATGCGAAGCTACAAAAACTCTCATGGTTGTTTACCATGTTACATCATATGGAGATAGCATATGTTCAATGTACATTCATATATACATAAAACATTCCTAGTATTGTACACGAAGGTATATATATGTTCGAATGTAAGTATTTAAGTATGAAAGTATACACTTTTGTAGGTACAATTTCATAACCCGGACCGAATAAAAATGAATTAATTCTTGACATGAAAAAAAATGTAAAAAGGTCAAACAAACCGGAAGTGTTTATGAAAACGAAAAACAATAAAGCTGCACATGAAGAAAATTGCATTTTTTATTATAGCTTTTTATTTGTTATCAACTTGTTTGTGCCCATTTTTGTATATATGTTCAACACATTTCAGCGCTCAAAGATATTCAGCTTTCCATAAGAGACTTTTTAAATTTTATATGGATTTCTATACCATTTGAATATCTTCCAAGGGAAGCACATTGTGTTTATTTTGCTCTATCTAATTTAAGAAACTACTGCCTTTTTTTAAAGTACAAGAAGATACTTACTCGATTCAAAACGTTAAGCATAATATTGAATTATATTAATATAATACAGTATTAATCTATATATACATTGCCGAAATCTATACAATACAGTATTAATCTAACAAGATTTAGCGTAGTGCTTTTCGACTAATTGCTGAGTACTGTAAACCAACTTATTTTCGCGGATACTTTATTTCGCGTTTATCTCCAGCTAGTCTACTTCACGGCGATTTAATTTCGCGATTTTTTAGTTAACTTGATATAGTTTAATAAGGAAAGATCCAAGTTATACATATTCGCGACGATTTAATTTCGCGTTATTTTTCTTCCCGCGAAAGTCGCGAAAATTAATCGCTCGCGAAATTAAGTTGGTTTACAGTAATGCAAATCAGGATAAAATACAGAAAACGTTTTAAAATGCATCCCTACGATATATCCTAATTAAGACAAATAATACACAAAATACAAAAGAAAAAAAAAATGTGTCATGGTCGTTTTAACACCGTTTAAAGAATTATAACAGAGTTTTAGTTTTTACCAAATTTGATGTGTACAGGAATATGAAATAACTTGACAATTTTTCGACGTAAAAAATGTTCGTAATTTCAAAAACCGTTTAGCTTTTGGTAACGTGTTATCGAAATGATAGGTGGGTCCATCCATGCGATTACATGTTTAGGATTAAGAATAATTATGCAACACGACATGTCCATTACGTAACAATATGTATCGACATAATGGCTTATACCTGTAGATGTTTTAAAAACGATTGATCAAATAGCCATTAACACAACGGAAATCAGTAATATCTATCATTATAAAGGATAACACTGACCGTTCAGACACTTTCTTATTTCCTATATATAAGAAATTTTATGATTACAATTAACATGATTAATGCACAACTTCCTCCTTTGCCTTCGTTCGTTTACATGTTATCATTTGACACTAAGTGGGTATGTTTTATTTCAATTATAAATTAACATTACTGCGATACTGATTATTAAAACTGATTTTCATCTGCCCGTTGGATAGGTTATGATAGTTATTATGATATTCCTTTGGTAAGTGTTTACATATTATTATTTGTACATTATTACGTTGTATCACATATATACGAGACATTCGTTTTACATGTATAATAAATTAAATTTATTGGCACAATCTTTTAAAAAAGATATACTACGGATATTTAAGACAAATATCAAAGTAATCAAAGTGCATACCATAAATATCCGTTTTATAGATCTGAAAACTGTCATCTGACTCAAGAAAGAACTTCCTGCTGCTATTCTATAGTCGCTTGCTCTAAAATGAAAATAAGATTAATGTTTTAAAGTATCATTGAACATTCTTTTTTTAACTATAGTTAATGCGTATTAATGTTCATTAATTAAAGTTTATGTAAGTGTTTATTTCCTTGCAGATGCCATTTGTTTACTTTATCTCTTATCTTGACTTATTTATGGAAGTCTGGGAATTGTCTGACCGCAATGTTAATAGTCTATCTTGTTTGATATAAGGCATGTCAATCTTAAGTAACTCCTCCCTTACTTTTCTAGGGTACATTAGAAATTTAGTTAAGTTGCAGTTGTAATTTTTATATGGATTAGATACACGTGTTTATTTTTATGCAATATTTTTATTTTGTAATTATTTAAAATGGCTTCAAAGAAACGAAAATCCGCTAATGTTGTAAATTCAAATGGTTCTAGCAAAAAATCAAAAGAGGAATTAATAGCAGAACTAATTGTGATTGGAGTTAATGCTCCTGCTTCATTTAGCCAAAAACAATTACAAGCTTTGTTACACTCTAATCGTCAACCTATGCCTGCTGTTAATGTGCAAACAAATGATGACACAGAAGTAGTCAATGATATCATATCAGAGAACACTATTCGTGAACTATCGGCCAATGTTAAATCGTTGACCGAAACAGTTAAAAGTCAAGGAGAAATTCTTAAAACAGTAGTGGATCTTCAAAAGAATGCTACCGGGAATGATGTATCGCATACTGGTACTCAAATTCAATCGTCATCTCAATGTATCGAAACACAGGGATATAGTGCTTCCGGGAAAGTGTCTGCTGGTATGTTTCCGCACATACAAACAGTGTCACAAATCCAGCGACAAAATATTAAAGAAGGCAAGTACATTAATTTAGTTTCTTTGCTTATTCCTGTAAATGAAAATCAAAGTGATACACAGCAAATAGAGGCAGATGGATCTATTCTCCTTCTTAAGCCAAAAGATCATCGCCTGCAGCGTGACCTATCTATCCAAGAATATATAGAGGCATTTAACATTTAAAAAAACATTGTGTGCGAATTCGAAGATCGTCGGGTAGAACTTGACATGTTTTTGCAAGATGTCATAGAAATGGCAACGAAGTTCAAAGGTAACATTTTCTATGAATACCATAAGGCCTTCGCAAAGAAAGTTGCGGCAATTAAATTAACAAAAGGTTTGACCGTTGACTGGTCAATCAGAGATGAGAAACTGTATTCTTCAGTTTGCTTAGGGAGAGCTATCAATACATGTGGCGTATGTGGAAGTTCATTGCATAGCACTGAAATGTGTTATTTATCCGATACATCACAGGGCAAAAACAACCATTCCCAACAAAAGCGCAATCCTACAACACCGTATTCTAAACCACAATCAGCCGATATTGACCAGTACGGAAGACCAAAGCTATTCCACAAAGGAAGAGAAATCTGCAACTATTATCTCGCTGGTAATTGCTACAGGGGATCCGCGTGCCGCTATGCTCATGTTGACATGAATATGAAATCGTCAACTCAAATCAAACCCTCTATACACACAAGTGTACCAAAAACAACCAAACAAGCAAATATATGACTAGATAATGATAATGTGTTAATGCATGCCACGACACCAATTAATGTAGATAAGTTAGCGTGGGAGCTACAGAGACATCCTGATAGATATTTCGTAAATTCATTAATTAACGGGTTACGTAAAGGATTTTTTACGGGCGTATCATCTCTACCGGAAAAGGTTTTAGAATGTAAAAACCTGCTTTCTACTACAAAATGTCCAGATGACGTGTCCGGATTAGTCAAATCAGAGTTAGACAATAACTTTGTTATAGGCCCATTTACGAAAGCCCCTTTTGATATATACAGGGTTAGTCCTGTTGGCATTGTTGAAGGTAAATATTCTAAAAAGAAAAGACTTATACTTGATTTATCTGCACCTCACAATAGTGATGAGCATAGTAGTGTCAACGACCTCATCAACAAAGAAGATTTTTCGCTTTCGTATATTAAAATCGATGATGCCATTAAAATCATCAAAGAATACGGTTTTGCCTCAAGATGTTGTAAATTGGACGTATCTAATGCATTTAAATTAATCCCTATTCATCCGAGTTATGGCATTTATATGGATTTAAATGGGAAAATATGTATTACTTTTACACTAGATTAGCATTTGGGTGTCGTTCCAGTCCTAAAATTTTTGACAATTTATCCGTCGCTATGTGTTGGATTTTACACAATAATTATGGAATTAATACAGTTCTACATCTACTAGATGATTTCTTAACAATCGACAGACCGTCAGCAAATGCCGACGCTACTATGAAAACTTTAGTTTCCGTGTTTGCTTCACTTGAAATTCCGATCGCAAAACATAAAACTTTAGGACCGGTAACATGCATCGAATACTTAGGTATAATATTGGACACTATTCGTATGGAAGCTAGATTACCCGAAAATAAATTATGTCGAATTAAGGAATACCTATTGTTTTTCCTCAATCGCAAAACATGTACAAAACGTGAGATGTTAAGTTTATTGGGTCATTTAAATTTTGCTATGAGAGTCATTATTCCTGGGAGATCGTTTATATTTTATCTACTTAACATAGCTCACTCTGTTAAAGAACTTCATCACCATGTCACTTTAAATTCTAGTTGTAGAAATGATTTATCATTGTGGCATAAGTTCTTAGATCAGTGGAATGGAATTTCTTTCTTTATTGATGATAATATAGTAAATGCGTCTGATTTTGATTTATATACCGATGCTGCGTCAACCGTGGGATTTGGAGGTTATTTCAAAAATCGATGGTTTCAAGCGTTATGGCCCATAGAAATGAAATTAGATAAGGAATTATCAATGTCTATGGCTTACATGGAATTATATCCTATAGTAATTGCTGCTATTATATGGGGTGATGAGTGGTCAGGGAAGCGTATTCTATTTTACTGTGATAATATGGCAACAGTTTTAATTATAAAGAAAGGGAGATCAAAATCTTTAGAAATTATGAGATTAATGAGACGTCTAACTTGGTGTTCCGCAAAATATAATTTTATTATTCACGCTACTCATGTAGCCGGAAAATGTAATACTATAGCTGATGCTCTCTCTCGATTTCAGATGGATCGTTTTCGTCAACTGTGTCCGACAGCATCAGTGGAACCTTGTCACTGCCCGCCCCACTCAGAAATTCTGTGGAATTAAGTTGTGTGATTAATAATTTGTGGAGTAAAAGTATTAATAGTGCTACAAGAGATGTATACACATCTGGATATAAGTGTTTTCTCAAATTTCGTACCTCTCAATTCGAGGGAGAAAATATTGGAAATGTAATGTCTAATATTTCCGAGGATATATTAATCTGTTTTGTATCATATTGTCAGTCAGTGTTAGATTTGAAATATTCTACTATCAAGTTATATCTAGCTGGAATACGTCATTTTTCTATTGCAAATTGTAGTGTCAATCCTTTAGTAGATAATGTAGGTAAACCTTTGCTACGTTTACAATATATTCTAAATGGTATAAAGAAAACTGAAAACAAAAGTGTGCGACAAAAACTACCGATTACTTATAGTGTGCTTCAACAGATTTACCAACATTTACAGAAAAGTATTTTTGACCCGCATTTAGATTTTACTATGTTAACTGCATCTGTTATAGGTTTTTTCGGTTTCCTGCGTTGTTCTGAATTTACATGCAAACAGTCATTTGATTCAGCTTTGAATTTAACTATGGATGATGTAGTATTTGTATCTGATTGTCAAGTTAATCTATGTTTGAAGGCATCCAAAACCGACATTTTCCGTCATGGAGTAATCATTAAACTATTTAAAACTAATAACAATATTTGTCCATATGTACAGTTGTCAAAATATGTAACATCCAGAAAAATGAACGGTGCAACAGATAATGATCCGCTATTGGTTGACAGTAGTAATTTAGCTTTACGTCGATCGTATTTTATAGACAAATTGAAAACAATTCTATCACACTTGGGTTTAAATGCCGATAAATATAGTGGACATTCTTTCCGAATAGGAGCAGCTACAACTTGTAGTTCTAATGGTATCCAAGATCATATGATTCAAACTTTAGGACGTTGGAAATCTGACTGCTACAGTCGTTATATAAGAACATCTGAAGTTGACATTCGTCAAGCTCTTTCGAAAATGTGTAAATAATTACGATTCAAACTTTGTTAGAAGGGAAATTAGTGATTCGTTATTATAATTTTTTATTTTTTGTTTTGTATTTAAGTAGACTATCGATTTCTGCTTATTTTTGTAAAGTTTGCTCTAATTAGTCGAAAACATATAAATAAGTAACAATATTCAATTTGGCACAACCACTGTCTCGGAATAATTTTGGGGATACTCAATGCGTTACAAGGGCAGCATGTGTAGCATTTCGTTTGGGCAATGTAATAATGAATTTCATCCATTCTTTACTTGTCACAAAATTATTATCTGAGTTCTCAGGCAGCCCTGAATAAAATGGATAACTAGGCAGCCCTCTCGTCGGGTGAACGAATCATTTGTTTGTCCATTTGACAGTTCTTTTGGATACATGTTTTAGTGTGCAAATGGTTTTTTCACTCGAGGTTATCCGTCTCAGGTTGCAAAGTGAGCCCATACCCTCTAAGCATGGGCTGGGCCAGCGCTCAACATGCAGGTATTAAAATTAATTAAATAAACTAAAAGAGTGGGTATACTTGAGTTACATATGTTTGACATGGGATGGGCCAGCGCTCAACATGTCACTCGTAGAGAGGTATTTTGAAGTAACATATAATTGTTCTTTGAATTATGCTTCGGGCTCTTGTAAATACTCTCTTTTAAAAGGCTCGCTTTGCTATTAGGTTCACATTGTTTGAGGTTTCATTCAATACTCTACGAGTTATGTTTCTGTTTGATGTATACTAAAGTGGCTCGTGACTTTCTCCTTAAAGTATATGGTGAAAGTTATTTGAAGTCACGGTACCACATCTACACTCTGTCGTCAAGTGCAAGTGCCGCGATAGATGCTCGAATAATGTGAATTTAATTGAGATATGTATTTTATTTTTTATTTTTTAAATACATATCAATTGCTAGCATGTTGCCCGTAACGCCAATTTTATATTTTGTATTTTTTATTATATTATGTTTTTATTACTTTTGTATATATATTATGTCTTGAATACAAGCCTGTGTAATTATATATAATAAATATTAGTCATTCTTAATTGATTTGATTACTTTAACTTAGGTGGCAATTTGCTATACTTCATCAGTCGTTCTAATTCTGCATCTATGACAGATCTAATCTGTACCGTTACACACATTTAAATCTTAAACAGCTGGAGAAAGTTCATCGCTCGTTCAAATCTTTATCAATAGAAACACGGCTCATAAACAATTACTATAATGAATTTTTGGTATTTCGGTGTGACTGCAATGCATTAATGTATAATATGTGTTTCATTCTTGACATATTTTCTTGTTTTATAATTAAGAAGATTAAAACACAATGTTGACTAGTGTACCCCTATTTTTGACATTTTTACCTATTACGTATGCTTGTTTTGTTCACACATTGTTGTCAGTATTAAGGAATTTTATGTCACTGTCATTCAAATGAAATACATAAGAAAACGCCTGCCCCAAGTCAGGAATATGACAGTTGTTATTCATTCGTTAGATGTGTTTCATCTTTTGATTTTGTCATTGATAAACTTACCGTTTTGAAATTTTCTTAGAGTTCAGTATTTTTGTAATTTTACTTTTTTTCTTATAATTACAGACCAGTTTAAGGAATCATATCTCGATAGGTATGCAAATAAACGTAAGATTTAGTGTGAATCAAATCAACTTTTTCAACTTTATTAATGTTAGTCATAGTTGTTGTAAATTTATAGAAATTGACTTTATTTTAAATTTGTTAATGATAAAAGTCGTGAAATGCAAGAAAGATGTTAATGAATAAAATAATATTCGAAAACGAATATTAATAAAAGTGGACCAAACAAAAGTAAACGAAACTTCCGTGAAAATCATTATGCACGAGTATGGTGGCCGGTTAAGGCCATTTTGCGTTTTCGCGTTTTCGCCTTTCATATTCTATAGGGCGAAAACGCTATATCGCGAAGTCGAAAACGCGAAGTGGAAAACGCGAAAACGCGGAGTCGAAAACGCTCGAAAACGCGGAATCGGTTTTGCGCTTTCGACTTTTCGACTTTCCAACTTCGCGTTTTCGCGCGTCTGGCGTACAAAATTATAATCCTGGTACCTTTGATAACAATTTAGACTTCACGTTTTCGCGTTTTCGCCCCATAGAATATGAAAGGCGAAATCGCGAAAAACGCAAAATGGCCTTAACCGGCCACCATACACGAGTGAAAGTCAGCTTTATATATATTTTTCAAGTAACCATCTGACGAATGTATTGTTTTTAAATTTGTTCAAGCTGGCCAAGCCTAACATATTATTGATAATTGTATATGCAACAATCACAGAGTCACAAGTCCATAGAAAATTTGGAATCCTAAATACTTTTTTATCTTTACGACACTATGTTTTATATATATAACCGTTATAACGGACTTTCTATATTAAAATGAGATGGGGTATTTACCATTGAATTCCTTTCTGCACGGACGATGTTGGCAGTCAATAAGGTAGATTTGAGGTCAGTTTGACCAATGTGACGCTCGTTACAAAATAGTGAGGACAAGGTAAGTTTTGTATACCTCCCACCCTTTTTATATGTAACCTTATCGTTTTATTCGACTTGTGTATGGTAAATATTGATTCATTTATGTATGACTATTGTATGTATTTATGTTGAACATGTTGAATTAAAAGGCGGTCTTGTAGCGAATGCATAACCCTATACTGTGTTTGGTATTTTTTCTACAATATATAGCTAAGACAAAATTTGTTTTCGGAGGAGTGAAACGAGGGAGTAAATAACAACTTTTAATTTTTCTCTACTGTTCAATTGAAACATCGACTTCGTCGTCTCATTAAACAGAGCTTTTGTTTTTAAATCATAAGTTTTGTAGATACTTATTAATTGTGTCAGGTCGTGTGTCGGCACTAAACGTAATATCCAGATATTTCCAGTCTCATTTAAAATCACGCAAAAAGTAGAAAGAAGTAGGTTCGATAATGCCCTAAAATGGTTCCCTTTTTTAGCCTAAATTTCCAATTGGGATTTATTGACCAATATTACAATGAATGATAGCTTATATAGTGACTAGATAGGAAATAAGTCTTTTTGTTGCAAATTTACGTTCCTGCGTTCTATTCATGACGTCACAATTAGTACTCATTTTAATTTCCGACGTAAAATAATGAAAACGGGTAAATTTCCAATGAATATTTGGACAGGAAACATAGAGCGCATAGGTCGACAAAAAAGATCTTTGACAGTAAGGTTTGCAATGACATTTTACATGACTTACTTGAATATTTAGGTTGTCGACGGCTGCGCGCAATGTTTCCTGATTTTAAATTTGGCTGAAATCTTGCATATTTTGTCAAATTTCGCCAAAATCCCTTATTTTGACCTTATTTGGATGTAAAAATCAACGCTGTAGAATAAAACTATGACAAAAATTTTTCTCTTAAACTTCCTCACATGTCTTAAAACTTTTTTTATCTAATAGCATTGAACTTTATAATTTGGGCCAAATATGGCCCTTACCGAACTTACTCCTTTATTAGCTTTAATCATGTTAGTATATAACATGCTCATCTACTAAATATGTGAAAAGTAAAATAATACAAATACCGAACTGTAAAGAAAATTTAAATTTGAAAGTCTCTTATCAAATTGCAAAATCGAAAGCTCAAACACATCATACGAATGGAAAACAACTACAAGTATCATACCCCTGACTTGATACAGGTATTTTCTTATGTAGACAATTGTGGATTTAACCTTTTGATATACATGTAGCTAGCTAAACCTCTCACTTGTTTGACAGTCGCATAAAATTCGAAAATATTGACAACAATATGTCAGGTAAAATTCTCGACTTTTTTATGGACTGTCAAATTAAGGTTTGCTATTGGAAAAAACACTAACATATATCAATAAAAATGCTAACGTATAATTCGGGTTTCTAAAACAATGAGCTGCTGATACAATCCATCTTTCATTAATAATTGACCCCCCACATCTATGGGACCAAGAACCGTTCTTCCTCTGTCTCTGAAAAGAAATTTGCCATGGACAGTCTATTATGTCAGCATTTTCACCATTGGTAATTTTAGCAACAACAGCTGCTTCAGTAACCTGAAAAGTATTATTAATACTATAAACGATAATACAATCTCATTTACTAATAACAGAAACACAATAAAAAGTATTTTCAAATGAAATAACGTTTTTATTCATAATGCGTGCTTTTCTTTCTGATTTCTTTCTAATGTGCTAGAAATGTAAGTATGTAGAAATAAAAACGACATAATGACTATAATGGCAGGCTGATATAATATCTAGTGATTCCACTACTTTGATTATCGTTCAATTTGTAATACATGTACTTGATTGCAAACTGTTCATTTGTTTTCAAATATTTGCAATAAAACAATACAAAAATACAAAAATACAAAAAAATAAAAACCAATATCAATACAGTAAAATATTTCAAAGAAACAATAGGGGAAAATAACTCGAAATACAATCCTTATAAGTATATGTTAAAAATGTATTTTGGTACCATGCAAATCATCAAAACTTGTTGATATGAAAAAATAAAGAAATAAGACTGAATTAGATAACCATTTAGAATTTAAAACTAAGGAGTTATGAAGTTTATTCCATAAGCCCGTGTAATGCGCTCTTAGATATGAATGGTATGTTTTCGTTTCCCATCAGTTCATATTTTCCATGGGTGTAGATTGATTTTAGTTATTTTAAGGTTTTGCGAATTGTAGAAATTTTTGCGTCATTTAGTTCTTTCAGACAAAATATGATTTCATTGCACACACAATCAGATAGAGCTTGCAGGTTCATTGACTATGAATTGATATAACTAGTTGGCTTTAAAATACATTAAATCTAATAGTTTTATTCATACGAGTTTAAGAATCAATATTTGACTACAACTGGCGTCTATCAAATCGAACTGATTATGACCAACAAAAAAATGATGTCATGAAACTGATGGATCTTTTATATGTTTTCAAATTATAAAAATAAAAATGAAAGATTACATACTGCAGCCATGAAGATAACTACAACCATTTAAAACAGTATTAGTATTTGTATTATCATTATCATAATCATGATTATCATTATTGTCAATTTTGTCAGTTTCGTTATTTTTATTCTTTCTACATTTTAGTTTTTTTTTTTTTTTTTTTTTTGTTGCAACTATCGTCTTTAAATGATCTTTAATTTAATGAATTATATTTGCACCATTTCAATAATACGACTAAGGTTATAGAAATGATTAGAAAAAAGAACATTTAAATAAAGGCAACTGTTACAGTAGTATACCGCTGTTCGAAAGTCCTAAATCGATTGAGAGAAAACAACTCCGTGTTACAAACTAAAACTGAGGTGAACACATCAACTATAAGAGGAAAACAACGAAACTACAGAAGAAATTCTGAAGTGCAACAAAAAAACAAACCGACATTGCAATACACACAGAAACGAACTATAAGATAACAACTGCCTTTTTCCTAACTTGGTACAGGACATTTTAAGAAAAACAATGGTGGTTTGAACCTGGTTTTGCGGCTAATGAAACCTCGCGCTATTATGGCAATGTCAAAAATAACACTAAAACGACAACATTACATGACAGGAAAACATTACAAATAAATGCATGAACATTCAGGACAAAGAATATCACAAAAAAAAACATTACAATAGGTCATTTCGACATGATAATAGTTCTCAAAGGTATCAGGTTTATAATGTAATACACCCTTTGTGCGTCTCGTCTACATAAGACGTAAAACCTTTTTGTAAAGAACTGAAAAGTTAAATCACAAAAATACAAAACTCTAAGGAAAATTTAAGACGGAAGTCCCATAACAAATGGCAAAATCAAAAGCTCAAACACATCAAACAAATCGATAACAACTGTCTTGGTAGAGGCATTTTCTTATGTTTAAGCTTTATATATCTTTAAAACTATATTGGTGACTTATTTTGTGATAAATCTTCGATAAACTTACCGATAAATCCACCTAACAAGAATTCCCGATGCATCTTTCATCTGCAAACAATCAACCACTGCTGAAATTTAAACAATACGTTGTAACGATTTAACCAATTCGCTACAACTATACCAAGTATACGTTATTCAAATAACAAAACAAAGCTTACTTGAAATAGATTCATCCCTCTAACACTAAGATGACAATTATTGATTAGAATTCTGCATCATTGAACTTGATCACTCTGTTCCTTAAGTTTATTAGTTCAATTGAGTAAAAATAGTAACGAAATACGAACTGTACGTTTTTTATACCTAGAAATGAATAATAGTATTATCAGACAACTGATGATAGTAAATCAAAAGGTCACTTCAAAACTAATATTCCCAAAATTCTGTTTAGCTGCGATTAATATTTTCGTTAACTGCTTCAACAACAATGTATTTTAGATGAATATGTTAAAAATGTAACAAATAATTTATAAACCTTAAAATCACAAACCTCTATTGATATGGCAATATTGGAAATAAATTGTTTGCCGCTCTGTATTTCTCTTCTCTAATTAATGATATGCGAAAATTAATTACTGTATTTATATATACATCTACGTAGTGCGTTTTATATCGAAGCTTTCAGATACTCCGTAAGGTTGAGTAGTTCATGAATACATATTTTAAAGATAGATGTAAGTCATAGTTTTAACGACTTATTGTTCTCTCGTTTTGTTAAAAGATCAGATCTGATAAGACACGAGCAACAATTACATCTTCCACATGATCGATAAATTATGACATCAAACGACTGGTCTGATATCATAAGATCCAAGACCGTGGAAACATATTGATAGTGAGTTCAGACACCGCTAAATCTTAATAGTGACCGTTAATAGTATGTCTATGTTGATTTCAGTCGTTTCCCCTCATACCTCTCTTTAGAAAGCCCGTACAGTGGCTACATGCACCATCGTTATGCATCTATTAATATATGTTAATGTCATTCGATTAAGCGTAGGGGTGTTTTAATGCTGTGAAATTGGAATCAAGAACTATCAAGTATTAATAGGTCCTAGTATGAAATCGTTTATCTGTATCAATGGCGTTATAGATTCTTTAATTCACTTGTACTAGGTATATGTTAAAAGCAATCTCTAACTAACAAGTGGTTGATTGCGTGAGAAACTATCATCAGTACACAAGAAGGACTTTCCAAGATTGTTTTAAAAGTTTTGTATTCGGTAACAATCCTGTTTAATACGATAATGATGGAGAAATTTGTCTTTTGCATCAGTGTGGTTTTACAAAAAGTAAGAATTTTCCTGACCTAAAATAAGGAATTTATATCTTCAATTCTCTCTCTCTTTTAAGGTCCTGTTAAACGAGAACATTTCAGTAAGATTGGTACTATTAATGTTAATATACCATACATTTACATCAGTCTTCTACTATTTGTTCTTTTAAGCTGTCAGTAAGTTATTGTTTTAAATGATATAAACTATCATTACAAAAGTTATAGCGTTTACGACGAAAATGTTTTTTTAAATATTTAACAAACAGTAAAATGTTACAAACCTTTACTTGAATTTCAATGTAAGTCGTTCTATTTTCCTCTTCTCTGAAGAACTGATAAAAATATTACCATGTATATATACTGTACATCTACGTAGTTCGTGGTATGATTTTCAAGCTGTTACATCTTGTTTTGAATATTGCTTATGTCAGCATGTTAATTAAAATATTGTCGTGGTAGCTAATTTTAATAAATTTTGCAAATACCATTTATGTCTACTAATCTTAAATACAAAAAGAAAAGAAGGAACCATACAATTTGACGGATAAAGACATCTCAATAACCTTAAAAATAAGATGAATAAACAAGCAAAATTCCAATTAGCGCTAAACAGACATTATTATTTTATTAGTTGCTTTTTACTATTCACTCAATTTCAGTAAATGCGAGTGTTTTCAGATCTGTTCTTTGTATATTTGTGGTTTTGTAAGTGTTTGGTTTTTTTTGCTTTTTATTGATCTGATGAGTTTAGTCCTTTTCAACTGTTTTGTATAGTTTGCTCTTATTTTGTACTTTAAAACCACTGTTCAGGGTTAGGGGTGAATTAACTAATGTATAACCCCGCAACATTCTGTATGCCCCTTTCCAATGTCAGTAAAATATTTCACACGGTTGTCGTTTGTTGCTATATTCTATTAAGATACAGGAATTCTGTCGGGAATAACAGATACGAAGTAACGATATTACACTACTTACCGGGTAATAACATGAGCAACACGACAGGTGCCACATGCGGAGCAGGATATGCGAACCCTTCCGGAGCACCTGAGATCATTTCCGGTTTTGGTGGGGTCCGTGTTGCTTAGTCTTTAGTTTTCTATGTTGTGTCTTGTGTACTATTATTTGTCTTTTGTTTTTTTCTTTTTTAGCCATGGTGCTGTCAATATAAAAAGAAGATGTGGTATGATTGCTAATGAGATAACTGACACAGAATTTATCAACTATAGGTCGGTCTATTTTCGATCAATAAGTTTGACTTTCATTCTGGTATTGTTCGCTCCTCTTTTAGAAAAGGTAATCCCCTATGAATACTTAAACATGCATTGTAACATGACTTCATAAATATTAACAGTATATGACAAAGTGTCCATTTTCAAATGCTCTCAGATTCGAAAATTGATTTTTCTCTCTCTTAAGATGAAGAATCGATCCGTTCCTTATACTTTGATTGATCCCTTAAGGTAGATATGGATTACTATAAAAAAAAAAGATGTGGTATATTGCCAATGAGACATTGAGATAACTCTCCACAAGAGACCGACGGAAACATTATATAACAACTTTGGATAACAACCTTCAACAATGAATTAAACTCATACCTCATAGTCAACTGCAGAAGTGATCAATGCTTAATTTATGTTAGGAAAAAAAATTATCAACGAAATACAAGTATGATATACAGTAACAAAAGACAAACTATGAATCACAGTATACTGAATAGGAACAGGCACATACAGAATGTTGCAGGTTAAAACATGTTAGCGGGCGCCCTCCCCTAACCTGAGACAGTGATGTAACAGGACAAACATATGAAACAATTATAAAAATCAGTTGAAAAGGGCTTCACTAATCAGATCGATACAACGCATGTGAAGGATTGCAAATCATTCTTATACATGGAAAAACTAGGAATACGATATTTCAACACCTTATATGACATTAAACAGATCAAGAAAATCTAATTGCACTTACTCGCTACCTTCTTTTTTTCTTTCATTTGATGTTCATTTCGAGCGATATGATCAGCGGCGATGTTTGTAGATCATTTTAATGGTTAATTATATTGCATCTACACTACAAATTACTGATATACATCATCGCTACAATATAGTGTTAATTGTTAGTTTTAAACTTTTTAAAAGTGAATTTTGAACATGAATTTTACAGCTTATGTCCCATAAACGAAAACAAATATTTATGAATCAATGGTGACTACAGATAACAGTTGAAATTATCAATTTGTGTTTCTGTTTGAATTTTATCAAACATACATGTAAGGTAAAATCATATTGATATTGCAGCATGTGTCAATCCTTGTAAAAGTTCTTTAACACAGACTTGTATTTTGAGTTTAAATTATGTGCATAAAATAAAATTAAGAAAATGCTTCCTTAATATGTTTTCCTACACACAAGATGTTATCTTAATTTCATAATTTTAAAATATGAATGTTTGAAAATGTTTTCGTATAATGTATCGTTGTGTTTTATTATCAGTTCCAATAGAGAAACACATGTGTTCTTCGAATAGTAAATTGCCTACAGAGAGCAAGCTATTTGTTTTTATTTATACGATGGGTACCATATGCACATGTGGAACATGATCTGCCTAACTTTTCAGAGCACGTAAGATCACCCCCAGTTTTTTTGTGGTTTCGTATTGATCAGTCTGTAGTTTTTTGAGTTATGTTTTGTTTACTTGTTTGTGTGTTTGTCCTTTTCTTTTTCTAGGAATGGCATTGTCCTTTTATTTGGACTTAAGAGTTTGAATGTCCCTATTTGTACATGTGGGTATGCAAATTTGTATCTAAAGTTAGCTCAACACTGACCTTGACAGGATACATCCATTTATTAATGCTGTAAACCAATTTAATTTTGCAGACAATTATTATGGTTTTTATATATATTTTCGTGTATTTTTGATAAATGATTGAAGTGAAGATTCAATGTTTATATATTCGCTTCATACAAAATAAACTTCGGTCACTCTTTTACACCCAACTAAACGGAGACAAAGAAGCGTGCAATTCTTAATTGTTTTCAGTTACAGTCGTAGTAGATCACTTGCATTGACCTTTTCAGACTAAAAATCAATTAGTCTGGACATCTTTTAAGATGTATGGTATCTTTCTTCTTGTATGATAGCTCAATAACAGAATAATGTAGAAATTGTACTACTGGGTAGTCCATATGTTTTCATCATCTTCACAAAGCCTGACATAGAATTTAGTTTTGATAATTTTAATATTTTGAAAAAAAAAATACAATACACTATATATTTTCCAAATTTTTTATCTTACATTAGAACGTTAATATACAAAAACACGTTCGGTTACATTCTAAATATGGCTGAAAGAAATATACCATTTCATATCTAAGATAAAGACTGGGGACAATTAGTGACCACGAATTTCTTTTACTGAGAAATATTAATAATTTGAATCGTAATAGTTTCATGTGTGTTCTTGATAGTTTTAAAGCTCAACTAAAAAAAAGGTGCAAAGTCTTACGATTGCTTTAACATAAATTTCACAACTTTCGACGGTTCTTGATCGATTTTTAATTGTTAACAAATTTGAAAACTGTTTGCACTCTCTTAAAAGGTGAAAAATCAGACCCCTTTACTTATAGAAACAATTAACAATTTCACTGCTGATCATCTACGATTACAGCCATCACATCAACATCACAACTATCTAAGCAGTTACATTTCATGATTATTTAGAAACGAAGATTTTAGTAAATGTGTCCCAGTCTTTACAAGTTATCTGAATTAATATATTAGAAAAGTACCACAACAAACATCAATACTTGAATAAAATAATATTAAACGGCATTTAAATAAGACGCATAGAGTATTGGTTTGTGCTGAATTCTTTATGAAAAAAGCATTATATATCATTGTTCACCAACTCATTTATGTTTTTTTAAATTATATTTTACCAAACACAATACACAATATGTTTACTTAAAAAATTATCAAAGTGGTACAACAATTGAAAGTAACTATTCGAGGTTTTTGTTTAAAGCTTCAAAAACATACTTTTACATTAACATTATTTAAATTTCAGTATGTCTAAATCATCGTACAAGAGAGGCAAAAGATATAAAAGGGAAATTTAAACTTAGGATTTGGCAATAAACCAACAACGACATGGCAGACAAAAATTAAAGATAAAGACAAACCACAGTTCACAAAACACAAAATAGAAAAGTAAAGACTGAGAAACACGAAACCCATAAAGTGCAAGTGATTTCAGGTGCTCTGATCCTGTTTAAATTATTGTACTTTTATGTGTTAGATAACATTGTTGTACTTTCATGAATAAGATTACATCATTGTACTCTCATTTGTTAGATTACATCATTATACTTTTATAAATAAAATTACAACATTGTACTTTCATGAGTTAATTTATGTATTTATGTGTAAATATAATAATAAAAAACTGCTTCCTTGTAATGTTTCTTCATACAAGATGTCACCTTATTTTCTTTTCCATATAAAAATATTTAAAAAAATATACAATTTATTCGTAACTATTAAGTTGTGTTAATTTAAAATAAGTATTTTCATGCCAGTACCGAAGTACTTGCTACTGGGCTGGTGATACCCTCGGGGACAAATAGTCCACCAGCAGAGGCATCCATTAAGTGGTAGTAATTAAATTAACGGTACCAATTTTCTTGCACCAGATGCGCATTTCGACAATACATGTCTCTTCAGTGATGCTCGTGGCCAAAATATTTGAAATCCAAAGCTTATATAAAAAATGAAGAGCTATAATCCAAAAGGTCCAAAAAGTATAGCCAAATCCGTGAAAGGAATCAGAGCTTTGCATGAGGGAGATACATTCCTTAATTTATAATAATTTCTATCATTTTGTAATAGCAAATTTTAATAACACAAAAAATCCGAATTTTTATGCCAGTACCGAAGTACTGGCAACTGGGCTAGTGATACCCTCGGGGACTAATAGTCCACCAGCAGAGGCATTTAAGTGATATCTGGATCACTGCTTCAAAAAATTATATTTGTTGAAAATTCAGTAAAACTTTCTCCATTATACTATAATAGATATATATAAAAAGAAGATGTGGTATGATTGCCAATGATACAACCTTCCACAAGAGACCAAAATGACACACCTATACCAGTTGCTATTCACATTTGTCCGTCTTACGTTTCAAAGCATCTAGAAACTTAATCATATTGGCTAATTCTTTACGTGAATTTAAATTGCCCGAATGAGAACCTTTTTTATGAAAGTACGTTGCCTATCTCAACAAAACCTTGAAAAAAAATAAAGTGTGAACATTCGAACCTAAACACTCTATTGAAAAATATAAATGTGTATCATCATTTTTTTGTCTTCTTAAAACTAGATTCGTTCAGTGTTGTAAAGTGTATGGCCGTTCATTCGCTTGTAAAAAGTAAAATCATAAAAATACTGAACTCCAAGGAAAGTTCAAAATGGAAAGTTCCGTATCAAATGGCAAAATCAAATGATAAAACACATCAAACGAATGGACAACAACTGCCATAATCCTAACTTGGTACAGGCGTCTTCAAATTAGAAAATGGTGGATATTCTTGAACTTGGTTTTATAGCGCTAAACCTCTGACTTGTATGACACTCGCATCAAATTCCATTATATTTACGAATTATAGTCATTTCGTACCCTAACCATTTCGTCCACTCCCCCCCCCCTCCAATTTCGTAACCCAACCACCCATTTCGTACCCTGACGTACAAAAACCATTTCGTACCCTGACCGTTTCGTACCTTGACCACTTCGTACCTCATGGAATATTAACATGTATACCATTTCGTACCTCATGGAATATTAACATGTATGCCATATCGTATACATTGTACCTCATGGAAGATTTGTTGGTATCTAATAGAAGTATGTATTCGTACTGTATGGAAGATTTACATGTATGCCATTTAGCACTCATGGAAGATTTATATACAAATTACGATATGGTACTGTACATATAAATCTTCCATGAGGTAAGAAATAGCACCATATCGTACCTCATGGAAGATTTACATACAGCATTGTACTTCAATACTTAAATTTCTGTATAAATATTCCTATTAGCAATAAAAATATTAAAATTTCTCCATATTGTACATTTCTACATACAATATGAATGTGTCGCATTGTTTTTTTCCATATAAACATATATCTAAAAATAAAGATGTACTAAAAAGAATGACAAATTTAATAATAATTATTAGTGTTCACATAATCGAAGCGAATGGAATGAATCGTGAAAACATTGTATTCTATTCATTGACATTTGCTTCCAGAAATAAACTTTGTGCATGGAACAACATGACATATATGGAAGAAATTATGTAGGACACATTTCTTTTAATGCGATGATATAGTAAAAACATACAACTAAAACCTTGCAATCAAAGAAACTATTTCAAGGGTGCAATACTTGGCTCAATTAACAATTTGATGACAAAGTCAAACTTCTGGTCTGACAAAATAAATTGTTCCCACTGGCACATATTAAGGGGGACCCAACACTAAGACTAAAATCGATTTCTCTTGTTTAATTTTTATAAAGTTTTGACAGAATATTTACTTTGACCTGTTACAAAAATACCCACTTTCTTGAAATTTAAACCACACAATTTACAGGTATAATTTGTTTGGACATATAGCAGTTGGACAAACACTAATTTGGTTGTTTGAAACGCGATTTTTCCTTAATAACAGTATGTGATTAAATGATAAACATAAATTCCCAAAGGAAAACAATAACTAACATGAAAGATCCAAACTTATTGAAATAGTATGTTCCAATAATTGTTCAAAGTGACATTAATTGAGTTCCATCAGCTAAAACGGAAATGGGTAATGGTATACTTCAAATCAAAGAACATGTTTCAACAATGACATATCTTGAAATCTTTTTCCAAACATCTGAACATTTTATTGTGTATTTCCCTTTAAATTAATAATTATTTACAGTATTAATTTAATGTTCAACAGCAACTTATCATGTTAGTCTGACTAGTTTTCTAATAATGACAAAAACTTGTTATCAAATTTAGCGACAAAATATATGCAATGTATACACTAACTATTTATAAATACGAGCCATGAATAAAGTTGCTTTCCTTTGAATGTCGTTGACAAAAGTTATCTAAATTTTAAATGTTTAATTTATACTAACATTCTTTGTAAAAATTAAAAAGCTGATAAAATTAAAAAGGATATAATTAATTTATTGATTGATTTGTATTCAACGCCAATTTCATTACTATTTTGCTCTTTTTGTGACGGTTAGTTTTTCTTGGTGGAAGAAGTCGGAGTGTTCAGGAGAACCGACGACCTTCGATAGGAAAATTAGCAATCCTAATCAATTAAGTTTGGAGCCGGGTACACCTACGCTGTGCTGGATTCGAACTTTCTAATCGAGTTTTGACAGGATAGTGATATAGTAGTTACGACTCCATTGACAAAGCGACTGAGGCGCCTTCAATAGGACATAAAGTATAGCTAAATAAAGCTACTTGTATAATACCAATAATGAAAAATCAATCCTTTTTTATAAAATGGACTTTAAATGGATAAGGGTATACAATTATCTTTTGAAGTTAATGGGGTTTTTTTCACGAGTTATTAGGCCCATCTCACGAGTCTTAAGTTAATCTTAAGCTAGGCTTTTGAGCTTATTTTCAGTATCAAAATTTAGATTAAAATTAAACGATGATGAATTTTCTGTGGGACAAATCAATTATGCACATTCTTATTTACGAATACATTTTATCAATATTTGTACATGTATATTTTTTAAATATTTGTCGAAATTTAGGTGACATCTTGTGGAGTGTTGTATGTAGGAAAATATAACAAGGAAGCGTTTTCCTATTTTTTCTTATATATTTACATATGGATACATAGATTAACTCATTAAAGTAAAATGATGTAATATGTAAGTGAACAAGCGTAAGCATGATCTGCTTACCATTCCGAAGCACCTGAGAACATACCCGGATTTTGTCTTTATCTTATTCTTTTTTCCGCCATGGCGTTGTCATTGTATTTACCGCTTATGAGCTTGATTATCCATTTTGGTATCTATCGCATCTATAGTACAACGATTGAGACATTCTGAAGGGTAAATATAATAAACTTACATGAATGTTTTGTAAACTTTTAACAGAAATAAAATTAAAATTGAGAATGGAAATGGGGAATGTGTCAAAGAGACAACAACCCGCCCAAATAAAAAACAACAGCAGAGGGTCACCAACAGGTCTTCAATGTAGCGAGAAATTCCCGCACCCGGAGGCGTCCTTCAGCTGGCCCCTAAACAAATATATACTAGTCCAGTGATAATGAACGCCATACTAATTTCCAAATTGTACACAAGAAACTAAAATTAAAATAATACAAGACTAACAAAGGCCAGAGGACCCTGAATAGTAAATTTCGACTGTTTCTCAAAATGGATTAAAAAAATGAGTCATTAAATCATTTCATAGTGTTACTTTGGTAAAATCAGTAAAATTCATTTTTATCGTCTTTGGTAAAATATAAATTTAAGAAATTACAAAAACATATCCGACGGTAAAAAAAATATGGAAGGTCTTTTTGTAAAGGCATTCAGCACAGTCGAAATCCATCAAATAATATAACTAAGTGTTTTAATCAAATGCCGTTTAATATTAATCAATTCAAGTCTTGATTTATGTTGTGATACTTTGTTATATACGAACTTATATAACTTTTGAACAATGGTACAATAAAATAAAATTAACGGCACCAATTTTCTTGCACCAGATGCGCATTTCGACAATACATGTCTCTTCAGTGTTGCTCGTGGCCAAAATATTTGAAATCCAAAGCTTATATAAAAGATGAAGAGCTATAATCCAAAAGGTCCAAAAAGTATAGCCAAATCCCTGAAAGCAATTGCAAACACTTTTATACACAAACTCATTAAATGTAATTGCTTAGACAGTTGTGCTATTAATATTACAGTTTCATTTGTGTTCTTTATAGCTTTAACCAATGACATGCAGCAATGATAAACAAACGTATAAAGTCTTAGGATTGCTGAAACATGAATTTCATAAATCTCGACAATGTCTCTGTTCTTTTTTTATTCGTTGTTAGATTTTAAAACTATTTTACCCTCTCTTTGTATAGAAAAAATCGACAATTACACAGTAGAAAAAATACAATGATAGCTATCAAAGCAATATCAAAACTATTAATGCTTGTTTTTCTATATAAAGGATGTCACCTTTATTTCTTTTCCATATAATTATATTTTGAAAATATTCGTATACAAATATTGACAAAATGTATTCGTTTACATGCAGTGTGTATAATTACGTGATTTATCCAACAGAGAATAAACATAATTTTATCACCTTAAGATTAAATTGATAGTAAATATACTCGCAAAACCGCTAGCTTATCTATCTTTTCAACTGATTTTTATAATTGTTTCATATGTTTGTCCTGTTACATCACTGTCTCGGGTTAGGGGAGGGCGCCCGCTAACATGTTTTACATTGCTACATTCTGTATGTGCCTGTTCCAAGTCAGTATACTGTGATTCATAGTTTGTCTTTTGTTACTGTATACCATACTTGTATTTCAATGATCATTTTTGTTCCTAACATTAATTAAGCCGTTAGCTTTCTCGTTCGAATTGATTTACATTGATCACTTCTGCAGTTGACTATGAGGTATGAGTTTAATTCATTGTTGAAGGTTGTTAGCCAAAGTTGTTATAAAATGTTTCCGTCGGTCTGTTGTGGAGAGTTGTCTCATTGTCTCATTGGCAATATACCACATCTTTTTTATAGTAACCCATCTCTACCTTAGGGGGTCAATCAAAGTATAAGGAACGAATCGATTCTTCATCTTAAGAGAGAGAATAATACATTTTCGAATCTGCGAGCATTTGAAAATGAACACTTTGTCATATACTGTTAATATTTATGAAGTCATGTTACAATGCATGTTTAAGTATTTATAGGGAATTACCTTTTCTAAAAGATGAGCGAACAATACCAGCAATAAAGTCAAACTTATTGATCGAAAATAAATCGACCTATAGTTGTTAAATTCTGTGTCAGTTATCTCATTAGCAATCATACCACATCTTTTTTTTATATTGACAGCACCATGGCTAAAAAAGAAAAAGACAAAAGACAAATAATAATACACAAGACACAACATAGAAAACTAAAGACTAAGCAACACGAACCCCACCAAAAACCGGTATTGATCTCAGGTGCTCCGGAAGGGTTCACAGATCCTGCTCCACATGTGGCACCTGTCGTGTTGCTCATGTTATTACAAACCCGGTGAATATTGTAATATCTTTGCTTCGTATCTGTTATTCCCGACAGAATTCCTGTATCTTTATAGAATATAGCAACAAACGACAACCGTGTGAAATATTTTACTGACATTGGAAAGGGGCATACAGAATGTTGCGGGGTTATACATTAGTTAATCCACCCCTAACCCTGAACAGTGGTTTAAAAGTACAAAATAAGAGCAAACTATACAAAACAGTTGAAAAGGACTAAACTCATCAGATCAATAAAAAGCAAAAAAAAACAAACACTTACAAAACCACAACTATACAAAGAACAGATCTGAAAACACTCGCATTTACTGAAATTGAGTGAATAGCAAAAAGCAACTGATAAAATAATCATGTCTGTTTAGCGCTAATTGGATTTTGTTTGACTATTCATCTAATTTTTAAGGTTATTGAGATGTCTTCATCCGTCAAATTGTGTGGTTCCTTCTTTTTCTTTATGTATTTAAGATAAGTAGACACAAATGGTATTTGCAAAATTTATTAAAATTAGCTACCATGACAATATTTTAATTAACATGCTGACATAAGCAATATTCAAAACAAGATGTAACAGCTTTAAAATCATACCACGCACTACGTAGATGTACAGTATATAAACATGGTAACATTTTTATTAGTTCTTCAGAGAAAAGGAACATAGAACGACTAACATTGAAATTCCAATAAAGGTTTGTAATATTTTACTGTTTGTTAAATATTTAAAACATTTTCGTCGTAAACGCTATAACTTTTGTAATAATAGTTTATATATATATGTTATATTTGTTATTCTCGTGGGATTTTGTCTATGTGTGTTACATTTCAGTGTTATATCGTTGTTCTCCTCTTATATTTAATGCGTTTCCCTCGGTTTTAGTTTGTTATCCCGATTTTGTTTTTTGTCCATGGATTTATGAGTTTTGAACAGCGGTATACTACTGTTGCCTTTATTTTATATCAGTTAAAACAATAACTTACTGAAGGCTTAAAAGAACAAATAATAGAAGACTGATGTAAATGTATGGTATATTAACATTAATAGTACCAATCTTACTGAAATGTTCTCGTTAAACAGGACCTTAAAAGAGAGAGAGAATTGAAGATATAAATTCCTTATTTTAGGTCAGGAAAATTCTTACTTTTTGTAAAACCACACTGATGCCAAAGACAAATTTCTCCACCAATATCTCATCAAACAGAATTGTTACAGAATTTTCTCTTACAAAACTTTTAGAACAATCTTGCAAAGTCCTTCTTGTGTACTGATGATAGCTTCTCACGCAATCAACAACTTGTTAGTGAGAGCTTGCTTTTAACATATACTTAGTACAAGTGAATTAAAGAATCTATAACGACATTGATACAGATAAACGATTTCATACTAGGACCTATAGATACTTGATCATTTCAGTTATAATCATCTAATTCCCATTGTTCAGCATCAAAACATCCCTACGCCTAATCGCATGGCATTAATAGATCTCAATAGAATTGTTACGATGGTGCATGTTAACACTGTACGGTCTTACTAGAGAGAGGTATAAGGAAAAACGACTGAAATCGACATGACATACTTTTAACGGTCACTATTAAGATTTTTCTGTGTTTGAACTCACTATCAATATGTTTCTGCTGTCTTGGATCTTATGATATCAGACCAGTCGTTTGATGTCATAATCTATCGATCATGTTTTAAATCAGTTCTGTTACATTTGAATGACTTTTGAGTTGCATGGCGGGTGAAGCGTGCAGAGAAGCATACGCTTACCGTTTCCAAAAATCTAAACTTGCTTCTTTTCAGGTAACAGTACCACATTTGTTTTTCTTGCTTTCCGCGTACCGGCTCAAACGAGAAAATAAATCTCCCTGAGATGATCAACGATAATCTATAAATAGATTGATTTTTATAAAGAAATTTCAAGAATATGTTAGTTTGAGTGTAATACTAGTTTGTATTTAATTTTTTTTAGCTACATCATAGTCTTTGAAGTCCTAGTCGCAAATATGGTAAGTCCTTTTTCTAAATATTTCTTTCACTTTTTTTATTTATTACATTAAAAGTCATTACTAATTTTTAAATGCTTAAACAACGATTTAAAGAACATGCCTATATCTCAATTCCAGCTGAAGTTTACATCACTGAAGACGTTTTTAGAAAAAAATACTTGTATATTCGAAAAGGAAACAGTAAATAGCTACGTTGTGGAAAAGTCGTTAGACGGTCCACTGTCTGCACATAGACAGTAATGCAAATATGAGCAAAAATTAAAATATGGAAATATTAAACCCGTTTAGAACATGCAGAATATTTTTAATTTTGTTCATGCTAAAATGAACTTAATTTGGTTGCATGTCAAAAGTAGGTAAAAGGAAAATTACAAATCTAACGATCACAGCACAACTATGTCATCATCCGAAAACCAATTTCTTGTGACTGACAGAAATAACTCCAACAGAACCTTTTTCTGACTAAGCTTACCTATCCATATTAAGCAAAGTTGAACATTGATGACTTCGGCTTTTGTTTTCTGTCCCTTTGAGCCATTAAGCTTCAAATGTGTATACATTTTAATACATACCTAACATTCAAATGTATTAGGTTGGTTCTCTCCTTTGCAACATATGGGTATTGCAGATACCTTTCTCTGTCAGAGCCAAACAGATAAAGGACAGGGAACCAGTCTATCAAATGTCTACTTTTGAACGTTCTATATGATGGTAAATCAAGAAATAATCTTCGGGCGCACGAAATCTAGAGTGTTTTTCACTTACACATTTAGTATAAAAGTTGAAAGTCTGAAAACCTTTCTCAAATAAAACTTAAGCTTACCTCCTGAAGAAAATTCAAGTATCCAGCTTTCCAATGGTAACTGAAGTAATCGTTATAATGAAAAGCTGCATTTTAGACGGCAATATAGTAGACCATATCTACAGCAAACATGTGTTATACACGGAAACTCTTTAAGTTATATTTTTTGATTATATAAAATTAATAACATATACATATTTTAACTATTTAACGAATTATCATTGTTCTAACTTCTTTAGAGGCTGTACGTTACATTTTGCTTGGTGATTATTGGTGTATTCGCCGCAGATCTTCAAAAATCTGCTCCTATTTCTAGTCAGAAATGCTTCCAACCAATGGAACGGAAAATACAAGAATTGGTTGAAGTAAGAAATCCTGGCGTATATCCTACGTAAGTACATTCTAACTAGTAAAAATCTTAAATAAGGGTCCCAATCTGTCGATAAATGATCACATAATAAATAGATGTATGCCAAACAATCTTAACAAACAAAACAAAAGTTAAAGCCGTAGTACTTACCCTGAAAAATGTTCATTGAATAAATAACTATGCATAAATATTTGGTATCATATAATAATTCACTTACAACAAGTTATACTACTTACTCCATATCCTTTAATTGTATGTCATAAATATTTGGAACTATTTTGCTTGACAAAGAAATATCGTCTACAAACAGAGATAGGCTTTACTGCTAACAAACAGCACATTCTGTTCATGGCTTCCAAATCCTGTCGTTATAAAACTATAAATTGAATAAAGTTTGAATCGTTTATATGTATAAAAAGAGATTGGGGGTACACGTAATTGAACAGTAAATAACAACAACAAATCCAAGAGACAAAAGAGAGTACCATACAGTCTTCAAAAATAACAAAAGCGTCTATGAAAAATGTCAAGCCTTAAAAATCCTAGAAATATTGCGACAGAACAGAATGTAGTAGAGGGATTACATATCTGTCATTTACAGCTTATTAATCTAAGTTAAAAAAAAATAACATTAAGATAAGAGAATACCACTTCTCAGAATGGGAATTAAAAAATGACATGAACAATAAATGTTCTGAATCTTAATCGGCCATTGTTTTAATTTCGGTCGTGAATACAACAATGTACACTAATAAAAAGTAGAGGAAAAACACTAAGCTTGATAATTTTTAATTATTCAATTCAATATAGATTTTACTTATAACTCTCTATGTATTTACAGCGCTGCTATTAAAAGGACTATTAGTAGGTCAACCAGTACGCAAAAACTTCAGCTACAAAAGGCAATAGCTTTTGGAAATAGTTATTGTCAGAGATACAGAATCAGGTACTTTTAAAAAAATTAGTCGTGCAAAATATTTGTGTGGTATTATATAAAAAAAAAATCACCTACACAATTTTATTTTTCTTTACATACTGATGTTATTAGTAAAAATTTTTTTTAAAGATTTCTTTGAATCATGATTCTTATTAACCTTTTGTATACGACGGCTTACAGAAAGTAAGACTTAACAGTTATAGTAAATAACTAAAACAACTTTATATTATGAATAACAATATGAAGTCCGTGTTTGGAATTTTCAAATGATCAATTAGATCTTGATTTTTCTGTGTTTAAACGCCACTTTTAAGCACCCATTTTTTGCCTATTTCGTGGAGGCCAGTTTTTTATTGGTGGAGGAAGCCGAAGTGTTTGAAGAAATCCACAGACCTTCAATAGGAAAACTGACGATCCTAGTCAATTAAGATTGGAGTCGATTAAACTCGCATGAGCGGGGTTCGAACTCATAACCTCAGCTGGCTAGTGATTACAGAAGTAACTACATAGACCAATCGGCCACCGAGGCCCCCTCACAACGATCGAGGAACATCTTGTTTCAAGTTCGTATTATACTGTCCATTAAACGTGTATAACATATGTGGTCTTTATAATAATCTGCCGTAAGAGTGAATCACTTGAGAAAACGGGCATCGTCTTTTTTTTTATCAAATCCTTAAGTTAATCTTTTTGTACTGTGTAAATCGCACAGTTCAATCTCTCAAACAGTACGTATTTTCGCGTTATATATTATAATGTCAAATACATTGAATACTTACAAACTTATTCTTTCAGATTATTATGCCACTGTGAATGGGTTTTTTTAAATTGCCACAATACATGTTTATATAAAATTTTCAGAACTGCTGATGTTAAGCCTGCTGCAAAACTTGTTTCAACTAAATTAAATTTCTGGAGTAATACGTGTCCATCATATACTAGGTACTATTACTTTCCGAGAGCCGTTAAGTACGGTGGACAAACATGCTGGGTGTTATCTAATTGGTATAATTTACGATGTAAACAAACTGCCTGCATGTAAGTAGTACATATTATAACATGTAAACTTGTTTATTTTTTGTAATAATTAGATCAGGATTTGTTTATAAATAAACTTATTTCACACACATAATTATCTGAGTGATTACACAAAAAATTGTTCTCCACAATATGGTAATCTCAAAGAGAGACAGAAGATACAAAAGGGGTATAATAAATACGTATATACTAGTCAACAAAAGAAACGATACACAAGTTTGAATACTAATTTATCATAAAATTTAATAATTAGGAAAAGCTGTTAAATTATTCAATGAAAATCATCCATTTACAAAGCAAATGCATATAATTTTAGAACATGACCAAATTGTAAGTTAGAAAATACCGAGTTATTGAAATAGTTATCAAAGGTACCAGGATTATAATTTTATACGTCAAACGCACGCTTCGTCTACATAAGACTCATCAGTGACGCTCATATCAAAACAGTTAAAAAGCCATACAAGTACAACATTGAACACATGAATCAAATTTATTTTTATAAAGTCGGCACTTAATTGATGATAATTTAGTATTCAAATATCTACGGAGGCATTCAAAATTTTAAGCAGACAATGTATAAGTTTGAAGTTTTATGTTCTCATATTAATTTTTAATTTTTTGGTGAAAATACGATTTTTGATATAACAAAAATTCCCAAGAATAAATATCGTGTTTTTGCCTAAAATCAATGGTTTCGATAAGAAATTAACACTCTGTTAATATTGGACAAATTGAAAATTATTCACCTTGGTACAGTGTATCCAATTTCATTATATATGGGAAAAAACATTGCTTGTACATTTTGCATGTTGTATCGTTTCTTTTGTTCACTGGTATAAGTCGAAGACTAAAACATTAAGTATACAAAATCTGATCAACATTCACGTTACCATTAAAAACAAGAACACGATGGTAAATTGTTCTTAATCATATTGTTCATGCAGATCTGTCATGCATCAAATGCATATTTGAACACAATTTCAAAATTGCAAGATTTTTTTTTTTGTTTTTTTAGATATAGGAGTTGCTCAGGAGTCTATACATTTTGGCCGTGGATAACAGCGTGCAGACACACTTCATATAAGGCACATTATTATTATATTTGGTGTCCGAGGTTTGGTTTGGTTCGAAGATACGTAAGATTGCCGCAATGTTGCTCATGTATGAAGCTGCTTTGTCGCCCTTGGGTCCAACCAATAAGTAAAGCAGGATAAAAGTCTGCCGGTAGATATCAACCACATGTACTGTATGTGATTGAAGTAATAAAGTATATTTAATTTGTGTATCTTATTTTTATAATTTTCCCGTATCCCCAATGGAATTTAATTCCATGAAACCTTGAAAAGAGGGACGAAAGATACCAGAGGTGCAGTCAAACTCATAGATCGAAAATAAACTGACAACGCCATGGCTATAAATTAAAAGACAAACAGACAAATAATAGTACAGAAGACATAACATAAAGACTAAGCAACATCAACCCAACCAAAACCTGGGGTGATTTCAGGTGCTCCGGAAGCGAAGCAGATCCTGCTCCACATGTGGTACCCGTTGTGTTGTGTTGCTTATATTATTACAAAGACGGTAAATAGTCTAATTCGGTAGGTCACATCCACGAAAAGGGAATAGTATTGTAGTTACAACATAAGGAACGTATCCGATATCATCTGTGAAACGGTTACTCCATTACGGTCAACCAACTCGTGATGGCGTCCGTAAAATATCGTAGATGATTTCAACTTCACCATTTGGAACTCTTGTTTCAATAGCTTCCTTGTGAGCAGCAATCCTATATCAAGGACATCATGATAGGAAGTACCAGCCCGGGAATATCGTATCAATTTGGAGATATATACTCCGTATGCGGGCGCTGCTGGAATGTTGCTACATAGAAATGGAAAGTTCAAAACTGGGAAGCTGAAATCATCTCTTTTGTCGTAAAGTTTTGTTTTCAACCGACCCTCATTGTGAATTTCTAGATGTACATCAAGATATGAGACAGACTTAACTTTAACTGTATCTGTAGTATCCTTTATCTTTAGTCCGATGGGATAGATTCGTTCAACATAGTCACCAGATTTAGTATAATTTAGCGAGAGAACATCATCTATATAGCGCAACGTAAAGTTAAAGGATATTGCTAGCTTCTTCCTAAAAAGTTCAAGTATGAAGTCAGCCTCATTATAATAAAGAAACAAGTCGGCAAGAAGAGGGTCATAATTGTTTCCAATTGGAATTCCGACTGTTGAAAAACACGTCCTCCAAACGTAACAAATACATTGTCAATCAAGAAATCAAACATCTTGATAATGTCTGTTTTAAAGAAACAAGTAAAAACAAATAACAAAAACACAGACACAGACAGGATGTGATAAATCCTTAAAACAAATGACATAAAGTACAGATCTGAGAGTACTCACGACTATTGTCAGGTAGTAAATATCCAAAACATCTAAAAACAAAATCATGTATCTTAGATTTAAGGTCAATATGTTTATGTTGTATACTTATTCAAATGAGCGTTAGACCATTTTGGGAAAATATTTGAATCACTGTCAAATATCAAATAAAGGATTCCTGTGTTGAATGAAAATGCCAATTAAAAAGTTAAATGAGTCAAACGTGCATTTATGCACTTTCCCACTAAAGAAAGTGAGTTGATACCACTACTGGTGGACGTCTCGTCCCCGAGGGTATAACCAGCCTGGTAGTCAGCAATTTGGTGTTGACATGAATATCAATTATATGGTCATTTTATAAATTTACTGTTTGCGAAAGTATGAATTATTCGAAATACTAAGGATTTTCTTAACCCAGGACTAGATTACCTCACCCGTATGTGGCACAACGTTTTGGAAATGAGGGTCCTCATTGCTCTTCGACTTTGTACTTGTTTTGGGTTTTTAACTATTTTAATTTGATCTTAGCGTCACTGATGAGTTTTATATAGACAAAACGCGCGTCTGGCGTATCACATGATACTCCTGGTACCTTTGATAACTATATATTATTAACCTTAGCTAGGCATTTGAAAGTCAACGAAAAGCATAACTTGTGCAACACCAAAATGCAGGTGCCGACAGATTGTAGAAAGGTGAATGTGCATTGGAATATTATAATGATGTTAGTTTTGTTTTAACTAATTGTTAACAAAATCAATATCTATACTAATAAAAACAATTCTGAAATTCGAATTGCAGTGTTGAATGGGTAAATAAAATTGAAAAAGGAAATTGGGAATGTGTCAAAGCGACAACAACCCGACCATTAGGCAGACAAATCTTTTATTATCGGTTTATTTAAAGGAGCAATTAGCTTAGTACCATTAACGCAAAACTTACAAACCAAATCTTGTTATCAATTAAAAGATTTAGTAAAGGTTTTAAATAACGAAATCGCTTACTTCATAACGTACCAGTGATAAGTTTAAAGAAGATTTGATACGAATGCCGATTAGACAACTCTCCATCCAAGTCACAATCAATAGAAATAAACTAGTATAGGTCAAAGTACGATCTTTCAACACAGAGCCTTGGCTCACATCGAACAGTAACATATAAAGGGCCCCAAAAATAACTAGTGTAAAACCTTTCAAACGGGAAAACCAATGGTCTAATCTATACACAAAAAAACGAGAAACGAGAAACACTTATGAACCACATCAACAAACGACAACTACTGAACATAAAATTCCTGACATAGACATGTGCTTACAATTGCAGCTGGTTAAATCGTTTTAATAGGTACCGACCTTCACCCTTTTCTGAGGCAATAGTGTAACATCACAACATAGAAAGACACACTTTAAAATATCAATTGAAATGGCTTAACTCAATCAAAAGACATATTAACACAGGTTAACATACACTGAACGAATAAATTTGATATATATGATACATTTAAATACAAAATCAATAAAATAATAGTTAAAAATGAACGTGGGTGTGTCTCTATACTTCTTGTTTGAAGTTATGTTTTAAATTGCTGATGACAAAATCGATATACGTGCCAATGTAATTAAAACTATATTCAAATCTCTAATTACAACATTGGTAAGAGAAACTTTGATAATAAGTTTGTTTAAAGGTCCGATGAGTTATCACGGATCACATAGTGATTTCCGCGCTTTTAGTACAATATTACCGTAAAATTTAGGATGTGAATTACCGTTTTTATAGGTTTTCTCCAGGTACAGCCAAAGAGGTAGATTCGAAAAGATAGGTAAATCATGTTGTAAATAGACCGATAGATGCTAATAATAGTACATGAAAATACGTCATATCATCTATTTTCATACCTAGGTATTTCTACAAAAACAAGGCTAAGACTATTGCTTTTTTAATATTGATTTTGTTTTATCATTAACATCCTTTATGCAAGGTACCATACCACGTAACTTGTCAAGGAGCCAAATAATATCGAACAAATTCAAATCGTGTACTTATCATTCTGAATATTTGTATATCTGTATTTGTCCTGGTCTTTTAAGGTTTTATCGGCTATAAGATAAGATAAGATAATACATGTATATATTTCAACCGGAGAACATCATACACCAGTTGGTCATAGATCACCTTGTGTTACTAACACATGTTATATTGCCTTTTTGGCATTTTAACAAATCGGCCTTTCGTTGTGATACAGATGCAACAGCTTCTTGATATTTTACCAACCAACAATCACGATTTGTAGTGTAATTGATTTGTTCTGTTGTGTTGTTTTATTTTCTGATGACTTAGGTACCGGTGTAGGGACAGTGGTAAAAATTTCAGTGCTAGTATCTACACAGTATGTGACGGTTGGCGACAAAATTTCTGTTGACTGCATTTGTTACATATAATACCATGTTCAAAAACGATTTCGAAAAATTGTTTGTGTTGATTTGAAACGTGTATACAATGGCCTAATTGTAAGTTATGTGTATATTACACTCGTAACGTTTGGGCTTCATTGCTATAAAATCAATTATCGTGTTATTGTTTATGTACAGGCACCTACATCAGTATGACGGCAGTTGTTCCTTGAAAATATGTAATAAATGTTAGCACATGAATAGAAAGTAAGTCAAAAGTATGGACAGTCATAGGAATGCACACAATAAGCGATACATTATTTTTTTCTTTTAAAATACATGAAAAATGATATACTATTCAATTATATAGTCAAAATGAACATGAATGACTCTATGAATTAAGCAAACATCCGAAAAAAATATGATAGAAACATTAAAATTCAATATAACAACACAAAAAATGAAAATTTTCTGAGCGAGATTCGAACCCTTTCGAGCCACGGCGATCCTTATCCATACAATTCTTATTAAGGAGCTATATCGCTACAACTTTTTTCTTTTTTATGTAATAAGGACACACCAAACCAATATCATGTTTGAGGGAAAAAGTAGTATGAATTACAACAGTCATAAAAAACATAACTTTTTTTGGTTTGAAATGTCCTTCTGGTGGGGATTCCTTGTTTTTCCCACCTAAAAAATACCCAAAATTCCGCATATTGGACTTTCATCCTTTTTGAGGGTTAAATTAACTATTGATCACACATATTATAATATATGTAAATCGAGAAATTGATCAAAAAGCATTTTTATTTTTTGTTTTTGTAGTACATTTTATTCTGTCAGAATTTTTTGAAATTGGCCCTTCTGTGAAAAAAAATCCCGACAAATTGGCCCTACCTCAAATTTACTAATAAAATAAATTCTAAAATTGAGGGCATATATTACTAGTGTGAAGCTAGCCTATTATTGAATGCTGGCCTCATGAATATTAACGCCGGCTGCTATATCGACGGCTATCGACTAGTGCATATATTATCTGTTTCTCAGATGTAACTTCCCTTGTTTGGTGTATCATAAGTTCTGATAACCGATAACCAGTTTAGTGTGTAAATAACGGCACATTAAAAAAAGCCGCCTACACACTACAATGTATATATTATTTTCTATATCAATGTCATAAGTTATAACCAAATAGTAACGGTTCCACTACTAGATCCACTTATGAATCACATCAACAAACCACAACCACTGACCATTAGGTTCAGGTACCACTGTTTACATGCAAGTGACTATACTAGACAATGCGTTGTGAATATATTTAGTATAGATAACCAGAATCAGTGTTCAGCGTCATCATACAAATCAGAACAAAACAAACGAAACGAACAAAGACGATTACTGACGAGTTACCCACGTGGAGTTACCAAGCTTTCGACTGGGATATTAATATTATTTATATACCTATATGCAGTTATTTTCAGAACCATAGGTCATTCTTTTTTCAGAATCAACCCGGACGATACCATATTTCAATAAAATATGCTCCAAGGCATAAAGAAATGACCTGTGTGAGGTCATTATTTTCCTTGATAAAAATACAATCTATGATTTACTTCAAAATTATATTCGCCTGATAGTTTTTTGTTACCGATATGGAAATTTATATTTTAAAGTTCAATAGATGATAGGTGTAAAAGAAATCGTCATTGCCCGCATTTTAATTTTAGAAACAAATAAAGTTTTGTTAATTTATCGGTACAATACAGAAACATTTTCATATATGTGAAATGAATTTTAATGTAGACTTTCATAAAAAGCCAGATTTAACATATTCATGTGCAAGATTTTGAAAATATAATTGAGTCACACTGAATAGGATTGATTTTTTGATTACTTGCTTAACGTCCAGTGGCAAATATTTCATGCATGTTCAGGACGATATACACTGAATCACAACCAGTATTTAAGCTCAAATGCGAAAGCGTAACCGTGCTAACAAAAAAAGCTAAATCAAGAAATTTAATTGCAGACTTGGAAAAAATTAAAGAACTTAAAAATGAAGTGATTGATCTAGTAAGAGAAGCTGAACGTTAGTACCTGATTAACTTGCACAATTCCCTAGTCGATAATTTAATCCCCCCGGAAGGGTGGAGAATAGCTAAGAGTGTTTGCAAATTTAAAAATAAAGAGGCCAGAATTCTCCCATTAATGTAAATGGAAAGATTCTTATTCACCCCATTGGAAAAGCCACTGCCATAAATGATTATGTTTGCTCTATATCAAGATTGGACACAGAACCGCAATTGGCTTATGTCCCACCTTTGGCACCCTATGAGCTGTCTGACATAATGATAGCATAGCAGGATGTGATTGACCATTTCCAAATTTTAAATATTAACAAACCAGCTGGACCTGACAAGCTACCTCCAAAATTTCTTAAGGCAATTTTCCCATCCCTGATTACACCTCTAACGTTCATATTTAACAAAAGCTTACAAACTGGAACAGTTCCCAGTGGTTAGAAACTTGCAAATGTATCAGCCATCTTCAAGGGTAAAGGAGATCAGGACATTGTTTCAAACTACAGGCCTATCTCTGTTACTAATTTTTTTTGCAAAATATTGGAGAAAAATATTTTTAAGTATTCACATAACTAAATACATGATCATGCAATATTAACTGATCAACAGTCAGGGCTTCGTAACAAGGACTCTACTATAAATCAGTTACTTTTATTATATGATGAGATTGTAAAAAATCTTGACAAAGGGAACGATGCCAGATTTATTTTTTGTGATGTGTCAAATGCATTTGATCGCGTATGGCACATGGGACTTCTATATAAATTAAGAAAATATGGAATAAAGGGTAATTTGATTATCTGGTTCAAAAGTTATCTTTCTGATAGACAGTGTCAAACCACAGCCTATAATCACATGATTTTTCAACACGCCCTACGTACGTCGGAGCTATACACTGATGCGCGACGCCGGTATGATACGTAAAAAGTACACAAAGAGCTGAAATAAAAGGTGTATTTTTTTTTTAATTTAGTAAAAAATTAAGATAAAAATAAGACAGATACATTGTAATTACATAAACAAACTCTTTGCTACTGAAACATATGGCTTGTTTAAATAGTCATTGACAATATTAATAACTCTGTATAACTAAATGTGTTTCTATAAATTAAATGAAACTACCAGAAACAGATTCCCTTATACCATTATAATTAATATCAAATATTTAAGAACAATAATCTAAGTGATAGCACAAAATTACATTCTTGTATCAAATGGTCGTCATCTTAAAAAAAAACACAAAGAAAAAAAGACGAAAGTTACAATTTGGTGGCTACATTCAGTAAAATTGTACAATCCATTCACCGTCATTAATTTTTACTTTGAAAATCGTATGAAAAACTTCAAAACAATTTCGGTAGGTGTAACACAATGAAAAATCACATTGGCTACACTTGTAAGCACTGAAGATATCTCATCCTCTCTTTGTCTTGAACTTGTTCATCAAACAATATTGACAACGTTTCCTGGTACCGATCAGTATTGGTAAGTGACCACCAGATGGAGTGGCTCCTGGAGTTGACTGGATATTTCTAGCGGTCACTAAACAGAAAATAATTGCGTTTACAAGACTACATACTTTATGGGTTTTTTAAACAATTAACGATCGGATATATTATTAATATATAGTTGACCTATTGCATATGGTATTTAAACACAGACTTTGCAGGAAACATAACTTTATCACTGATATATGAATTAAAGTCAAGATCAAATGAACCCTACTACACAAATAGTTGACCTATTACTATAGTATCTGAGAAACAGGACAAATCCGCAACACAAATAGATATAATAAGAAGAAGATGGGGTATGAGTGCCAATGAGACAACTCTGAATCCAAGTCATAACTTGCAAAAGTAAGCCATTATAGGTCAAAGTACGGTCTTTAACACGAATTCTTGTCTCACACCAAACAGAAATAAATAAAGGGCTCCAAACAAAAACAAATAAATCATGCGGCAAAAGTCAGGTGAAAACTGACAGAATGTTCACCATATGTGATAAGTATTTCAACGAAATTTTTAAATTTTCACGAAAAGCAAAACTGTGTGAGCTTATAGTTATTTGCATCAAAAATACAATTTGACTATTTAAGCATATATATTTTTTTTTTCAATCAGTCACTTAAAACAAAATGTAAATCCGCCATGTAAGTGAACAACAAATAGATTTCGTTTATTAGTATATTTGAGTCTGAGTGATGCCGCTTTGTCTATAGAACATCATCTCTTGACAAAATATAACTGATTTAAGTGTTGCCTCAACTCACAATGTTTTCACTACTTTAAATACTGTAAATGAAACGAAAATTACCATGGAGTATGCTTCTGTTCTGCGAGAAAGATGGGAGGTCTCAAAATTTACACTCAACACAAGTTTGTTAGATCTAATGCCTTTAAACTATGATAAATCAAATGGTTGAATCATCAGTGAGGCGGGAAGGGTAATTCAAAACACGGATGTCGTTTCATCGATGTAAAACTTATAAAAGTAAAATTAAATGTAATATATTTGATTGTCAGATGTACTCATTTGAAATATAAAAACAAAATGTAATGAAATTTTCAATGAGATAACTATCCACCAAAGTTCTAATGAAATGGATTGGATGTACGCAATTATAGACCACCGTACGGTCTTCAATACAGAAAAAACCTTACCGTATAGTCGGTTATAAAGAACCACGACAAATATGAAATAATTCAATTGAAAAAATAACGACCTAAGTTATAACAAAAAAGATTACGAAAAACAAATATGACAGACATGAACCAACAACAACCACTCAACAACAGGCTTATCACTTGGGACAGGCACATACAGAATTTGGAGGAGTTACACATGCTTGTGTTGCCCAACCTTCTTAACCAGGGAAAATAGTGTTACAGCACAAGATAAGAACTAACTATAAAAGTCAGATTGAAACAAAGTAGAAACACATCCAACCGATTTTAAGTCGAAATGAATTCGCTATTGTTATTATAAACATTCTCGAGTTTTATTGAAACCCGAGGGTATCACCAGCCCAGTAGTCAACACTTCGGTGTTGACATAAATATCAATAGTGTGGTCATTTTTATAAATTTCTTGTTTACAAAACATTGATTTTTTCGAAAAACTAAGGATTTTCTTATCCCAGGTATAGATAACCTTATTGCCGTATTTGGCACAACTTTTTGGAATTTTGGATCCTCAATGCTCTTCAATTTTGTACTTGTTTGGCTTTATAAATATTTTGATACGAGCGTCACTGATGAGTCTTATGTAGACGAAACTCGCGTCTGACGTACTAAATTATAATTCTGGTACCTTTGATAACTATTTATTGTGTAGAGATAATTTTATACTCTCTGCACTTGAAATTACCCATTCCAAGAAATCTTTCAGGACTCCATAGATGACATGTAGTATGGTAAAAGGAAACATTTGAGACCAAATTGGTACTAAAATCAAAGTGTATTTCAAATTGTCCTTGAAGTGCAGAATCAAATGCTAAATCTACTCATATTAATAAATCCATAAGTTTTGGTTTAACTTTCCATGAGTCAATTTTAACTAATTGATCATATATATGTAGACAAAAATGTAAGAGCACAACAGCCGCCAAAAATAAATATTCACACAGATTTGGTATGTATCTATTCTATTTTTGTAATAGTATCTTGAACGACACTTGTGCGTTATGTTGGTTTAGTCAAACTTTTCTTTGAGATCAGAATATGTTTGTTACAACTCTGAAAAAGAATCCGTAGTGCACGGATGCCCGACTCGCACTATCATTTACTATTTTCAGTGGACCTTGCAATTGGGGTAAAACATTAGGTTGACATTAAAATTAGAAAGGTCATATCATACGGAGCATGTGTTACAAGTTTCAAATTGATTGCACTTCAACTTCATCAAAACCTACCTTGACCAAAAACTTCAACCTGAAACGGGGCAGACGGACATACGGACGGACGGACGAACGGACGGACGGACGAACGCACAGACCAGAAAACATAATGCCCCTCTACTATCGTTTGTGGTGTTGGGCAAAAAATCTCCCTTTTGAAATAGGATAAAGGATGCATTATTCCCGTCTTAGATGTCCAATATCTTGATTAAACTACAGAGTTTACCTGTTATCGTATTGGATATGAATGAAATATTTGCAACTGTACGTTTATCAAACAGCAATCAATCAATCAATATATATATTCCCCTCGGCGATTTTCGAAAGAAAGATAAAAAAAAAAGTCTCGCAACCTCAAAACTATATATCAACTTATGATTCTGTGACTTAAATGATTAATAATATCAATTCTGGCGAATAGGTTAGATAATACTAGTCTTGCTCTACTATAGTGGCCAAAGAAATGACTGAGTCGTTTCAGTATAGCTTTTTACGGATTCAAATATAGATAGGAAAACCTATACCCATTAGTATGTGCATCTTCTTATATCTAAGAACTGGTACGTTATTAATCGTTACCACAAATTACTTAAAACCTTTACTTAATTTTTCAATAGATAAAAAGATTTTATTGTAAGTTTGACTTTATTTGTAAAAAAAAGTTATTTCAAATGGTATAGCACTTCCAATTTTTTACAAAGATGTTGTTTTCGAGCCCGGAAAAGCAGATGCAATCGATCGTGGTAAGCTTATAGCTGCTTTATATAAACCGATTCTAAATCATTACCCATTCTACACTGCAATTAAAATTTTTATATTGTTTTATTTGTATAGATATATATTTTGTATTTTGAAGCCATCGCATTTCCTCTGAAGACCTCAGAAGACTGTGTCTTATCATCCGTCGACCAAATATTAATTAACCTAAAAGTTTAAACAGACTGAAAGGCAAATGGAGTTGTGTTATTCCGTATCAAGGACTGTTTGATTTCATCTCTTAGATTTAAAAAGAATTCAATCATGGTTCTACTGAATATGAATGATATTACTACGAGAGTAAACAATATTGACGTATTCCTGTAATCACTCTTTTACTGCGGATTTCTTTTTTGAATAATTTCTTTGAAGAACAGGTAGATGTTCCGGCAATATACTATTGTTTGTCCGGACCTTTTTGAAGTTCAGGTTTCTAATATATACAAACAAGGTCTTCCAATTTGCTGATCATTGAAATATTTAATGACATTAAGTGTAAATAGTAGAGTTTGGATCTCATTTCTCAACTTCGTACTTTATTTGGCTTTTTTTTAACTTTTTATTATTCGAGCATCACTGATGAGTCTTTTGTGGACGAAACGCGCGTCTGACGTATATATTAAATTTAGTCCTGGTATCTATGGTGAGTTTATATACAACCACTGGGTCGATGCCACTGCTTGTGGAGATTTATTTCCCCAAGGGTATCACAATTCCAGAAGTCAGCACTTTTTGTGCTGACATGAATTATCATTGATATTGTTATATTTATAAATTAACTGTTTACAAAATTTTGAATTTTTTGAAATACTAAGGCTTTTCTACCTCAGACATAGATTATTTTAGCTGTATTTGGCAACACTTTTAGGAATTTTGGAACTCTATGCTCTTCAACTTCGTACTTAATTTGGCCTTTTTTTTAAAACTTTTTTGGATTCGAGCGTCACTAATGAGTCTTTTGTAGACGAAACGCGCGTCTGGTGTATATATCAAACTTAGTCCTGGTATCTATGATGAGTTTATTTACATTAATTCCTTATTCTTAGAAAAAGACTCGTAATAATAAAACTGCTCTCGTTTCTATTTGAGCATTCAAAATGTGTTGACCGTATATTTATATGTCCTATACAGTCACTAGCCTGATATCAATTTTCCGCACGATAGAAATTGCCGAAATTATAATTAAGTATTCATACTACCAGTTCAACCTGCTTTTGCTTCCATTGTATACAACGACTCAAATTATTTTTTTGGCAATTTTGAGAAGAAGAACAAATACATTTCACTTGTTAATATTTTGGGTTTGCAAACTATAAATCATTATGTTTATGCTTATTGTTGATATTTTACTTCATTCTCAAACAAACGTTCACCATCGATTGCGTGTTTCAACATGTACATTTCATTGTGTTGTATATTTCTTCGCCTGCATGATATGAGGCTTTTTTATAAAATAGGGAAGTTTCCCAATATTTAAATCAAATATAAAGATTAACACATTAAACAACAATTGAAAATGTTTTTTTTTAGATTGCAGTATAAAGACAATACTAGTGCATTGACTTGACATATCAACAATATATGCAGAGTCTCGCATTTCCGTCTTTTTTAAGCCTCATCTTTTTTCGCTGATATGTCAAGTCAATGCACCATTATTGTCTATAAACAGACAAAAACAATACTGCTTGAAGTTTTGTCCACTATCTTACATATTTATCGTAAAGAAAGGACAGACATTTCACAGCTCCTTTTGCTTCTGAACAAGGACTTAGGTCAAACATTTACGCAGTTTTTCATCATGAAGATTCAACTTTGTAACAAATACCTATAGTTCCTTTGAACTAAACAGACATTAATTCGGGCCATTGAACCTGAGACGGAGAGTTAATGTTTTCATCTTGTTCAAAATGTGAACGTTATAACATTCGACGATAGGAACCGTTACAAAATAAGGTTGTTGATTTTTTTTTTTAAAATAAGAATGTTTTGGAAAGAAAAGAAAAAAACTAAAATGAAAGCTTTAACTAAGTAACGGCTCCAAACCGCCTTAAATCTTAAAACGATTCCACGGTATATAAATTGCGAATGGATAGATGAATTAAACAAGGTATCTTGAAGCGGAGTAGTGAAACGGAAATAAATAGCGATGTGATCTTTTCCTTCGACCTTTGAAATCGAGAAGTTTTTACATAACCCGAAATTGAATATGTACATTAGATAGGATGAAGATCGTTTGAATAACACCAACGCGACAGTGTTTACAAGTATGAAACGAACAGACGGACGGACAGTCTAGTAATCATGTTACATAAATTTTGAAAATTTTATAAAACCAAATTTAAAATTGTAATCGGCATGCGGTACAATCTTTGAAAGAAGATTTGCATAATCACAAAGCTGATCAGAATGCGAAATGATAAGTTTAAACATATTTTATTGTCCAATAATTGCGAAATAATTGCAGTATTTTTTTTAATCAACCCAACGTGAAAGGTCGTGAAAATACATTTAATAAGATTATTAAATGACCAGATATTTCTTTTTATTTAATTTTTTGTTTGATATATACCTTTTTTAGCTTTATATAGATAGTATATAATCGAAATCAAAACTGTATACGCAATGATAATCATGATATTTTTGTCGTTGAGACGAACCCTGGTAAACTGTAGGTGTCAGTAGTCGGTATCGAGAGATGTTAAAAAGGTCTATTAGAAGGCTTTCCCCGAATAATGTCATCTTTGATATCTACAAAGGGCTTAGATTGTCACTTTTCAGCTAAAAATTGTCAAAATTTTAGGACAAAGGGCACAGGTCAATGGCGAGAGACCCCTGATCTCTTAATCTTTCTAATATTATGCAGATATTTAGTTAATAGGTAGATACAAACGTGATTAAAGGGAATTCGGGTACACTTCCTATCTTCCATGTTTACGAAGGGCCTGAATTCGTCCAATTTTATGTACATTGAAAGAACAGTGAGGTCTGACCGTCATTTAAGTGGTCTCAGGTAGGTTTACATTATGTACATGTATATCTGTTTTTTAGGCTCCTCATATTTATTTTTATATATATTTCCGTTTTTTAGGCTTCTCATATTTATTTCTATTTATATTTCGAAATGTTTCTAGAGTTATCGGTTTTTGTTTTTGTTTTTGTTTTAAGAAATATATAATATAAAATAATATTTTTGATGTAGTTTTATTGATAAAAACCTACATATCATAAAGACAAATATGCAACTTACATAAGCATTGATAAGGGTTTATATTCGAGGACAACGAGAGTTTAACTATGAAAATCATGTGTTTTTTATGATTTTCAAATAAATTTGAATATCCAACCGACTGCTAGTAGCCGGTTGGATATTGAATATCGAATATCGAATAACAAACCGGCTGCTAACTTCACATCCATTTACTGTCCACTTATTCTTTTAGTTTCTCCACTGTATTACCGATTATTTGTCCTATTGGTACTTGAACTCATAATATGATAACATTTAGAATGACATGGGGAATATATCAAAGAGACAACAACCCGACCAAAGAGCAGACAACAGCCGAAGGCCACCAATTGGTCTTCAATGCAGCCAGAAACTCCTGGACCCGGAGGAGTGCTTCAGCTAAACAAAAAATGTATACTAGTTCAGTGATAATGAACGTCATACTAAACTCCGAAATATACACAAGAAACTAAAATTGAATATTTTACAACACTAACAAGGCCAGAGGCTCCTGACTTCGGATAGGATAAAAAATGCGGCGGGATTAATTTAAAACATGTTTTTTTACAAAACATTTTTTAGTTTTCGTATACGTAAATTTCTAATAATCATTCAGCTTCATAACGTAAAGGGACGGATATATCAAATTGATCAATTCATTGATTGATTGTTACTGTGGCGTCCAGAAAAATATAACCCACATTGAACTTTTTTCAATGTTCTTAAAAAGAAAAAAGTAAAATCACAAAAATACGGAACTCAGAGGAAAATTCAAAACAGAAAGTCCCTAATAAAATGGCAAGATCAAAAGATAAAGCACACCAAACGAATGGATAACAAATGTCATATTACTGACTTGGTACAAGCATTTTCTTATATAGAAAAGGGTGGATTGAACCTGGTTTTATAGCTAGCTAAACCTTTCACTTGTATGTCAGTCGCGTCAATTTTCAATACCTCTTCACAATTCTACATTTTTACAATTCCCTGAATTTACAATGCCTGGCTAGAGTAAATAACCGTTCCTTTAGAAGAAACTTCCATAAATGCACTTTTAACTCACTAAATTTTTAAATTGTCAAATTCATTCAAAAGATGACCTTTGAATTACTTATACATGTATACATTTAATATTTGACAGTGATTCAAATATTTTCCCAAATTGGTCTAACGCTCATTTGAATTAGTATACAACATTAAGTCTAAGATACATGATTTTGTTTTTAGTTGTTATTGGATATTAACTAGCTGACAATAGCAATCAGTACTCTCAGATATGGAGTGGGTTTCATAAAAAAAAACTAACTACTAAGACTGTAAGTCATGAGCAAATCAGTATATTAAGATCATACTGACTCCTGTACTTTATATCTTTTTTCTTTTTTTTTTGGGGGGGGGGGGGTGTATCAGTACCCTGCCATACCCGGTCTGTGTTTGAGTAACTTGTTTTCCCGTCTTTTTTTTTAATTGAAGAATTAAGCTCTTTTCAACGAATTTTTATAGTTGGTGCTTATTGTGAAAGGCTGTCTATAATTGTAAACTTCTGTGGCATTTTTGTCTGGTGAAAAGTGGTCACATTGGTAATTATACCACATCTTCTTATATTTGGACCCCAAGGGTGACTGGGGTATAGAAATATGGTCACTTGGTCTTCTCCCGACCGGCAGTAAAACGCTTGCCGAAGTTGGGCGTCCGTTTGGCTGTGCGGGATGTATCAAGTTCGCAGTCACGTCCGGTCAGAAGGGGGACGTTAAATCAGATGCCTCGTGTAAAGAGAGTGCCACGCTCTTTGCACGTTAAGAACCCTTGCAACAACTCTTTGAGGGGTCCGTAGGTGGCCTGTTGCAAGGCAAAATTTCTGTCCCTATCCAATATACCCTCATTTTCCAGTGGCAGTCCAAATTCCCCAGACCATCATCCCAGATGGCCTCTATCGTATCCACCTACCTATTGTATTTTTTGTGAACTTGTTCTCGTCCTGAATATGCATGAAATATTTGCCACTGGACGTTAAGCAACCAACAATCAATCAATCAATCTTCTTATATTTATATTCAATCTCATTTTCGGAACATCATCTAGACATGACACATGGTATTTATGTGGTACTGATACAAACTCCCTGGCAGTGCCAGCTCCGAACCGCATACTACTCTACACTACTGCAGTATAGGACAATAGTTCCGGAACGGAAACGATCACTGTACGGAGTTTGGTACTGATATTCCCACCGGTATATCAAACAAAATTAATTGCTGCATTTGCGTGCTTTTGTAAATAATTATTTTGTTAAAGTTTTCATGGAGTTAAATTCTTTGGGGATACGGGGAAATCATAAAAATAGATAAAAATAACATACAAATTTTATGTATTTATTACTTCAATCACATAAAGTTATGTGGTTGATATACACAAGCAGGATTTTATCCTGCTACTTTTTGTGTTGCTGTGTGGTGGAGCCAAGGGCAACGCAGCTTCATACATGAGCAACATTGCGGCAATCGTACATATCTTCGAACCAAACCATAGTGATGACACCAGATATAATAGAAATATGTCTTATATGTAGTTTGTCTGCAGGCTGTGATCCACGGGTAAAATGTATAGACTCCTGAGCAACTCCTATATCTAAAAAAACAAAACACAAGATACATGTTAATTTAGATATGTCAAAGATATCATTTGATGTCTCGTGCTTCATCAAACGTAAAAACAATAATAACCTTACAACTTTGAGATTTTGTTGAAATATGCATTTGAACCATGACAGCTATGTATAAACAGTATGATAAAGAACAATTTACCATTTTTGTTTCTTGATTTTTAATGGTAACGTAAAACGTTTTGTGCATTTGCAATGCCTGTAAAGAATCTATGCAGCCTGCTGGACCACCTACGATCACCTCCGGGTATTGACGGAGTTTGCGTTGCTCAGTCTTATGTTTGCCTATTATGGTTTTTTTTTGTCTTTTGATCGTTTTTCCCCGTTTTGTACTTTGCGTTGTCAGTTTGTCTCTGACTTATGAGTATTTATACCCCTTTTGTATCTTCTGCCTCTCAAAGATTTACATATTGTGACGCATATTTTTTTTGTGTAATTATTCAGAACATTCTGTGTGTAAAATAAGTATTTTTAAACATAATCGTGTATCTATAACAAAAAAAAACATTTTATAATATGTACTTCTTACCTGCAGCCAGTATATCTACGACGTAAATGATGCCAATTAGATAAGACCCAGCATTTTCGATGACCGTACCAAATAGCTCCTGACGGAAAGTAATAGTACCTAGTATATGATGGGCAAGTTTCACTCCAGACACTGAATTGTATACGGGAATTAATAGATGACTTTGCAAGGGTAGCATTTACATCAGCAGTTCTGAAAATTTTATATAAACATGTATTTGTGGTTAATTTAAAACATTCACATTGGCATAATAAGCTGAAAGATTTTTGTTGTAAGTATTCAATATATTTGACTTTAGAATATATAAAACGACAGTAAGTACTGTTTGGGAGGTTGAATTGTGCGATTTACATGTACACATTACAAAAAGACATTTTTCAATGAAATGACAGGGAAAAAGAGAAGTTGGCATATTTTTATCGGAAAATTAAAAAAAAGTGTCTGTAACACTTGGTCCATAACTGTAATATAAAAAGCTGAAATATAGGTTCGAAGAAAAAGCAAATAAAAATTAAATGTCACCGTTAAGGAAAACAAATAGTTGGCATTAAAACCTAAAATTTTGGGGGGAAATTGGAGAAATGTCATTTTCAGCCTTTCACTGATACACATAATAACGATAAAAGTTTTTAGTGACAAAAATACAATAATTTAACATTTTTAATCAATCAATATATCAAAATAAAATACTGAATTTGCGACTCAAACTTTTCGTGTGCATGGTAGTTCATGCGTAAAATTATGCGCAGTCGAATAGTCCCAATGAACCTTAATTGACTAGTATGGTCAGTTCTCCTATCGAAGGTCAGTGGATTTCTTCGAACACACACTTCGGATTCCTCAACCAATAAGAAAATAGACGCCACGTAATAGAGTGCTTAAAAGTGGCGTTTAAACACAGAAAAATCAAAATCAGATTGATGATTTGAAAATGTCAAACACGGACTTCATATTTTTATTCACAATATATAGTTGTTTTAGTTATTTACTAAATTTTAAGTTTTACTTTCTGTCAGCAGTCGTATAAAAAGGTTGATCAGATTCATGATTCAAAGAAATTATTCTAAAATAAAAAGCAACTTGAACGAAGAAATATCAAATATATCGTTAATACAAACGATCTACTAACTACATGAGTATGTAAAAAAAAATATAATTGTGTGCGTAATTTTTTTTATATAATTTCACCATTATTTTGCATGACTATTTTTTAAAAGTACCTGACGCTGTATCTCTCATAAACAGTATTTGCAAGAGCTACTTCCTTTTGTAGCTGACGTCTGGTTGTGCTGGATGACCTATTTATTGCACTTCTAATAGCAGCGCTGGAAATACAGATGAAGAGAGGTATAAGTAAAAAACTATATTGAATCAAATAATTAAATATTATAAAGTTTAGTGTTTTCCTTTACTTTTTTTATAGTGTACATCGTTGTAATTCCATTTGTCCCAAAATTAATTTCCTTACTCTTACTTTAATTGGCCTTAACCAAATGTTATGAAACTTATACACAGTTTCCTTATTACCTTTAAATATATCAAGTTTGAAATATGGTGGTGTCTGTTTCACGGTTCTTTGAGTAATGTCCCTTTATTGTTTGAAAAAATTGGCAAATTTGCAGTTTCAGCTTTATTTTTTTGCCTTCACCAAATATTATAAAACTTATACACAATTGCTAATTGATGAATTTTTATTGTCTCCCTTTCACAGTTCTCGGGTTATGTTCCTTTATGAATGGAAAAATTGTTTAAATCTGCCATTTCTGCATTTTAACTTTAGTTTTAATGCTTGCCATTTATTTTGATTAAAACATATTCATCCTATCCTAAGTTCTGGAAATTGTTCGACAACTAACAATAAGAGAGACAACTCCTATAATGAAAATAATCTATCGTAACCACAAATGTGGAATGGTGTATACCTTTGCATTATCATGATTATCTTTTCTTTATTTTACTTTTCTTTTCTTTTTCAAGTAAAAACAAGTTTTTCCATGATGCTTTTTTTACAATGAAAAAGATTTTTTTTATCTACAAAATGTATTCAATACACAAAAAGGAAAAAAATAATTAGCTTTCAAAACTCTTGAATATTGTTGTCAAAGCCAGATCTTGACCACATTACAGTTAAATACAACTGTGCACAAAAGAGTCATTTGTCAATTTGTTAAGACATGATTGGACCTCCAAAAATTTGAGAATTAAAAGGATGTAAAAAAATACTTGTATTTAATAACTTAATTTTTTAAAGATTTAAGTTATATGAATACGTTTAAAAAGAGATTGGCGGTACACGTGAATGAACAGTTACTTAACAACAACAAATCCAAGAGACAAAAGAGAGTACCGTATAGTCTTAACAAAATAAGAGTCTATGCAAAATGTGAAGCTTTAAAAATTCTAAAATATTGCGACAGGACAGAACTTTATAGAGGGATTACATACCTGTCATTAGCAGCCTAATAATCTAAGTAAAAAGTAACACTACGATTAGACAATACCATTCTCAGAAGGGGATTGAAAAATGGCATGAACAAATAGTGTTCTAAATCTTAATCGCCCATTGTTTAAATTTCGGTGGTGAATCAACAAAGAAGACACCGCTTAAGTAATATGTTTCTCAGCTTATCCTGTGGTTAAAACTTTTTTCCAGGTATGCATTTCTTAAGCTGGTATTTTACAAGGAAGCTTTTGAATCTAGGATACTTAAATGTAAAAGTTGAAGTCATTCTTTGTTTTAACATTTTATGGCCAGCAATATATATTCTGTTGATTGATAAAGAATATTCGTTGAATCTAGGATCTTTAAATTTAAAGTTGAAGTAATCTGTACTGACATTTTACGGCCAACAATATATATTCAGTTGATTGATAAAGAATATTCGTTGTATCTAGGATCTTTAAATGTAAAGTTGAAGTAATCTGTATTGACATTTTACGGCCAGCAAAATAAATTTAGGTGATTGATAAAGACTATCCTTGTCGATCGCAGATGATCACGAGTACAGTTAAATCGCCAGAGTACAAATCCCGTCCCTTCTTCACTATAACATTATTCGCATGGGACTTATTTTTACGTATTACGAAAACGAAGACAGATTATACGCGTGGAGCAGAAAATGATTCCCTTGCCTGAGCAACTGAACCCACTACTTTTGTTGGTAAAGTAATGTCTGCGACGTGTTTAATAAACTGAGGTTAGTTTTCGTATAGTTTATAACGACAGGATTTGGAAAGCCATACCAGAATGTGATGTTTTTTGCACCTAACACTATCTCTATCTTTGGACTGATGTGTTAATTTTTTTGTCAAGTAAAATAGCTCCAAATCTTAATGACATACATTTAAACAATATGGATTAATACGTATCACTAGTTGTAAGTAAATGATTATATGATGCCAAATATGTATGCATAGTTATTTCTTCAATTAACATTGTTCAGGGAGAGTGCTTCGGCTTTAATTTGTGTTTCTTTTGTTACGATTGAGTGGCAAAAATATATATTAATTAAACAATTGGCAGAGATTATTTCTCTCTATCGGCTTATTGTGATCTTTATACACGATTTTCACTAGTTAGAATGTACCTACGCTGGATATACGCCAGACTGTCTCGAGCTTATTTGAACCAATGCTGGTTCAGAATATTCTTTTGGTTGGTAGCATCTCTGATTAGAAATAGGATGAACTTGTGCTTGAACTTCTGCGGCGTACACACCAATAATCACTAAGCATAATGTGATGTACAGCCTCTAAAGAAGTTAGAACAATGATATTTCGTTAAATATATGAAATATGTATATGTTATTAATTTTATATAAAAAAATATATAACTAAAAGAGTTTTGCTGTTTGCTGTAGAGATGGTATATTATAAAAAGTAAAATCACAAAAATACTGAACTTATAGGAAAATCAATTCGGAAAGTCTATAATCACATGGCAAAATCAAATAACAAAACAAATCAAAAACGAATTGACAATAACTGTCATATTCCTGACTATAGGCATTTTCAAATGTAGAAAATGGTGGATTAAACCTAGTTTGATAGCGCTAACCATCTCACTTTGATGACAGTCTCATCAAATTCCGTTATATTTACATTGATGCGTGAATTAAATAGACACAATAAATACGTCACATATATTTGTCCTTCAATGTACATACAAACAATTTTAAAATTTCACATAGGCAATGTTAGCATACAGGGTTAAAAAATCAAAAGTATGTAAGAATAAATTTCAGAAATAGACAAGGATTTAAAATAGTCCAATACAATCATCTAAAATGCAGCTTTTCATTATAACGATTACTTCAGTTTCCATTCTAAAGTTGGATCCTGGATTGTTTCTAAATTTTCTTCGGGAGGTAAACTTAAGTTTTATTGGAGTAGGGTTTTCAGACTTTCAACTTTTGTACATAATTTGTAAGTATAAATAACACTTCAGATGTCGTACGTCCTAAGCGCTTTTTCTTACTTTACCATCATATGGAACTCTCAAACGTAGACATTTGAATGTTAGGGATGCATTAAAATGTATATACATTTGAAACTTAATTACTCAAAGCAACAGAAAACAAAAGCCGAATCAATCAATGTTCAACTTTGTTTGTTATGGATAGGTAAGCTAAGCCAAAAAAAATCAAACAATTCTGTTGGAGCTATTTTTGTCGGATGATGACATAATTGTGATGTGATCGTTATATTTGTAATTTTACTTTTACCTACTTTTGACATGCAATGAAATTAAGTTTGCATAAACAACAATAAAATATATCATGGAACGGTTTAATATTTCCATATTTCAATCTTGCTGAGACTTGCATTACTGTCAATGTGCGGACAGTGAACATAATGACAGTCTAATGACTGTTCAACAATGTAGCTATTTACTGTTTCCTTTTCGAATATACAAATATTTTTTCTAAAAACATCTTCAGTTATGTAAACTTCAGCTGGGATTGAGATATATGCATGTGCATTAAATCGGTGTTAAAGCATTTTCAAATGAATAATGGCTTTTAAATGTAATAAATGTAAAAAGTGAAAGAAATATTTTGAAAAGGACTTACCATATTTGCGACGGGTAGTTCAAAGAATAGGAAGCAGCTAAAATGAAAAACAAATGTACACATTTTATTACACTCAAACTAATATATTTGAAATTTCAATCTATTGCATTGATCTTATCTACGAACTTATGACCAACAATTCACATAGTGTCATTATGTTTTTGTTTTTATTTAATTCACTTATTTGATGATCCTAATTCTCTGCCTTCAATTTACATTAATAAAAATCGGAAAATTATCTCTCAGCAACATTTTATCAAAGAGTCCCTTGACTGATGATAAGTAACACCTGGAATCTTAATCTATCCACAGGTGGTATAATGATAGACATAGAAGGTCACCATCTATCAGAATATGTCACAGGTGGTACTGTAACATGTTTAAAAAGGAGAAAGTTTAGACTTTTTGAAACGATAAGCGTATGCTTCTATGCACGCTTCACCCGCCACGCAACTCAAAAGTCATTCAAATGTAACGAATTTAAAACATGATCTATAAGTTTTTATATCAAACGACTTGTCTGATATTATACGATTAAAGCCAGCGGAAACATACTGATAGTAAGTTCAGACACAAACAAATCGTAATAGTGACCGTTATTAGTATGTCAAATATAAAAGAACATTTGGTATGATTGCAAATGAGACAACTGTCTACAAGTGACCAAAATGACACAGACATTAACAACTATATGTCACCGTTCGGCCTTTAACAATGAGCAACGCCCAAACCGCATAGTCAGCTATAAAAGGCCCCGATATGACAATGTAAAACAATTCAATTGAGAAAACTAACGGCCTTATTGAAATAAAAAAAAAAGTCGATTTCAGTCTTTTCCCCTCATACCTCTGTTTAGAAAGCCCGTACAGTGTCTACATGCACCATCGTAACGCATATATTGAGATCTGTTAATGCCAAAAGATTAAGTGTAGGGATGTTTTAATGCTGAGCAATGGGAATGCTATGATAAGAACTGAAATTATCAAGTATCTACATATCCTAGTCTGAAATCGTTTATCTGTCTCCAAGGCGTTAAAGTTTCTATAATTTATCTAAAAAAATTTCAAAAGTTTTGTAAGAGAAAATTCTGTTTGACGAGATACTTTTTGAGAAATTTGTCGTTGACATCAGTCTGGTTCTATAAAGATTTTTCTTGACCTAAACTAAGGAATTGATATCTTCAATTCTCTCTCTTTTAAAGTCTTGTTTAATGAGAACATTTGTTCGATCAGTAATGTGCAGTAAGATTGGTACTATAAATAAACTATTTATATTACAAAAATTATAGTGTTGACGACGAACATGTTTAATATTTAACAAACATTAAAATATTACAAACCTTTACTGGAATTTCAATGTTAGTCGTTGTAGGTTCCCTCTTCTCTGAAGAACTGATAAAAATATCTAGGTATATATACTGTATATCTACGTAGTGCGTGGTATAATGGTAAAGCTGTTACATCTCGTTTTGAATATTACTTATGTCAGCATCTTGTTTTGAATATTACTTATGTCAGCATGTAAATTATAATATTGTAATTTACTTTTATCAAGGAAGCTAATGTTAATAAATTTTGCATGTACTATGTATGTGTACTTTTCTTGAATACAAAAATGAAAGGAGGAAACCATTAATTCGACGGATGAAGACATCTCAATTACCACCAAAATAAGATCAATAGTCAAGTATCATTCCGCTTAGCAATTAAAAAAACACGATTATTTTATTAGGTATAGGAAGATGTGGTATGAGTGCCAATATGACAACTCTTCATCCATATAACAATTTATAAAAGTAAACCACGATAGGTCAAGGTACGGCCTTCAACACGGAGCCTTGGCTCACCCCGAACAACAAGCTATAAAGGGACCCAAAATTACAAGTGTAAAACCATTCAATCGGGAAAACCAACGGTCTAATCTATATACAAAACGACAGACGAGAAACATGTATAAACTACATAAACAAACGACAACTACTGTACATCAGATTCCTGACTTAGGACAGTTTAGTTGATTTTTGCTACGAACTTACAGTAAATGAGAGTGTTTTTAGATCCGTTCTTTGTATATCTTCGATTTTGTAAGTGTTTGCTTTTGGCTTTGTATTGATCTGATGAGTTGGGCCCTTTTTAACGGTTTTTGTATAGTTTGCTCTTATATTGTACTTTTAAACCACTGTTCAGGGTAAGGGGTGGATTAACTAATGTATTATCAAGTTTTATTATATAAGGTATATAAGTACATCTATATACAGAAACACTTTCAATCAAATTGAGATTGAGCTTGTTGCATTCTTTCTTGTTATGTTGAGATTGAGATCAGGAAAACATATGACCAATATGCCATAAATCTTGTATATAAACCATACCATATGTTTTGTTTGTAGATTTTACAACAGTATGCTCTATTGTACTGTTACGCCACTGTCCCAGGTTAGGGGGAGGGTTGGGATCCCGCTAACATGTTTGACCCCGCAACATTATGTGCCTGTCCCAAGTCAGGAGCCTGTAATTCACTGGTAGTCGTTTGTTTATGTGTTACATATTTGTTTTTTGTTAAATTTTTTTATATAATTTAGGCCGTTAGTTTTCTCGTTTGTATTGTTTTACATTGTCTTATCGGGGTCTTTTATAGCTGACTAGGCGGTATGGGCTTTGCTCATTGTTGAAGGCCGTACGGTGACCTATTGTTGTTAATGTCTTTGTCATTTTGGTCTCTTGTTGACAGTTGTCTCATTTGCAATCATACCACATCTTTTTTTTCTATATATATCGCTCAATTTTGATAAAAATATGTATATTTAACGAATAGTTGTAACATGACTTCATCAATATTAACAGTATATGACAAAGTGTTCATTTGCATATTTATGCTCTTAGATTAGTTGATTTTACTCTCTTTTAAGATTAAGAATCGATCCTTTCCTCATACTATTGTTGACCCCCTTGGGTAGAGATGGGTTTATATAAAAAGATGTGGTATATAGCCAATGAGACAACTCTCAACAAGAGACCAAAGAAAATACAATCTAACAACCTTCAACAATGTATTAAACTCATACCTCATAGTCAACTGTAAAATGCTCAGAAGTGATAAATGTAAATCGATTCGAACGAGTAAGCTAACGGCCTAATTCATGTTAGGAACAAAAAATATCAACGAAAAACAAGTATGATATACAGTAACAAAAGACAACCTTTGAATCACAGGCTACTGATTTGGAACAGACGCATACAGAATGTGGCAGGGTTAAACATGTTAGCGGGTGCCCTCCCCTAACCTGGGACAGTGATGTATCAGGAAAAACATATAAAAAAAGCTATAAAAAATCATTTGAATGGGTTTAACTCATAAGATCGATACAACTCATGCTAAGGATTGGCATAAAAGAATGTCAACATTAAAGTGAAACAAGCTTCTTATACAGGGGAAAACGAGGAATTAGATTCTTCAACACATTATATGAAATCAAACAGATCTAGAAAATCTAATTGCACTTTCTCGCACCTGGTTTTTTTTTCATTTGCTATTTATTTCGATCGATATGATCAGCGGCGATCTATGGAGATCATGTTAATGGTAAATTCGATTGCATATAGACTACAAGTAACTGATACATATTATCGCTACACTATATTGTTAATTTTAAACATTTTTTAAACTGTGGATACTAGTATACGTTTGAGTATGTTATAAATAATTAAAAAAAAAACATGAAAACTTTTTAAATTCAGTGAATATGAATTTAACAGCTTATGTCCCATAAACGCAAACAAATATTTTGAATCAATGTTGACTTCAGACAGATAACAGTTGAAATTATTATTTTGGGATTCTGTTCGAATGTTATCAAATATTCATGTAAGGTAATTTTATATTGATATTTCAGCATGTATCAGTGCTTGTTAAAAGTTCTTTAACACAGACTTGTACTTTGATAGTTTTAATTATGTACATATAATAAAATTAAGAGAATACTTCCTTGATATGTTTTCTTACAAACAAAATCTTACTTTTAGATTATGAATATAAGTGAGTCAAAAGTGCATTTATGCATGTTCCTTCTTAAAGAACCAAAGCTAGGCATTTGAAAGTCAACGAAAAGCATAAAAACAGGTGCTGGCAGATTGCAGAAACGTGAATGTGCATGTATATGAATATAATAAGTTGTTGATAACAAAAAAGACAAAATCTATACCAATAAAAATATTATTAAAATTCTAATTGCAGTTGTGAATGGGTAATCTTTAAGAATCGGTTCGTTTCTGTGTGTGTTACATTTTATTGTTATGTTGTTGTTCTCCTCTTATTTTTATTACGTTTCCCTCAGTTTTAGTTTGTAACCTGGATTTGTTTTATTTTTCTATCGATTTATGAGTTTCAAACAGCTGTATCGTACTGTTGCCTTTATTTAATTAAAGGAGCAATTAGCTTACCACGATATATCGCATCTGTATTTCCTGGCTCGAAAAACAACATCTTTGTAAAAAATTGGCAGTGCTATACCATTTGTAATAACTTTTCTACTGGTACAGCCAAACTTACAAACCAAATCTTTTTATCTATTGTAGAATTAAGTAAAGGTTTTAAATAATTTGTAAAAACGAAACGCTGACTTAATAACGTACCAGTAATAAAATATAAGAAGAAGTGATATGAGTGCCAATGAGGCAACTCTTCATCAAAGTCACAATCAATAAAAGTACACTATTATAGGTCTAATTACGGTCTTTCACCACAAAGCCTTGGCACACACCGAACAGTTAGTTATAAAGGGCCCAAAAATGACTAGTGTAAAACCATTCCAATGGGTCAACCAATCTAATCTTTATACCAAAAACAAGAAACGAAAAACATTTATGAACCACGTAAACAAACTACTGAACATGACATTCCTGACTAAGAACAGGTGCAAACAATTGCATCGGGTTTAAACGTTTTAATAGGTATCGACCTTCAGCCTTCTCTGAAACAATAGTGGAACATCACAACATAGAAAGCCACACTGTAAATTTACTATCAATTAAAATGACTTAACTCAATCAAAAGGATATTAACACAAGTGATCATACAGTAAACGAATAGATTTGATCTATGATACAATGTAAATACAAAAACAATAAAATAAGGGATTAATGATTAAAGTCACAGTATTGTACCGCTGTGCAATGTTTAACAATTGCAGGAAAACATTAATAACCCCCGGAAGAAAAAATCTGCCATTTGCAATTATATTTAACACAGGTAAATAAAAATAATTTTGTTGTTAGGTATACAGTTTAAGTGGAGAAAGGAAATACTTTGACAAAATAAACAATGTTGATGTTTATAGAACGAAGACGTGAAAATGCTGGTATATAGACGTGATTTAACCCTGAATAAGTAAACATTAAATAACAACAAAGCATTACAAATAGTATCAACTATCTAGTTAAAAGCAAAAAAAATAATAAAAAATCATGCATCAATGGTAAATTATTATGTCAGGGATTTTGTTACCATAAATTCCTTAACATTTTTACTATTTTACTAAATTATTTTATAGATACAAAGATTGTATTAGTAAATCTGGCTGTACCTGTAGAAAACTAGAAAAAAAATGGTATTTCACATCCTCAATTTTACGTTAATATTGTATTTAAAGCTTGGAAATCACTATGTGATCCGTGTAAACTCATAGAACCTTTAAACAAACTAATTAGTAAGGGTTATTGTACCAATATTGTAATTAGATCTCTGAATATAGTTTACATTGGCACTAATATCGATTTTGTCATTAGCAAATTAAACCATAACTAAATTTGTATTTTCTTTTCAAACCGGATGTAAAGAGACACACACACGCTCATTATTATCTACAAAGACGTCACTCCTAGCTATTCTACTACCTGTCGATACACTTATTTTTGGGATTGCACAAGTCATGTCTTCTTTCACTGTTCATGGCGTTAAAATACTAAATCCCTGGGATGTGTTTTAGTTGATTTAAGTCTCTGATGCATGTTTTTTTTTATCATTTATTGTTTGGCTTTTAACTAGCTGTCAGTAACTGCAAGTACTCTCAAATCTTACTTTCTTGTTAATTTGACCAATTGATACTATTGGTAATGCTGTTTTTGTTATTTAATTTTAACATGGATCTTGTCTATATACCAGCTTTGATTATTTGGAATTACTACACATTTTCACTTCTTCATACTATGAACATCAAAATTATTTCATTTCTCCTTAAATACTGTTCTTGCACCTGTACAAGAAGTTTTATCTAGCACTAATTGTATAGTTTTATTGTTGATATTCACCCCATATGTACCTAGTGTTAGATTAGTTTAATTGATATTAAAGAAATTCCTTGGTATTCCTAAACGGAAGATTTAATACACACAGAAGAAGAAGTAAACTTAACAACAAAATATTTTCATTTACCTGTGGATAATATGACGCAGGTTTTTTCAAAAGTGAGGATTTTCTAAAAATTGTTTAACATTTCACAGAGGTATCATACTTTAACGTTGTTCACTATCGGATTTATGAGGGTCGGGGGAGGGGTGGTCGTAAAAAAAACCGACTGAAAATCTTAAAATAATTTTTGTATTAATCATTTCTTGTTTTAATTTTATTTTTACTATAAATTGAATCTCCAGTACTGAATAGGATGACACGTTTTCGCTACACTCCTTTCAATATACACATGTCATAATTACATTGGTCTAAGGGTAACTTGATAATTAAAGGATCAAAGGATTAAATTAACACAATCAAAGTCAGCTAGCCCTATATTTTATTACTTTGTTGGTTTTATGATTAAAACGACGTTTTTTGTTACCTTGATTTGAAGAAAAATACCTTTCACCCTATCATATATATAAGATTTTTTTTAGAAAATGACACCTGCTGAATCTAAGGATATTGCAAACTTTATTTCCACATCTGTACCTAGTGCTCAAATGTATAGCATTCTAAATGAAAACTGGAATCCACCTAGTTTTTTTTTTTTCCTTTTCATAAACGTGAAATGTACGGGTTTAAAAGATGCTTCTAATATGCGTGGCTGCACTATTTCCCATGCATTGTTTATTCAACTTCACAGGACGACATTTATTGCAAAGGAGAAGGTTCAGTAAGACCCCTTTTTGGCCCCAAAATATAGCAGTGTTACAAAATTGTTAAAACGTAAACTTTTAGTTATTCATTAGACAGTAGAATGCTTCTGCTACATAAATATGGGCTGTTTTTGACAATACAATGCAAATTTATCCGGTACTAGCACCATTAAGTCATGCTAAATTACTGAAATCTTCATAATTCTAGCATTTTAGTTAAATTTTAGACGGTTTTCGTGTAAAACGAAAGTGGCCGCATTCGTGTTCATCCTTAATATTAAAACGTAAGTTGTATTTGATGATAATACATAACATATATAAAGGTTGAGGATGAACACGGATGCGGCCACTTTCATTTTTACCAAAAACCAACTGAAAAATGACATTTTTCGGCATATTTGGTAGATTTTTCATATTTGAGCTTGAATCGGATGGTTTTTAATGACTAAATCTGTTAAAATCTTCCACATAAACTAATTAATTCAAATAAAATAGACACTTAAGTGTTTAAAAAGTGGTCAAAATCTTTCGTCAGATGAACCTGAAATTTGAGGCCAAAATCGGTCCTTACCGGACCTACTCCTTTTACGTTTTGTTCGCTACTGACGATATCACCGGACAGTTTGTTAAAAAAACACGTTCAGAATTGGGTAAAGCAAATGGTGAAAGTCAATCTCACAAACAAACCAAAAAATTCACCAAACAGCTTTATTAAGATCACAAAACTTTACCAACACAAATGATAAGACGCGGCTAGTAGAATAGATGCAAGGGGGATGTTAAAAATTGTTTATCATTTCACAGAGGTATCATACTTTAACGTTGTTTAAACATGTCTTTTTACTTTTGACCTTAATTATTTACCCCTTATAATTTTTATTAACTATGTATTTGCATCCAGGTATCACAGATCAAATTTATTCGTTCATTGAGTGTTAATTTTCGTTTTGTATTGTGTTAAGCCTTCCAATTGATATTTTATAGTGTGTCCTTCTATGTTGTGATGTTATACTATTGTTTCAGAAAAGGGGGGAGGTTTGGTTCCATTAAAACGTTTAATCCCGCTGCAAATGTTTGCATCTGTTCTACGTCAGGAATTTGATTTACAGTACTTGTCGTCTATTTACGTAGTTCATATGTGTTTGTCATTTTTATATAGATTAGACCGTTAATTTTCCCGTTTGAATGGTTTTACACTAGTAATGTTTGTGGGGCCTTAGTAACTTGATGTTCAGTGTGAGCCAAGAAGGCCGTACCTTGACCTATAATGCCTACTTTTATAAAGTGTTACTTGGATAGAGAGTTGTCTCATTGGCACTCATACCACATCTTCCGATATCTAATCAGCGGCTAAAATCAACTAAATCACATCCCAGGAATTTAGTACTTTAACGTCATTGACAGTCATAAAAGAAATGACTTGTGCAATGCCAAAAACAAATATATCGACAGGCAGTAGGATAGTTAGGATTTGACCTCTTTATAGATAAAAATTAACGTGGGTGTGACTCTATACATCATTTTGAAAAGAATACAAATTTAGTTTTGTTTAAATATGCTTATGAAAAAATCGGTATTAGTGACAATGTAAACTATATTCAAAGATATAATTACAAAGTTTGACAGATAACCTTTACTGATAAGTGTGTTTAAGGTCCGATGAGTTTACACGGATCACATAATAATTTCTGCGCTTTAGTACAATATTAGGATTTGAAATACAGTTTTTGATTTTCTACAGGTACAGTCAACTTTATTTATTATGAAACATATAGATTACGTTAATTGAAATCGACAACGCCACTAGAGACATAGGAATAATGAACGAGTTGTAAGCCGATTTTTTCTTAATTGAAACTGATTCACAAATCACGTAGACATATTATTCGAAAACATTTTTGTCAATAGTTTTACAGTACTTCTTTTTAAAATTATGTAATTTATGTGACATCTTGTATGTAGGAATACATTACAAGGAAGCATTTTCTTATTTTTTGTTCATTAATATGATTATGAATCAAACAATTAAAGTACAATGATGTAATATCGAAGTTAACAAATGTTTTCTTTAATTGATACATGCTGAAATGTTATTTTAGGTTTACCTTACATGCCTGTTAGAAACCGAGAATAAAATTTCTTATCGCATATGTTTCCTATAGTAACTAAACCTTGATTCTAAATATACATAAAAAAGAAGATGTGGTATGATTGCCAATGAGACAACTGTCCACAAGAGACCAAAATGACACAGAAATTAACAACTATAGGTTGCACGGCCTTCAACAATAGGCAAATCCAATACCTTGTATTCAGCTATAAAAGGCCCCGAAATGACAATTTAAAACAATTCAAACGAGGAAACTAACGGCCTTATTTATATCAAAAAGATGTATACGTTTATTAATAGACATCAAACGCGACAGTAGTTTATATCATAATTAAGGTCTGTCTAATATCAAAACTAAATACTATATAAGAGATGCATCACAAAAGAAATCATAACAAACCTTTTAATTACTCAATGTCTTATTCAAATGCCGTAAAATATTGTTCAAATGAGATAAATGATTTATCTTGTGCATCAAGTTCCTTTCAAACTGGATATTCTTAAAAACCTACTCATATTCACAAAAATATTTGTATCTGCATTTTCCCAAAAGAAAAGCTGTCATTAATCAAATACTATACACAAAAAAACAATCACACAATTACAGGGTCCGAGGACAGGCGCACACAGAATATGACAGGGTGACAATGACTAGAACTCAATGAAATAAGGTAAAAGGAAGCATCATAACGGGTGTATTGCACAGTCCTTCGGACGATGAAAGTCTTATATAGAAAGGAGTAGTTTCGTAGTAATATTCCATTGTTGTCTCAAATAACAGGAGGTGGAATCAAGCAGATTACCGTGGTCACATTTAACATTGTTCTACTCAACATTCACTCGAGCTCTTCATTGAAGTGTCTACTAACATACTCGATGAGGGTGTGTGAATTTCAAAGTAGAGCTAAACGGGCGTATAGATATCATGACTTATTATGAAAGAAGGGCTACCAATGCAGTAAGATAAGAGATCGATAATGTTTAAAACGAATTGAAGGAGGTGAGGACAGCTCACCAGTAGCTGCCTTTTGGGATTTAAAGTCCATAATTCTAATGATATCAAATAAACAAGATAGTAGTTATGTTTAATGCATATATGTGAAATAATCAGTCTTAAAATGTACACAGCTTATATACTGGTGACAAAAAAAGCATATTAAATTTTTTTTTTCAATCTGTGATTTTATATTACAGTATAGAAAACTCCAAATGAAATTTCCTTCATATTTCCCAAATAGATTGTTTTTAATAATGCAATAATTATAGCAAAATTCTCTTTATAAACGTTGACAAACAGTTTTTGACATATAAGAGATAGAAATAAATATATTTTAAACGACAATATGGATATGAATATCTTGTATAAACGTTGGTGCTAAATAGTATTTAGCTGATTAAAACACTGGTAGGTTTCAAATTATATTAGATCGTTTGTTGCATGAAATAATATGCACTTATGCGCATCTGGTGCAAGAAATTGATACCGTTAATTTTATTATATATTGCATGTAATGCATATTCTATTTTCCTCTCTAGCAATTTTAACTTTCGAATAAAAACCGAAGATTAAAATGTTGGATAAACAGGATTTGTTTACTTAAGCAAATTTTCAAGTTTGTATTTATCAAAGACCCAACAAGAGTATGTGAATAGTAACAAACACTTTGATATTTGAATAACAAACTAACAAACTAATGAAGTGAAGATAACAGATATTCATTAACATATATACAAAAAATAATAAATCTTACGAAAATGTTTTTTTTTGCAACCGTAATTGTAAAAAATAAAGCAATCATGAACATAGCATCGTAAAATTCAGAAACTGGTTCACTCATCATATTCTTAGTATTTTTATTTTGGTAATTAGATTACAAGTTAAAAATGGTTTTCTTTTTTTTTTTAAAGTACAGTCAAACAAGAAATGATATTCATCACCTAATTTATTCTTAAGTAGAATAAATAGTCATGTAGGCTTTTCTCTATTTACAATACTATAGAATTATGGCCCGTAGAAAAGGTAAATATCCAAAATTGTCAACACGAGAAGGTTATTTCATTGAGGGCGCAGCCCGAAATTAAATAACTTTTAAGGTTTGACAATTTTGGATATTTATCGCTTCTGATGGACCACTATTGTTGTATTATACCAAACTAACAGTTCTTTTTACATGTTTGAATCATTGAAAACGCACTAACTTTATTTTAGTAACAAACACAAGCCCGAAAATACATTTTTTACAGCTACAGATGAATCTTTTTGTAAATCATTGATGGCCCTGAAAAGTACTTATTATAAGAGATACCGTTTGCTCTAGGTGCATGTCAAAAGTCTCATTTCCTCGTCTTTCGATAGACTTTCTGTAACGTGAACGTTGCCATTTTGTTTATTTACATCTGTGACGGCAATACCATTGGAGATAACTCGTGTACAAATTAAGAAACTGGAAAGGTTATCCGCCGGTGAATGATAGGGTTATTCCCTCTTTTTTTAACGCTTGTGTGAATTTTCAGGGTAATTCGTCCTTTCATGCAATTCAATTAAAATTAATTGAATTAGTCCATGTCATGTGCTAACGTATTGCCTAATAGTATTGTTTGTAATATTTGTAAGGTATAATAAAAAAATTAAATCACTCCGCAAGGAAACCAACTTTATTACATAATGTTTTGTCGGTCAAAACGGAAGGAAATAAACAGTTATTATCATTGGTTTTTAAATTTTAAGTCATTCAAAGGTTGTGATTTTGGAAAGTTCAAATAATTAAATTCATTTCAAATTTCAAATCTAAAAAAGAACTACTTTGACTACTTGTTTCAAATAAATCAAAGTGCTGGATAGCACCTGTGGAAAGTTTGCAACGGGAGATTGTAATATTTCAAGTAGATTGTAAATATTTAGATTGCATGGTTAATTTTTTTTTTTCCTACTTAAAAAAGAAAAAAAAAATTATCAAGAAATAATTGTAACAGGATGCTGCTACGAAGCCTCCCAAACAAAGCTCTCAAAATTAGTCATTCCTGCGGTTGCCTGACATTAAGCAAAGTCCAATACAAATTGGTCTGGTCTAGTAAAGGAATATGCACAAGTGACGTCTATGTATTACACCTGTATGTCATTCAAATCTTCTTGAAATTGTGTATAGTATTATATTCTTGATTTAGGGGTGGGGATCTAGACAGTTTACAAGTTCTCAAACAGGCAGGAGGTAGGGGTAAGAGTGACCCTAGGGGACTAGCCATTTATTTCATCTGATTTGTTTTATTATTCCGTACAAGAATATATGTTGTTTCAGTGTGGGGATTTCGACAGTTTTCAAGTTTTCGAAAAGAAGGGGGTGGATCTTGACTGTTTACAAGTTCTCAAAACAGGATGGGGTGGTGTTACACCGAAGGACTCTCCCTATATTTCATTTTATTCGTTTTATTGTCCAATACAAGAATATTTATGGTTAAGGGTGGGGTATCTCAACCGTTTACAAGTTCTTAAACATTAGGGGGTGGGGAAAACCCAGAGGGACTCCCACTATATTTCATTTGTTTTGTTTTGTTGCCCCATAAAAGAATATATTTGGTTTAGGGGTGGGGATCTCGACCGTTTAAAAGTTTTCAAAAAGAAGGAGGGTGGGGTCACCCCTGTTGACTTCCTCTATATTTCATTTGATTTATTTTATAGTCTTATACAAAAATATATATGGTTTGTGGGTGGGGTTCTCAACCGTTTACAAGTTCTCAAACAACAAGGGCTGGGATTGACCCCTGGGGACTCGCCTTCTTTTGCATTTGATTTGTTTTATTGTCCAGCACAAGAATAAATATGGTTAAGGGGTGGGGATTTTGACCATTTCAAAGTTGTCAAACAACAGGGGATGGGACTGACTTAAATTTAAATGTTGGTTCTTAACAACTACCGTCTGGCTTCAAACTAATTTTTATGTCAAAAATTGGGACGTTCACTTCTACAACAGATAGGTTAAAGTCATAAGAAACCTCAAATCAAAAAGAAATAATGCATATGTTTTTTTATAACTCAATGGATAGTTTTCATTATAAAACTTATGTACATATACTTTTTTTCTAAAGAAAATTCTTTAATTTATTCATATTTAGAAGAAGTTTACTTTATTTTATTTGCTTCCTTCCAGGAAGCAATTCCCCCGACATATTTTCCGTATGGAAAGTGACCTCGGTGTGACCCATCTCGTAAAAGTCCAATACGCATGGATGTCCTTAAAATAAACTATTATCTGAATTTACATGTTAAACACGTGCTCAATTTCCGTGCTTTTTTGTTGATTTTTTGTCGAATGTTGACAAACAGGTGACAATCGTTAAACTTCGGCTTCAAAACACGAACTTTAATTAGTTCATATTTTCACAACAACACTGACCGATTGAAAAACAAGAATGTGTCCTCAGTACACGAATGCCCCACTCGCACTTTCATTTTCTATGTTCAATGGACCGTGACATTGGGATAAAAGCTCTAATTTGGCATTAAAATTAGAAAGATCATATCATAGGGAACATGTGTACTAAGTTTGAAGTTGATTGGACTTCAACTTCATCAAAAACTACCTTGACCAAAAACTTTAACCTGAAGCGGGACAGACAGACGGACGAACGGACGGACGAACGGACGAACGGACAGACGGACGGACGAACGGACGAACGGACGCACAGACCAGAAAACATAATGCCCCTCTACTATCGTAGGTGGGGCATAAAAATTGACGATTATACGAAATTTACACGAAAAAGTTGATAAATTCGTGCACAGAAGACTAAGTTTATGATGTTTGTATGCATTGGTTCAAGAATTGGAAGAACATTATTTTTCACCGGTCACTCGTTTCGTATGACTTTAAGAAAATGTTTGCTGATTCAATAAAATTATTTAAATGCATACATAATGTTGCATAAATACATACCTTTCTTCCACCAAAGTCATTTCTTTAAATATCATACATATTCATAAAAAAAAATGATATTTACTTCTTGGTTTAATGTTGGACGTAAAATCCAGGTGGCGCACATAACTGTATTTACTTCTTTGTAACCATCCATATCAAAGACAACAATATCAAATGTAAAAGTATTACAAGACCATATTGTACAAAGAGATCAATCGCAGTACTCACAAGTAGATTTTAAACAGCGACGAAATGAACTGTGAAGTAAAAATAAATCCGATTTGAACCAACCAATTGTTTAATTGTAATCTATGAAGATCAAGATCATGCAAATGGTACACCACAAAGCATTTCTTATAAAAATATACATCAAAACAAAAAGGAACATTACACTGGATGCATTTATACCGACTTCACATCAGTTTTTATTTTGTTAGAAATGATAAGAAATATTGACATGGTTTACGACTCCTATCTATGAATGTTTCCGTGTGCTTCGGAAAGGTAGAGGTAGAATCATTAGCAAGTTATGAAAATATATTGTTTACATAAATAAAGCATAAGATTATTAGTGTTATATCACATTAACTAATTATGATAAATTAAGGAAGTACTTCAGTCATGGGGATGTGGGATTTAAAATCAATTAGATAATATCTTAATGCCGACGTCACACATTGGCGAATAGACCGGCGTGCACCAAACGTACAGAGAAAATTGACAAAGTCGGTATACGTTAGTTGCACGCAAGAGGAACGCTAAGCATTCATTAAACGCGCGTTTCACATGTTTGAAGTACGTCGAAATATTAAGGTCTACGCTTGGTAAACGCTACAACTCGAGGAAATTTTTAAGCAGCATAAACATTTTCATCTAGCTCAGGCGTGTGTCTTACGTATAACTGTACTCTAGACGCACGTAATACATGCGCTACAAGCGCGTTAAAAACGCTACAGATAAATTTGAGACACGTTTAGGGCACGTTGTATACGCTTCAAAGTCGTTCGACTTTAACTAAAACATTTGCGTGTGTGTTTGTAACAAACACCCCACAATAGAACGTCCAAGAAACGACCGAGCGCGTCTCAAATACGTTCAAGAATTTTTTTTTCCTTCGTAGCGTGCATTCCATCTACGTTAGACAAACGCCAGACATATGCCAACATACGTTTTTTGAACGCCCTACAAACGCTTAGGTACGCTTCTCGTACGCCCAATACACGCTTATAGCTCGTTGTGCACACGTTACAGATATGTTTGACAAGTTGAATGCATCCAAAATTACTAGCGTGTTGGCAGCGGCGTACGTCGGAGCTATACGCTGATGTGTGACGCCGGTATAATACGTAATAAGTAAACAAAGAGCTGAAAAAAGGCGTTTTTTTATTTAATTTAGTAAAAAAAATAACACAAAATAGACAGATACTCACATAAATATACTCTTTGCCACTGAAATATATGGCTTGTTCAAAAATTTATTGAAGGTTTTAGGCTATTCAGCTCCAGGTGTATATCCTGTGTCGTCTAGTTCTCGTCAAGTGTGATTCCCACTTTTGACAATATCACTGACTCTGTATAACTAAATGTGTTTCTATGAATTAAACGAAACTACCAGAAACATATTCTCTTATACGATTGTAATTTATATCAAATATTTAAGAACAATAATTTAAGTGATAGCACAAAATTATATTCTTGTATCAAATGGTCGTAATCTTAAAAAAGAAAAAAAAAGACGAAAGTTACAATTTGGTGGCTACGTTCAGTGAAATTGTGCATCCATTCCTTGTCATTAATTCTATCTTTGAAAATCCTATGAAAAACTTCAAAACAATCTCGGTAGGTGTAACACAATGAAACTTCACATTGGCTACACTTATAAGCACTGAAGATATCCCATCCTCTTTTTGTATTGAACTTGTTCATCAAACAATATTGACAAGGTTTCCTGGTACCGGTCAGTATTGGTAAGTGACCACCAGATGGTGTGGCTCCTGGAGTTGACTTGATATTTCTAGCGGTCACTGAAACAGAAAATAATTGCGTTTACAAGACTACATACTTTATGGGTTTTTTTTAACAATTAACATTTGGATATATTATTAATATATAGTTGACCTATTGCATATAGCATTTGAACACCGACCTTGCAGGAAACTTAACTTTATCACTGATATATGAATTAAAGTCAAGATCAAATAAACCCTTCTACACAAGTAGTTGACCTATTACTATAGTATCTGAGAAACAGGACAAATCCAAAACACGAATAGATATAATAAGAAGAAGATGTGATATGAGTGCCAATGAGACAACTCTGAATCCAAGTCATAACTTGCAATAGTAAGCCATTATAGGTCAAAGTACGGTCTTCAACACGGATTCTTGTCTTACACCAAACAGACCGCTATAAAGGGCCAAAAAACAAATAATGCATGCGGCAATGTCAGGTGAACACTGACAGAATGTTCACCATATGTGATGAGTATTTCAACTAAATTTTCCAATTTTCACGAATAGCAAAACTGTGTGAGCTTATAGTTATTTGCATCAAAAATACAATTTGACAATTTTTCAATCGGTCACTTAAAACAAAATGTAAATCCGCCATGTAAGTGAACAACAAATAGATCTCGTTTATCAGTATATTTGGGTCTGAGTTATGCCGCTTTGTCTATAGAACATCATCTCTTGACTAAATAAAACTGATTTAAGTGTTGTCTCAACTCACAATGTTTTCAAAACTTTAAATACTGTAAATGAAACGAAAATTACCATAGAGTATGCTTCTGTTCTTCAAGAAAGATGGGAGGTCTCAAAATGTACACTCAACACAAGGTAGTTAGATCTAATGACTTCTTACTATGATAATTCAAATGGTTGAACCATCAGTGAGGCGGGTAATGGCAATTCAAAACACTTATGTCGTTTCATCGTAAAGTAAAAGTAAAATTAAATGCAATATATTTGATTGTCAGATATACTCATTTCAAATATAAAAACAAAATGTAATAAAATTTTCAATGAGACAACTATCCACCAAAGGTGTAATGAAGTAGATGTACGCAATTATAGACCACCGCACGGTCTTCAACACAGAGAAAACCTATACCGTATGGTCGGTTATAAAGAAAAACGACAAATATGAAATAATTTAATTGAAAAAATAACGGCCTAAGTTGGAACAAAACAATTCACGAAAAACAAATTTGACAGACATGAACCTACGACAACCACTAAACTACAGGCTCATGACTTGGGACGGGAACATACAGAATGTGGAGGGGTTAAATATGCTTGTGGGTGCTCAACTTTCTTAACCAGTCGCAAAAAAAAAATATTCACACAGATTTGGTATGCATCTATTCTATGTGTGTAATACTATTTTGAACGATGCTTGTGTATTAAGTTAGTTAGTCAAATTATTCTTTGAGATCAGAATATTTTTATTACAACTCTGAATAGGAATGTTTCCATAGTACACGGATGCCCCACTCGCACTATCATTTTCTATGTTCAGTGGACTATGAAATTGGGGTAAAAACATTAGTTTGACATGAAAATTAGAAAGATCATGTTATACGGAACATGTGTAACAAGTTTCAAGTTGATTGGACTTCAACTTCATCAAAACCTACCTTGATCAAAAACTTTAACCTGAAGCGGGACAGACGGACGGACAGACGAACAGAAGAACGGATGGACGAACGAACGCATAGACCAGAAAACATTATGCTCCTCAACTATCGTATGTGGGGCAAAAAATCTCCCTTTTGAAATAGGATACAGGATGCATTATCCCCGTCTTAGTTGTCCAATATCTTGATAAAACTACAGAGTTTATCTGTTATCGTCTTGGATATGGTTGAAACATTTGCAACTGGACGTTTAGCAAACAACAATCAATCAATCAATATAAATATTCCCTTCGGCAATTTTCGAAAGAAAGATAAAAAAAAAATATTCTAGCAACCTCAAAACACTTTATATCAACTTTTGATTCTGTGACTTAAATAATAAATAATATCAATGCTGGCGAATAGGTTAGATAACACTAGTCTTGCTCCTATTATAGCGGCTATAGGGAAAACGGTAGTATTTACTTTCACGGCATTAGGTTGCTCTTTTGTGTACCCAAGATAGGTGAAAGGAAGACAAACTTAGTGTGATTTGATTGGACACATGTATATTATATGTAATGAATTGAATTATTTCCTGATTAGAGGATAATTGAAGCATACAAATTATACTAATAAATTAAATACAAGTAAGAATGAATTTTTGTTGACTTTTAAAAAAGTTTGTATTTTTCCCATTCACTGCGTACAGAAAAAAATGTAAATATCCGGTGCCCCCAAACTTCACTTCACGGTTTCATTGGAAATTGCTCATGCCCATATTCCAAGGTTGTTTTAGAGATGTATAGTGAATGTACCTCAGCTGTGGGTGATCAGAGGCATAGAGTTCTTGTTTTAAAGTACATAAAATTTAAGAAATGTTAGTATTGTCGCCTATGGGAAAATAGATACTACCGTTTTCCCTATAGAGATGACAGAATCGTTTCAGCATATTTTTTTTACGGATTCAAATAAAGATAGGAAAACATATACACATCAGTATGTACATGTTCCAGACCATATTAGTATTTGGAACGTACGCGTATTAAAATAACATGACACAAGTTATGAAGTTATATCTTTAATTATCGTAATTACATTTAGAAATGATTACAAATCTTTTGTAAATAATTATAAAACATTGTCCTGGATTTTTTTTTTTCATTTTTAACATCGTACAGTAGGTAGAAATAAATGTTTATAGCAGAAATAAAAATATGTATACAGTAGAAATGAAAATTATACAGAAGGAATGAAAATGTATGTAATACTAATTAGAATGTACACAGTAGAAACGAAAGTTATACAGTAGGAATGAAATTTATGTAATACTAATTAGAATGTACACAGTAGAAACGAAAGTTATACAGTAGAAATGAAAATTATACAGAAGGAATGAACATGAATGTAATACTAATTAGAATGTACACAGTAGAAACGAAAGTTATACAGTTGGAATGAAAATTATACAGTAGAAATGAAAATTATACAGAAGGAATGAACATGTATGTAATACTAATTAGAATGTACACAGTAGAAACGAAAGTTATACAGTTGGAATGAAAATTATACAGTAGAAATGAAAATTATACAGAAGGAATGAACATGTATGTAATACTAATTAGAATGTACACAATAGAAACGAAAGTTATACAGTTGGAATGAAAATTATACAGTAGAAATGAAAATTATACAGAAGGAATGAACATGTATGTAATACTAATTAGAATGTACACAGTAGAAACGAAAGTTATACAGTTGGAATGAAAATTATACAGTAGAAATGAAAATTATACAGAAGGAATGAACATGTATGTAATACTAATTAGAATGTACACAGTAGAAACGAAAGTTATACAGTTGGAATGAAAATTATACAGTAGAAATGAAAATTATACAGAAGGAATGAACATGTATGTAATACTAATTAGAATGTACACAGTAGAAACGAAAGTTATACAGTTGGAATGAAAATTATACAGTAGAAATGAAAATTCAGCTCAATGGCTAACTGCATTAGCCTTCATTGATTGATTATTCCTGATATCCTTAAAACTTTACATTAAAACATTGTTTGTGAAAATTTTCGAAAAAATTACGAGGAGAATTGAATTCCGGAGCACAATGGAATTTCGCATTCTTTACACTTATATCGAGTAAGTATATCCCATCCTGCTTTCGTTTTACATTTTGATAGCCTACAGAACTGGCAACGCTTCTCTTTCTTGTCACCAATAGAAACAAGTGTATGTTGAATGTCTCCTACATAATTATGTTTGTACTCTTCTCCAACGGTATGTTGATACTTGCTAGTATTAGTTAAAACGTATGGGGATAGTACATCTGAAATTATACAATATAGCGTCAGAAAAATGATTAAATTTCAGTAGTTGTCGTTTGTTTATGTGGTTCATAAGTGTTTCTCGTTTCTTGTTTTTGTGTATATATTTTAGACGTTGGTTTTTCCGTTTGAATGGTTTTACACTATTCATTTTTGGGGCCCTTTAAAGCATACTGTTCGGTGTGAGCCAATGTTCCGTGTTGAAAGACCGTACTTTGACCTATAATAGTTTACACTTATTGGTTGTGACTTGGATGGAGAGTTGTCTCATTGGCACGCATTCCACATCTTCTTATATCTTATTACTAGTACGTTATCAAGTCAGCGTTTCGTTCCCACAAATTACTTAAAACCTTTACTTAATTCTTCAATAGATAAAGAATTTGGATTGTAAGTTTGGTTTTATTCGTAAAAAAGGTTTTTCCAAATGGTATAGCACTGCCAATTTTTTACAAAGATGTTGTTTTCGAGCCCGGAAAAGCAGATGCAATCGATCGTGGTGAGCTTATAGCTCCTTTAAATAAACAGATTCTAAGTTATTACCCATTCAACACTGCAAGTAAAATTTGTATATTGTTTTATTGGTATAGATATTGATTTTGTTTTAGACAAGACGCCATTTTATAAACAATCGACATTTCCTCTGAAGACCTCAGAAGACTGTCTATTATTGTCCATCGACCCGATATTAACTAACCTAAAAGTTTAAACAGACTGAAGGGCACATGGAGTTGTGTAATTCCGTAATTCATCAAGGACTGTTTGATTTCATCTCTTAGATTTAAATAGAATTAAATAATTGTTATATGAATGATATCACTACGAGGGTAAACAATATTGTCGTAGTTCTGTAATCACTCTAGATCTTTTACTGCGGATTTCATTTTGAATTATTCCTTTGTAGAACAGGTAGATGATCCGCTAAATATATTATTGTTTGTCCGGAGCTTTTTGAAGTTCAGGTTTCTGATATATACAAACGAGGAAGTCTTCCAATTTGCTGATCATTAAAATATTCAATGACATTCAGTGTAAATACTAGAGTTTAAATAATTAATTCCTTATTCTTTGAAAAGGACTCGTAATAATGAAATGTATACTGCACTCGTTCTATTGAAGCAGTCACAATGCGTTGACCGTATATTTCTATGTCATATACAGACACTGGTCTGGTATCACTTTTCCTCATGAATATTGGAATAGAAATTTTAAATTGCCGAAATTATAATTAATTATTCATACGACCAGTTCAACCTGTATACAACGACTAAAACTTATTTCTTTTGCAATTTTTAGAGAAAAAAAAACACATTTCATTCGTTAATATTTTTGGTTTGCAAACTATAAATTATTATGTTTTATGGTTATTGATGATATTTTACTTCATTCTCAAACAAACCCGTTCACTATCGGTTGTGGGTTTCAACAGGTAATGTACATTTCATTGTGTTGTATATTTCTCCGCCTGCATGATATAAGGCCTTTTTATAAAAAGGGGAAGTTTCCCAATTTTTAAATCAAATAATAACATTAACACATTCAACAAAAATTTAAAATGTTTTATTTATATTGCAGTATAAAGACAATACTAGTGCATTGACTTGTCCCCGTTTCTAAGCCTCATCCTTTTATCGTTGATATGTCAAGTCAATGCACTAGTATAGTCTTCATACAGACAAAAACAATACTGCGTGAAGTTTTGTCCACTATCTTACATATTTATCATAAAGAAAGGACAGACATTTCACAGCTCCTTTGCCTCTGAATAAGTAATTAAGTCGAACATTTACGCCGTTTTTCATCGTGTAGATTCAACTTTGTAACAAATACCTATTGTTCCTTTGAATTCGGGCCATTGAACCTGAGACGGAGAGTTAATGCTTTTACCTTGTTCAAAATGTGGACGTTAAATCATTCGACGATAGGAACCGTTAAAAAATAAGGTTGTTGATTTTTTTTTTAAATAATAAGAATGTTTTGCAAAGAAAAGTAAAAAGAACAAAAATGAATGCTTTAACCAAGTAACGTCTCCAAACCGCCTTAAATCTTCAAACGATTCCACGGTACATAAATTGCAAATGGATAGATTAATTAAACAAGATAACTTGAAGCGGAGTAGTGCCTCGTTGATAAAAATAGCGATGTGATATTTTCCTTCGACCTTTTAAATCAAGAAGTTTTTACCCAACCCGAAATTGAATATTTACAATAGATAAGGTGAAGATCGGTTGAACAACACCAACTCGACAGTGTTTACAAGTATGAAACGAACAGACGGACGGACAGTCTGGTAATCATGCTTCATCAATTTTGAAAATTTTATAAAAACAAATTAAAAATTGTAATCGGCATGCAGTACAATCTTTGAAAGAATTTTGCATAATTACAAAGCTGATCAGAATGCAAAATAATTAGTTTAAACATATTACATTGTCCAATCATTGAGAAATAATTGCAGTATTTTTTTAAATCAACTCAACTTGAAAGGTCGTGAAAATACATTTAATAAGATTATTAAATGACCGAGAATTCTTTTTTATTTATTTTTTTGTTTGATATATATCTTTTGTAGCTTTATGTCAAGGCAGCATATAATCGCCAATTCAAAACTGTATACGCAATGATATTCAAGATAGTTTTTGTCGTTGAGACGAGCCCTACATTTTCCCGGTAAACTGTAGGTGTCAGAAGTCGGTGTCGAGAGATGTTAAAAAGTTCTATTAGAAGGCTTTCCCAGAATAATGTCATCTTCGATATCTACTGAGGGCTTAGATTGTCACTTTTCAGCTTAAAATTGTCAAACTTTTAGGACAAAGGGCACAGGTCAATGGCGAGAGATCCCTGATCTCTTAATCTTTCTAATATTATGCAGACATTTAGTTAATAGGTAGATACAGACGTAATTAAGGGAATTCGGATACACTTCCTGTCTTCCATGTTTACGGAGCGACTAAAATGCCAGTTGGATATTCAAACTGTATAGTGAAAACCTACCTGAGACCGCTTAAATGAGGGTGAGACCCCCTGGTCCTTTAATGTCAATAAAATTCGACTAAATCACAGACTATGTATATATAAAGGTTGTATCAGAAGGATTTACCAGAATAATTTCATCTTCGATATCTACGGAGGGCTTAGATTGTCACTTTTTATCTAAAAATTTTAGGACAAAGGGCACATGGCGATGCAGAGAGCACTCCTGATCTCTATCAATCTGTCTAGTATTATGCAGACATTTAGTTAATAGGTAGATACAGACGTGATTAAATGGAATTTGGGTACACTTCATGTCGTCCATGTTTACGGAGGGCCCGAATTCGTTCAATTTTATGTACATTGAAAGAACAGGGAGGTCTGACCGTCATTTAAGTGGTCTCAGGTAGGTTTACACTATATATTTCTGTTTCTTTAGGCTCCTCATTTTTATTTCTCTATATGTTTCTGTTTTTTATGCTCCTCATATATATTTCTATTTATGTTTCAAATGTTTCTAGAGTGGTCGGTTTTTGTTTTTGTTTTTGTTTTCAGAAATATTAGATATAAAATAACATTTTTGATGTAGTTTGATTGATAAAAACCTATATATCATAAAGACAAATATCCAACTTATATAAGCATTGATAAGGGTTTATATTCGAGGACAACGAGAGTTTAACTATGAAAATCATGCTTTTAATGTTATCAAATACTATGTTTTTTATGATATTCAATATATCAAACCGACTGCTAGTAGCCGGTTGGGTATTGAATATCGAATATCGAATAACAAACCGGCTGCTAACTTCACATACTGTCTACTTATTCTTTCAGTTTCTCCTTTGTATTACCAATAATTTGTCCTATTGGTACTTGGACTCATAATATGATAACATTTAGAATGACATGGGGAATATGTCAAAGAGACAGCAACCCGACCAAAGAGCAGACAACAGCCGAAGGCCACCAATGGGTCGTCAATGCAGCCAGAAACTCCCGCACCCGGAGGCGTGTTTCAGCTAAACAAAAATGTATACTAGTTCAGTCATAATGGACGTCATAGTAACCTCCGAGATATACACAAGAAACTAAAATTGAATATCATACAACACTAACAAAGGCCAGAGGCTCCTGACTTCGGATAGGAGCAAAAATGCGGCGGGGTTAATTTAAAACATGTTTTTTTACAAAACATTTTTTAGTTATCGTATACGTAAATTTCTAATAATCAATCAGCTTCATAACGTAAAGAGACGGATATATCAAAATCGATCAATTCATTGATTGATTGTTACTGTGGCGTCCAGGAAAATATAACCCACATTGAACTTTTTTTAAATGTTCTTTTAGAAAAAATTAAAATCACAAAAATACGGAACTTCGAGGAAAATTCAAAACAGAAAGTCCCCCCGCACCCGGAGGCGTGTTTCAGCTAAACAAAAATGTATACTAGTTCAGTCATAATGGACGTCATAGTAAACTCCGAGATATATACAAGAAACTAAAATTGAATATCATACAACACTAACAAAGGCCAGAGGCTCCTGACTTCGGATAGGAGCAAAAATGCGGCGGGGTTAATTTAAAACATGTTTTTTTACAAAACATTTTTTAGTTATCGTATACGTAAATTTCTAATAATCAATCAGCTTCATAACGTAAAGAGACGGATATATCAAAATCGATCAATTCATTGATTGATTGTTACTGTGGCGTCCAGGAAAATATAACCCACTTTGAACTTTTTTTAAATGTTCTTTTAGAAAAAATTAAAATCACCAAAATACAGAACTCCGAGGAAAATTCAAAACAGAAAGTCCCTAATAAAACCGCAAGATCAAAAGATAAAGCACATCAAACGAATGGATAACAAATGTCATATTCCTGACTTGGTACAGGCATTTTCTTATGTAGAAAATGGTGGATTGAACCTGGTTTTGTAGCTAGCTAAACCTCTCACTTGTATGTCAGTCGCGTCAAATTTCAATACCTCTTCACATTTCTACATTTTTTCAATCCCCTGAATTTACAATGCCTATCTTGAGTAAATAACCATTCCTTAAGAAGGAACATCCATAAATGCACTTTTAACTCACTAAATTTCTAAATTGTCAAATTCATTCAAAAAATTACATTTTGAATTACTTATACATGTATGCATTTGATATTTGACAGTGATTCAAATATTTTCCCAAAATGGTCTAACGCTCATTTGAATTAGTATACAACATAAACATTTTGACCTTAAATATAAGATAAATGATTTTGTTTTTAATTGTTACTAGAAGACACCCGTGATATCGCGGGTCCGTGACTGAATTAAAGTATATACCTATGCGTAAGCCTTGTTTTAGTATTGGTAATTGTCATCATGGTCATCTGATAAAGTCATGCCGATTATAAGAAGTACAGTCTTATCTGCTTTCAAAAACTTTCTGTTTGCATCCGTCGACCTGGAACTTATCAATTATTGGTAATATTAATTATTTGGAAAGCAAAAGGGCCTGACATGGAGTATTTTTTAATCAACAGCATTGTCCTTTATGAGTTATAAATAAAGTTTAATTCTTTGATTCGCTATTTTACGTCATGCCGGCTAACAAATTGAAAACTCTACCGGCTATACGCCTTATTTTAAGTCCAAATTTTTAGTATTCGTATTGTCATCTTATAAAGTCATACTGATTAAATCACTACAATAGGGAACAGTGTGATAATGAGTGAACTTAGTACATGTAGTGTCAACCCTGTGATTATGACCCGTGTATATAGCAAAATCTCAAATACACCGTTTGTTGGTGCGCCTGTCAGGTGCGGAACGTACAGATAAGGTAAAAGGTAACAGGTGAATATACCATTGGTATCGATATCGGAATCGACCCGGAACTTGTTAATTATTGGCAATATTAATTATGTGGAAAACAATAGGGTCGGGAGTGCTGTATTTTTTCATCAACACCATTGTCCTTTATTAGCTATATATAAATTTGAATTCTTTGATTTGTCGTTTTTACCCGATGACGGCTGACAAATTGGACCTCGTTATTTTAGTATTATAGATTGGATATTAACTAGCTGACAATAGCAATCAGTACTCTCAGATATGGAGTCGGTTTCATAAAAAAAAACTAACTACTAAGACTGTAAGTCATGAACAAATCAGTATACTAAGATCATACTGACTCCTGTACTGTATATCTTTTTTGGGGGGATGTAACAATTCCTTGCCACACCCGGTCTGTGTTTTTGTAACTTGTTTTCCCGTTTTTTATCGAATTGATGAATTAAGCTCTTTTCAACGGATTTTTATAGTTTGTGCTCATTGTGAAAGGCGATCTATTATTGAAAACTTCTGTGGCACTTTGTGTCTGGTGAAAAGTGGTCACATTGGTAATTATACCACATCTTCTTATATCTATATTCAATCTCATTTTCGGGACATCCTCATGACATGACACATGGTATTTATGTGGTACTGATACAAACTCCCTGGCAGTTCCGGCTCCGAACCGCATACTACTCTACCCTAATGCAGTACAGGACAATAGTTCCGGAACGGAAACGATCACTGTACGGAGTTTGAAACTTATATTCCCACCGGTATATCAAACAAAATTAATTGCTGCATTTGCGTGCTTTTGTATATAATCATTTTGTTAAAGGTTTCATGCAGTTAAATTCTTTGGGGATACGGGCCGGGGAAATCATAAAAATAGATAAAAATAACATACAAATTTTATGTATTTATTACTTCAATCACATAAAGTTATGTGGTTGATATACACAAGCAGGATTTTATCCTGCTATTTTTTGTGTTGCTGTGTGGTGGAACCAAGGGCAACGCAGCTTCATACATGAGCAACATTGCGGCAATCTTACATATCTTCGAACAAAACCATACTGATGACACCAGATATAATAATAATATGTCTTATATGTAGTTTGTCTGCAGGCTGTGATCCACGGGTAAAATGTATAGACTCCTGAGCAACTCCTACTTCTAAAAAACAAAACACAAGATACATGTTAATTTTAATATGTCAAAAATATCATTTGATGTCTCGTGCTTCATCAAACGTAAAAACAATAATAACCTTACAACTTTGAGATTTTGTTAAAATATGCATTTGAACCATGACTGTAAAGAATCTGTGCAGCCTGCTGGACCACCTACGATCACCTCCGGGTTTTGACGGAGTTTGTGTTGCTCAGTCTTAAGTTTTCCCATGATGGTTTTTTGTTGTCTTTTGATCGTTTTTTCTCCGTTTTGTACTTTGCGTTGTCAGTTTGTCTCTAACATATTAGTATTTATATCCTTTTGTATCTTCTGCCTATCAAAGATTAACATGTTGTGAAGCACATTTTTTGTGTAATTATTCAGAAAAGTCTGTGTGTAAAATAAGTTTTTGTAAACATAATCGTGTATTTATTATAAAAAAATACATTTTATAATATGTACTACTTACCTGCAGCCAGTATATCTACGACGTAAATGATGCCAATTAGATAACACCCAGCATGTTCGTCCTCTGTACCAAATGGCTCCTCTTGGAAAGTAATAGTACCTAGTATATGATGGGCACGTATCACTCCAGAAATTGAATAGTGGAATGGAAACCAATCTTGCAACAGGCTTAACATCAGCAGTTCTGAAAATTTTATATAAACATGTATTTGTGGTTAATTTAAAACATTCACATTGGCATAATAAGCTGAAAAATTTTTGTTGTAAGTATTCAATATATTTGACATTAGAATATATAACGCGACAGTAAGTACTGTTTGGGATGTTGAATTGTGCGATTTACACAGTACAAAAAGATCAAATTGAGGATTTGATGAAGAAAAAACATAATGTCCGTTTTCTCATGTGGTTCTCGCTTAGGTCAGATCATAAAAAAGAAACGAACCACGTATGTTCCTCGATCATTTTGAGGTGGCCGATTTGTCTATGTAGTTACTTCTGTAATCACTAAAGTCAGCGGAGGTTGTGAGTACGAACCCCGCTCGGGCGAGTTTATTCGACTTCAATCTTAAGTCGACTCGGGCCTATTCGAAGTTTCTATCAGAAGTTCTGTATTTGTTGTTATTTTAATCTTCATAGAGGGTGAATCAAATTGGTCGAAAAAAAATAGGGGGTCACGGATCATTTAAGCTCAAAATATTACTTTTAAACAGGTATGTAAAAGGGACCATTTTTCAATGAAATGAAATGATAGGGAAAAGGAGGAGTTGGCATATTTTTATCGGAAAATAAAAAAAAGTGTCTGTAATAAAAAAAAAAAAAGCTGAAATATAGCTTCCAAAAAAAAGTAAATAAAAAAAAATGTTACCGATATGGAAAACAAACAGTTTGCATTAAATTCCAACATTTTGGGGGGAAATTGGAGAAATGTCATTTTGAGCCTTTCACAGATACACATAATAACGATAATAGTTTTTAGTGACAAAAATACAATAATTTAACATTTTTAATCAATCAATATATCAAAAAAAAAAATACTGAATTTGCGACTTAAACTTTACGTGTGCATGGTAATTCATGCGTAAAATTATGCGCAGTCGAATAGTCCCGATGAACCTTAATTGACAAGTATGGTCAGTTCTCCTATCGCAGGTCAATGGATTTCTCCGAACACACACTTTTTTGCACTTCAGATTCCTCAACCAATAAGAAAATAGACGCCACAAAATAGAGTGCTTAAAAGTGGCGTTTAAACACAGAAAAATCAAAATCAGATTGATGATTTGAAAATGTCAAACACGGACTTCATATTTTTATTCACAATATATAGTTGTTTAAGTTATATACTATATTTTACGTTTTACTTTCTGTCAGCAGTCGTATAAAAAAAGTTGATCAGATTCATGATTCAAAGAAATTATTCTAAAATAAAAAGCAACTTGAACGAAAAAATATCAAATATATCGTTAATAAAAACGATCTACTAATTACATGAGTATGTAAAAAAAATATATAATTGTGTACGTAATTTTTTATATATATATTCACGAATATTTTGCATGACTATATTTTTTTTAAAGTACCTGACGCTGTATCTCTCATAAACAGTATTTGCACGAGCTACTTCCTTTTGTAGCTGAAGTCTGGTTGTGCTGGATGACCTACTTATTGCACTTCTAATAGCAGCGCTGGAAATACAGATGAAGAGAGGTATAAGTAAAAACTATATTGAATCAAATAATTAAATATTATAAAGTTTAGTGTTTTCCTTTACTTTATAGTGTACATCGTTGTAATCACGCTTTGTTGATTCACCACCGACATTTAAACAATGGGCGATTAAGATTTAGAACACTAATTGTTCATGCCATTTTTCAATCCCCTTCTGAGAAGTGCTCTTGTCTCATCTTAGCGTTACTTTTTACTTAGATTATTAGGCTGCTAATATGTTATCCCTCTATAAATTTCTGTCCTGTCGCAATATTTTAGGATTTTTAAAGCTTCACATTTTGCATAGACTCTTTTTTTTTAAGACTGTATGGTACTCTCTTTTGTCTCTTGGATTTGTTGTTGTTAAGAAACTGTTCAATTACGTATACCATTAATCTCTTTTTATACGTATGAATAAAAGACACCGCTTAAGTAATATATTTCTCAGCTGATCCTGTGGTTAAGACTTTTTTCCAGGTATGCATTTATTAAGCCGGCATTTTACAAGGAAGCTTTTGAATCTAGGATACTTAAATGTAAAAGTTGAAGTCATTCTTTGTTTTTACATTTTATGGCCAGCAATATATATTCTGTTGATTGATAAAGAATATTCGTTGAATCTAAGATCTTTAAATTTAAAGTTGAAGTAATCTGTATTGACATTTTGAGGCCAACAATATATATTCAGTTGATTGATAAAGAATATTCGTTGAATCTAAGACCCCGTTCACACTAGGACATTTTTATCGATTTAAACTAGACCGGTTCACTTTAGATCGGTTTAAGGGCTAATGTGAACGCATTGAATCGATCTTCAATCGGTCTATAAACTAAAACACCAAAAGAGGTAGTTTAGTTTGAATCGATCTAAAGTAAACCGATCTGACTTTAGATGTGAACGCAGAGATCGGTTTTAACTAGTACGATTGAGTCGAAAATAACGTATGCGCATGTATAGCGGCAGAACTAGCTAAGAGGTTCGTTGTTTAACCCATATTTCTCTGTTAAAAGATCTTTAAAACAAACTGTAAACTTGTTGTCTTCGCCATAGCATAGATTTGCGAAATCTGATTTTTCTTTTCTTATGTTGATTTTTTTTTCTTTGCAGGAACCGCAGTATTTCCGGCGTCGTGTTGTAACTTCGTTGCTACAGTTATTTTTTCAAAATTAAAGAAAACTGAACACCAGTATCAAAATTTTAAATTGTGATTCAAGAAAAACAATAACTTTATCCAATTTTTTTCTCCAAGTGTGTGTATCAGTGTATCAGCACATTAATTTGATAAATCAGTTCTATTTTTACACAGTGTTTACAGTTTTACGGACAAAAAGGTTGGATCGATTTCGTTTTTAATTGTAGTGTGAACGCAGTGGTTCATATTACACCGATAGAGATCGATATGATTAAAAATAATGTGAATGATAACCGGTTTTATTTAGATCGATTCAAATTAGATCGATAAAAAAAATGCTAGTGTGAACAAGGTCTAGGATCTTTAAATGAAAAGTTGAAGTAATCTGTATTGACATTTTGAGGCCAAGAATATATATTCAGTTGATTGATAAAGAATATTCGTTGAATCTAGGATCTTTAAATGTAAAGTTGAAGTAATCTGTATTGACATTTTACGGCCAGCAAAATAAATTTAGGTGATTGATAAAGACTATCCTTGTCGATCGCAGATGATCACGAGTACAGTTAATTCGCCAGAGTACAAATCCCGTCCCTTCTTCACTATAACATTATTCGCATGGGACTTATTTTTACGTATTACGAAAACGAAGACAGATTATACGCGTGGAGCAGAAAATGATTCCCTTGCCTGAGCAACTGAACCCACTACTTGTGTTGGTAAGGTAATATCTGCGAAGTGTAAATAAACTGAGGTTAGTTTAACGACAGGATTTGGAAAGCCATAAACAGAATGTGATGTTTTTTTGCACTTAAAACTATCTCTATCTTTGGACTGATGTGTTACTTTTTTTGTCAAGTAAAATAGTTCCAAATTTTAATGACATACATTTGAACAATATGGATTAATACGTATCACTAGTTGTAAGTAAATTATCATATGATACCAAATATGTATGCATAGTTATTTCTTCAATGAACATTGTTCAGGGAGAGTGCCTCGGCTCTAATTTGTGTTTTTTTTTGTTACGATTGAGTGGCATAAATATATATTAATTAAACAATTGGCCGAGATTATTCCTCTCTATCGGCTGATTGTGATCTTTATACACGATTTTCACTAGTTAGAATGTACCTACGATGGATATACGCTAGACTGTCTCGATCGCGAGCTCACTTGAACCAATGCTGGTTCAGAATATTCTCTTGGTTGGTAGCATCTCTGATTAGAAATAGGGTGATCTTGTGCTTGAACTTCTGCGGCGAATACACCAATAATCACCAAGCATAATGTGATGTACAGCCTCTAAACAAGTTAGAACAATGATATTTCGTTAAATAGATGAAATATGAATATGTTATTGATTTCATATAAAAAGATATTTATTTGACTAAAAGAGTTTCCGTGTAAAACCCATGTTTGCTGTAGAGGTGGTCTTTTATAAAATCATCTTAAATGCAGCTTTTCCTTATAACGATTACTCCAGTTACCATTCTAAAGTAATTTCCTGGATTGTTTCTAAATTTTCTTCTGGAGGTAAGCTTAAGTTCTATTAGAGTAGGGTTTTCAGACTTTCAACTTATGTACATAATGTGTAAGTGAAAATAACACTATAGATTTCGTACGTCCTAAGCGCTTTTCTTGATTTACAATCATATGGAACTTGCAAACGTAGACATTTGAATGTTAGGGATGTATTAAAATGTATATACATTTGAAGCTTAATGACTCAAAGGAACAGAAAGCAAAGGCCGAATTAATCAATGTTCAACTTTGCTTCTTATGGATAGGTAAGCTTAGTAAAATAATTCTGTTGGCGCTATTTCTGTCAGTGACAATAAAATTGGTTTAAATGATGATGACATTATCATTCTGTGATTGTTTTATTTGTAATTTTACTTTTACCTACTTTGCAATGAAATTAAGTTAAGTCTTGTTGAGACTAGCATTACTGTCAATGTGCTGACAGTGGACCGTCTAATGACTGTTCAACAATGTAACTATTTACTGTTTCCTTTTCGAATATACAGAAATTTTATTCTAAAACATCTTCAGTGATGTAAACTTCAGCTGGAATTGTGATATATGCATGTTCATTAAATCGTTATTAAAGCATTTTAAAATGAATAATGACTTTTTAATGTAATAAATGTAAAAAGAGAAAGAAATATTTTGAAAAAGACTTACCATATTTGCGACGAGGACTTCAAATAATATGAAGTAGCTAAAATGAAAAAGTACACATTTTTATTACACTCAAACAAATATATATATATGAAATTTCTTTATAAAAATCGAACTATTTGATTTTATTTACGAACTTATGACCAATAATTCACATAGTGCCATTATTTTTTTGTTTTTTATTTGATTAACTTTTTTGTTGATCCTAATTCTCTGTCTTCAATTTACATTAAAAAAAAATCGGAAAATCAACTCTCAGCAACTATGTATCATAGAGTCCCATGACTGATGACTAGTGACACCTTGTATCTTAATCTATCCACATGCGGTATAATGATGGACATAGAGGGCCACCATCTATCAGAGTAGGTCACAGGTGGTTCTGTTACATGCTTAAAAAGAAGCAAGTTTAGGTTTTTGGAAACGGTATGCGTCTACCACTATTCACGCTTCACCCGCAATGCAACTCTAAGTCATTCAAATGTAACAGAACGGCTTTAAAACATGATCGATAAATTATAACATCAAACGACTGGTCTGATATCATAAGACCCAAGACCGCGGAATAGTGAGTTCAGACACAAACAAATCTTAATAGTGACCGTTAATAGTATGTCATGTTGATTTCAGTCGTCTTTTCCTCATACCTCTGTTTAGAAAGCCTGTACAGTGTATACATGCAACATCGTAACGCATCTATTGAGATCGCTTAATGCAATACGATTAAGCGTAGGGGTGTTTTAATGCTGAGCAATCGGAATGGGATGATAAGCACGTATCTAAATATCCTTGTCTGAAATCGTTAATCTGTCTCAACGGATTTATAGTTTCTATAATTTTATTTATCTAAAGTTCACTTGTATATGTTAAAAGCAAGCTCTCACTAAGAAGTGGTTAGTTGCATGCGTAGCTATCGTCAGTACATATGAAGGTCTTTACAAAATTGACTCAAAATTTTTGTAAGAGAAAATTCTGTAACAATTCTGTTTGATCAGATATTGTTGGAGAAATTTGTTGTTGGCATCAGTATGGTTCTATACAAATATTTTTCTTGACCTAAAATAAGGAATTGATATCTTCAATTCTCTCTCTTGTAAAGTCTTATTTAATGAGAACATTTATTCGATCAGTAATGTGCAGTAAGATTTGTACTAATAAACTATTATTACAAAAAGTATGCATGTTTAACATTTAACAAACATTAAAATATTACAAACCTTTACTGGAATTTCAATGTTAGTCGTTCTATGTTCCTCTTTTCTTTAAGAACTGATAAAATATTACCAGGTATATATACTGTACATCTACGTAATGCGTGGTATGATGTTGAAGCTGTTACATCTTGTTTTGAATATTACTTATGTCAGAATGTTAATTATAATGTTGTAACTAACATTTATTATGGTAGCTAATTTTAATAAATTTTGCATGTACTATTTATGTCTTCTTTTCTAAAATACACTAATGAAAAGAAGGAACCATTACTTCGACGGATGAAGACATCCCAATTATCATCAAAATAAGATAAATAGTCCAGTATCATTCCGCTTAGCAATTAAAAACACACGATTATTTTATCAGTTGATTTTTGCTGCGAACGTACAGTAGATGCGAGTGTTTTCAGATCCGTTCTTTGTATCTTTGTATATCTGTGGTTTTTAAGGGTTTGTTTTACACCATTAGTCTGGAATTCCCGATTAGAATGTGAATTACCTTTCTTGATTTATTTCAGTAGTTCACACATCCAAACCTTGTATCTATCAACTTTACAAATATCGAAAATATTATTCAGCATTATTATAAACATACAGAAAACAAATCGTATACTAAAAAATGATTTTTTTTTTTTTATCGTAGGCTACTGACTTGGAACAGACACATACAGAATGTGGCAGGCCGGTTAAACATGTTAGCGGGCGCCCTTGCCTAACCTGGGACAGTGACGTATCAGAACAAACATATGAAGAAAAAAACAATAAAAATCAGTTGAAAAGGGATCGATACAACTCATGCTAAGGATTGCCTTAAAAAAATGTAAACATTAAAGTGAAAAAAGGTTGAAACTTAGTTCCAGCTCAAACAAACCATTCTTATACAGGGAAAGACGAGGACTTAGATATCTCAACACATTAAATGAAATCAAACAGATCTTGAAAATTTAATTGTGCTTACTCGCACCTGTTTTTTTTTTTCATTTGATGTTTATTTCGAGCGATATGATCAGCGGCGATCTTTAGAGATCATTTTAATGGTTAATTAGATTGCATCTAGACTACAAGTTGCTGATACATATTATCACCAATACATTGTTAATTTTTTTTTTAAATAACTTTGGATATACTTTTAAGTATTTTATAATTAAAACAAAAAGAAGTGAATATGAATTTAATAGCTTATGCCCAACAACCGAAAACAAATATTTTGAATCAATGATGACTACAGATAACAGTTGAAATTATTATTTTGGATTCTATTTGAATGTTATCAAAGTTAATATACATGTAAGGTAAAATTATATTGATATTTCAGTATGTATCAATGCTTGATAAAAGTTCTTTAACACAGACTTGTACTTTGATAGTTTAAATTATGTACATATAATAAAATTAAGAAATTGCTTCCTTGATATGTTTTCCTACACACAAGATGTTGCTTTTATAATATGATTATAAGTTAGTCAAAATTGCATTTATGCATGTTCCTTCTTAAAGAACCCAAGCTAGGCATTTGAAAGTCAACGAAAAACAGGTGCCGACAGATTGCAGAAACGTGAATGTGCATATAAATATATATATATGAATATAATGAGTTATTGATAACAAAAACAATATCTATACCAATTAAAATATTATTAAAATTCTAATAAGAATCGGTTCGTTTCTGTGTGTGTTACATTTTAATGTTGTGTCGTTGTTCTCCTCTTATTTTTATTGCGTTTCCCTCAGTTGTAGTTTGTAACCCGGATTTGTTTTTTTTTCTATCAATTTATGAGTTTCGAACAGCGATATAGTACTGTTGGCTTTATTTAATTAATGGAGCAATTAGCTTACCACGATCGATCGAATCTGCATTTCCGGGCTCGAAAAACAACATCTTTTATAAAAAATTAGATGTGCTATACCATTTGTAATAACTTTTCTACTGGTACAGGCAAACTTACAAACCAAATACTTTTATCTATTGAAGAATTAAGTAAAGGTTTTAAATAATTTGTGGTAACGCAAACGCTGACTTAATAACGTACCAGTAATAAAATAAAGGAAGATGTAATATGAGTGCCAATGAGACAACTCTCAATCAAAGTCACAATCAATAAAAAAAAACTGTTATAGGTCTAAGTACGGTCTTTCAACACGAAGCCTGGCTCACACCGAACTGGAAGCTATAAAGGGCGCCAAAAATGACTAGTGTAAAACCATTCAAATGGGACAACCAACGGTCTTATCTTTATATCAAAAACAAGAAACGAAAAACATTTATGAACCACATAAACAAACTACTGAACATCAAATTCCTGACTAAGAACAATGCAAACAATTGCATCGGGTTTAAACGTTTTAAGAGGTATCAACCTTCATCCTTCTCTGAAACAATAGTGTAACATCACAACATAGAAAGACACACTGTAAATTTACTATCAATTAAAATGGCTTAACTCAAACAAAAGGATATTAAAACAAGTGATCATACAGTAAACGAATAGATTTGATCTATGATACAATATAAATACAAAATCAATAAATAAAATAAGGGATTAATAATTAAAGAAACAGTATTATACCGCTGTGCAATGTTTACAATTGCAAAAATACAACAATTACATGGAACAAAAATCTGCCATTTGCAAGAATAGTAAACACAGTTAAATAAAAATAATTTTGTTGTTAGGTATACAGTTTAAATGGAGAAAGGAAATACTTTGACAAAATAAACATTGGTGATGTTCATAGAACGAAGAAGTGAAAATTTATAGTAATACCAAATACCTGAATAAGTAAACATTAATAACAACACAGCATTACAGATAGTGTCAACAGGTCAAGTTAACAAGAAAGTACGATTCGAGAGTACAAGTGACCAAAATGACACAGACATTAACAACTATATGTCACCGTTCGGCCTTTAACAATGAGCAAAGCCCATACCGCATAGTCAGCTATAATAGGCCCCGATAAGACAATGTAAAACAATTCAAACGAGAAAACTAACGGCCTTATTTATGTAAAAAAAAATGAACGAAAAACAAATATGTTACACATAAACAAACGACAACCACTGAATTACAAGCTCCTGACTTGGGACAGGCACATACATAAATAATGAGGCGGGGTTAAACATGTTAGCGGGATCCCAACCCTCCCCTAACCTGGGACAGTTTACACGGATCACAAAATGATTTCCGCTCTTAGTGCAATATTACCGTAAAATTAAGGATGTGAAATACCGTTTTTGATAAATTTTAAGGTACAGCCAAGTTAATTAATCAAATCATTGTATCTATGAAATATATAGATTACGCTCATTGAAATCGACAACACCATTAGAAACATTGGCATAATGAGCAAGTTGTAAGCCGATATTTTCTTCATTGAAACTGATTCACAAATCACGTAGACACATTATTCGAAAACATTTTTGTCAATAGTTTTACATTAATTTTTTAAAAGTATGTAATTTATGTGACATCATGTATGTAGGAAAACATTACAAGGAAGCATGTTCTTATTTGTTATTCATTAATATGATTAAGAATCAAACAATTAAAGTACAATGATGTAATATCGAAGTTAACAAATATTTACTTTATTTGATACATGCTGAAATATTATTATAGGTTTACCTTACATGCATGTTTGTCAATATTTTTTAAACAGAAACCGAGAATATTTTTTTTTATCGCATATGTTTCCTATAGTACCTTAACCTTGATTCCAATATACATAAAAAAAAAAGAAGATGTGGTATGATTTCCAATGATACAACTGTCCACAAAAGACCAAAATGACCCAGAAATTATCAACTGTAGGTCACCTTACGGCCTTCAACAATGAGCAAAGCCTATACCGCATAGTCAGCTATAAAAGGCCCCGAAATTACAATGTAAAACAATTTAAACAAGAAAACTAACGGTCTTTTTTATATAAAAAATATACGTTTATTAATAGACATCAAACGCGACAGTAGTTTATTTCATAATGTCTGTCTAATATCAAAGCTAAATACTATATAAGAGATTCATCACAAAAGAAATCCTAACAAACCTTTTCAATACTCAAATTCAAATGCCGTAAAATATTGTTCAAATGAGATAAATAATTGATCTCGTGCATCAAGTTACTTTCAAACTAGAAATTCTTAAAAACCTACTGATATACACAAACATATTTGTATCTGCATTTTCCCGAAAGAAAAGCTGTTCTAAATCAAATAGTCCTACACATTGAATTACAAGGTCCGAGGACAGGCACATACAGAATATGACAGGGAATCAATGACACGAACTCAATAAAATAAGGTAAAAGGAAGCATTATAATGGGTGTATTGCACAATCCTTCGGACGATTAATGTCTCATACAGAAAGGAGTAGTTTCGTAGTAATATTTCCTTGCTCTCCCAAATGGTAGAAAGATGGAATCAAGCAGATAACCTTGGTCACATTGAGCATTGTTCTTGACTCAACATTCACTATTCATTGAAGTGCCTACCAACATACTCGATGAGGGTGTGTGAATTTCCAAGTGGAGCTAAACGGGTGTGAAGACATCATGACTCCTTCTTTTAGAAGGACTACTTATGCAGTAAGATAAGAGTATAGACATCATGACTCCTTCTAAAAGAAGGGATACTTATGCAGTAGGATAAGAGTATAGACATCATGACTCCTTCTATAAGAAGGGCTACTTATACAGTAAGATAAGAGATTGATAATGTTGAAAATGCATTACAGGAGGTGAGGACAGCTCACTAGTAGTTGTCTTTTGGGATTGAATGGCCATAATTCTAATGATATCAAATAAACAGTTTGTTTAATGTTTTATAGTTGCTTTTTGTTACTAGTAATTGTTTAATTGATGCTGGTTCTACAATTTGTGTTATCCTTCTCTAAAAGTATAAATTACTGCCATTTGATTATCGAATTTTAACTTGAAATTCATAGAAATAACCACCGACAATGTTTTATGAGTTTAATCTCTTTAACATGTCTAAGGATATGAAAAGCTTATATTCGTGACAAAAAGTATCATCAATAAAACTGTGAATAATATTGCAGTATAAAAAACTCAAAATAAAATTTCCTTAAGTGTTTTCTCAAATAGATTGTTTTCATATATGCAAGGATTTTAGCGAATGTTTCTATCAACCTCTTGAATGACAAACAGTTTTGACATATTAGAGATAGAAAGAACAATATATTTTACACGGCAATATGGATATGGATATCTTGTATAAACTTTAAAGCTAAATAGGATTTAACTGATTACAACATTTGTAAGTTTCAAATTACATGTTAGATGTCTGCTGCATGAAATTACCACTTATATCTTGCTATATGTAACGTATATTTCACATCCCTTTCCAGCATTTTCAACTTTTGAATAAAAACTTCAGATTATACATTTCCGGATAAACAAGATTAGTTTATTCATAGATGTAATAATTCTATGGTTTATTCTAGCAAAGTTTCAAGTTAATATTTTTCACCGACCCCAACAGGAGAACACATTAACATTCAAATATTACAAAGTAACAAATTAATGCGTTCATAACATTTATTCATTAACATTTATACAAGAAGTAATACATATTAAAGAAAAGCTTTTGTCACCGTAATAAGGAAAGACTTAGCAACCGTGAAAATAACATCGTAAAAGTCAGAATTTCACACTCAATAAAATTTCAATATTATGTTTGGTAATGCGATTAAAAGGTAAACATACTTTTTTTTCTTTCCGTTTTATTGGAAAAAATGTATAATCAAACAAGAAATGATATTCATCACCTACTTTATTTTTAAGAATAATAGCTAAACTTTGTAGGTCCTTTTTTTATTTTCAAGACAAACAATATATATGTCACTGAGTCAATTCAATTACATAAGTTTTGGTCATTCAGTGTGGGAGGAAACAAAACGGAAGGGGCGTGGGTTCTAAATCCAATGGTTGCGATTGAGTAAAGTTCAAAAAATTGGAATCATTTTCACTATCACTTCGAAATTAAACAGACGCACTTTAACTACTCTTGTTACAAATAAGAATGTAATAGGCATGGTGAAAAAAACTTCTTCATTCGGATTTAATCTTATCAACGGTCATATAATGGCTTCACGTGACGTAAATAAAGTAGAAACTGTCTCTAATAATATGTACATTGATCAAACATTTATATCATAGATCATGAACTTGAAAAATATGTTTCTTGCAGGTTAAATAAAAACTACTAATGAATCGAAATGGATGAAAAACATTGCAATATTCAAAATGCAGTAGGAATATTCTCCGTTAGAAACATTTTTCTTATAAAGCTCACTCACACAGTCAAATATTTCACAATTACAAAAAAAAACATCAGAAGTTTAAGTCTATATATTTGAAAAAGCATGCTGCCTCAGACATCCTGATTACCGGGAGAAACACCTTTATGATACATAGCTGCATGAAACAATCAGACATCCTGGTTACCGGGAGAAACACCTTTATGATACAGAGCTGCATGTAACAATCAGACATCCTGGTTACCGGGAGAAACACCTTTATGATACAGAGCTGCATGATTCAATCAGACATCCTGTTTACCGGGAAAACACCTTTATGATACAGAGCTGCATGTAACAATCAGACATCCTGGTTACCGGGAAAAACACCTTTATGATACAGAGCTGCATGTAATAATCAGACATCCGGGTTACCGGGAGAAACACCTTTATGATACAGAGCTGCATGTAACAATCAGGCATCCTGGTTACCGGGAAAAACACCTTTATGATACAGAGCTGCATGATACAAATAAAAACACTTCCTACTTCCACGACAAAGTGGTATGTTACACAAACTGCATTTATATCTGGTGAATATGTCCCATCCATTTTTAGTCTTGGCACCAATCTTGATACAGTAGTGGCATCGCTTGTGGTTACCATCTACCAGCACTGATGTATGATCTGTAGACATAGGTACTGACATGATACCAGGGTCCAGTAAACCATCTGCAAAAGAAAGATTATTTTCATTATAAGAGTAAAAGTTTATGGAAGTTGCAATATCGTGAAAATAAACAAATACGTACATTGTTTATAAATTGGGATCACATAAGAATGTCATTTTAACAATATCAATCCTGTGGTAAAATCTACTTAATTCAAAGTATGACTATGTTGGATTACTTTTGAATGGTTCGAAATATAAAACCCATTATAGACATTTTCTATTTCTATCCACAATGACTATATAAGACTTATATAAAAATTATATTGTATGAATGCCAATGAAACAACTCTTCTTTATGGACAAAACGACGTCAAAGATAACACCTTTATATCACCGTACAGCCTTGGACGATAAGCGAAACCTATAGCGCCTAGTAAACTATAAAAATCACAGAAATGACAAATGTAAAACCATTCAAACGAGAAAACTGACGGACTGGGTCTCACGTCTAGTATATGTGATGGCTGTCAGCACTTCGGTGTTGACATGAATTTCAATTATATGGTAATTTTTTAAATTTCCTGTTACAAAACTTTGAATTTTTCGAAAAACTAAGGGTTTTCTTATCTCAGGATAGATTACCTTAGCTATATTTGGCACAACTTTTTGAAATTTTGTGTCCTCAATGCTCTTCAACTTATGTAGGAAGACGGATTAATATAAGGGAAACCTTGTTTCCGAATCCCTTTGTAATATTGTATCACTGCATTTATATGTGTATGTCATGTACATGATTTTTTGAAATAAAATAAGTAACTTTGTACTTGTTCGGCTTTATAACTATTTTGATCTGAGCGTCACTTTGGGCTTGTTCGGATGTGTCTGGTTATGTAATGTATTTCAGTTGTTTCCTGTAATTAGTTAATATTTCAGTTCTATCATGTACAGCTTTTGTTTAGTAATTTTATAAATTTACTGTTGGCAAAACTATAAATTATTCTAAATAATAAGGATGTTCTGGTAACTAACAGAAAACTCTGGCCGTTTTTGGCACAACTTTTTTTATCTTTTGGTCCTCGATAGTGTTCGACTTTGTGCTTGTTTCGGCTTTCAAACTTTTGTATCTGGGCATCAATAGTAGATCTTGTGTGGATAAAATGCACTTCTGGTGTATTAAAATTTTCAACTTGTTGCCTTTTGTTGGCTGTTGTTCGTGTGCTTCTTTGTCAATTGTATTCTCCAATTTATTTATATTGTAGTCCTGTGGTGTTGAGTTGTCATTTTAATGTTATATTTCACATGGTTATAAAAGGGGAGGTTTGGCATGCCACAAAACCAGGTTCAACCCGCCATTTTTTTTCTTTAAAAATGTCCTGTACCAAGTCAGGAATATGGCCATTGTTATATTATAGTTCGTTTCTGTGTGTGTTACATTTTAACGTTGCGTCGTTTGTTTTCTCTTAATTTTGAGTGTAAATTCACATTGCGATAAGACGTGTCACGGTACTTGTCTATCCCAAATTCATGTATTTGGTTTGATGTTATATTTGTTTTCTCGTGGGATTTTGTCTGATGCCTGGTCCGTTTCTGTATGTGTTACATTGTGGTGTTGTGTCGTTGTTTTCCTCTTATGTTTGGTGCGTTTCCCTCAGTTTTGGTTTGTTACCCCGATTTTGTTTTTTGTCCATGGATTTATGAGTTTGAACAGCGGTATACTACTGTTGCCTTTATTTATGAGTCTTACATGTATGTAGACGAAACGCGCGTCTGGCGTATTAAACTATAATTCTGGTACCTTTGATAACTAATTAGAAAAAGACTGTTACATGCAAAATCAGATAGTCAGAAACTATTTGAAATTTCTAAATTGTGTTAATAATCTGTAATCCTTCACCTTCTAAATGTGAATAAAATAGTATCAATCAAATCAGAACCCTAAGCCTAAAATAGTAATCTCTATCAAGCTAACAGGTATCTTTCAACAGTATATAATCATATTAACATATATATTCTGGTTATTTTTATAAGGATAAAAATACTTCAAAGCATTCACATTATGGTAATGTATAGTCCTGCCTCGGCACAAGTACAAATCGTATATATATGCACTAACAAATACTTAAAACCTTCCTTGTACAAGTAAATTCTTGAAATCATGCATTATCTTAATGAACCATTGAGTGCCTTTCTTTCTAACATAATACATATGGTATTGTCACGAATAGTGCAAAACAGTATTGCCAAGTTCAGATCTGAAAGTTAACGTATACTCAAAATTTCAATCAAGAAAAGAAATGGACCATGATTATAGAAAAGTCTTATAATGTAAATAAGGTATCAATGCCAATAACCAAACACCTACAATTTAGTAGTAAGCATTCGAAACTAAAAGTGTATTTCAAATCTCTAGCAATGTCTATATCTAATTTAAAGTCAAAGAAGTCTGACAAACAAATGGAACATGTAAGGTCATTAGTTACGATTTTCTTATCCCAGGAATAGATTAATTTGGCTGTATTTGGAATTTTGGTATATATTTTGTTTTTTTAAAATAAGTATCAAATAAAAGGTGAATGACACTTGACCCTTGAAGAGCATATTATGGCTGACAGTTTTGAATACTACAAACATGTATGAATAAATTCTAAAATTGAAGGCATATATTGTCTGTTTCTCAGATGTAAGATACATTGTTTGGTGTATCATAAGTTCTGGTAACCGGTTTGGCGTGTAAATAACGGTATATTATAAAATTCCCCTAACATACTACAATGAATATATTGTTTTCTATATCAATATCATAAGTTATAACCATAACAGTAACGGTCCCACTACTAGAAACACTTATGAATCACATCAACAAACGACAACCACTGAACATTAGTTTCAGGTAACATTTTTAACATGCAAGTGACTCTACTAGACAATGCGTTGTGAAAAGATTATGTATAGATAACCAGAATCAGTGTTAAGCGCAATATTACAATCAGAACAAAACAAAAGAAACGAATACAGACAATTACTGACGAGTAACCAAGCTTTCGACTGGGACATTAATATTATATATTTACCGCCATCTGAGTACTCAACCTAAAATGTATTAATATCGATCGATATATAAAGATAGAAAGGTCAGTATACAATAAACATTGTTAAAACACCTTCTACCAATAGTTGGTTGACCATATCCTTTTATCAGTGTATCAGATTACTATAGACATAAACCATGTTTTGAATATCACATAATCACTCTAGTATATCTTAGAAATCTTAGAAACATTGATTGATCGATTTTTTATTTATGTTTTTGTGTTTTTCGCCACTTTCAGTACTATTGGTTATTTAGTGGTGGCCAGGGTTTTTTGGCGGAGAAAGGAAGAGTGCCTGGAGAGATTCATCCATATCAAAAACAACAATATCATAGTTTCAAATGTAAAAACATTACAAGACCAAATTGTACAAAGAGATCAACCGCAGTACTTCCAAGTAGATTTTAAACAGCGACGTAATGAACTGTGAAGTAAAAAAAAATCCAATTTAAACCAATCAATTGTTTGGGTGTGGTCTATGAAGACCAAGATCATGCAAATGGTACACCACAAAGCATTTCTTATTATGGTATACATCAAAACAAAGAGGAACATTACACTGGATGCATTTATACCGACATCCCATCATTTTTCATATGTTAGAAATGTGTAGAAATATTGACATGGTTTACGACTTCTATCTATGAATGTTTCTGTTTGTTTCGGATAGGTAGAGGTGGAATCATTGACAAGTCATGAAAATATATGCAATTTGTTAACATTAATAAAGCATAAGATTATTAGTGTTATATCACATTAACATCTAATTAGGATAAATTGTAAAGAAAGTAATTCAGCCTATGATTACACGGGGTTTAAAATCGATTAGATACTTTCTTTAGATGTATTAGCATACAAAGAGCTGAAATAAAAGGCGTTTTTTTTTTAATTTAGTAAAAATAAACATCAAAATAGACAGAGAATAATATAAACATACTCTTTGCCACTGAAATATATGTCTTTTCCAAAGAGTTATTGAAGGTTTCAGACTATTGAGCTCCAGGTGTATATCCTATGTCGTCTAGTTAATTCTAGTCAACTGTGATTCCCGCTTTTGACAATATTAATAACTCTGTATAACCACATGTATTTGTATAACTTAAATGAAACTACCAGAAACAGATTTCCTTATACCATTATAATTTATATTCAAATACTTAAGAACTAAAATCTAAGTGATAGTTAGCACAAATGATATTCTATATAAAATTGTAGTCATTTCTAAAACAAAAACACACAAAGAAAAAAAGACGAAAGTTACAACTGTGTTGGCTACATTCGGTGAAATTGTGCGATCCATTCACTGTCATTGATTTTATCTTTGAAAATCGTATGAAAAACTTCAAAACAATTTCGGTAGGTGTAACACAATGAAACATCACATTGGCTACACTTGTAAGCACTGAAGATATCCCATCCTCTTTTTGTCTTGATCTTGTTCATCCAACAATATTGACAACGTTTCCTGGTACCGGTCAGTATTGGCAAATGACCACCAGATGGTTGGGCTCCTGGAGTTGCCTGGATATTTCTAGCGGTCACTGAAACAGAAATTAATTGCATTTACAACAAAACATACTCTGTTTTTTAACAAATGTCATTTGGATACATTATTAATATATAGTTGACCTATTGCATATAGTATTTGAAAACAGACCTTGCAGGAAACTTAATTTTATCACTGATTTACAAATTAAAGTCAAGATCAGATGAACCGTGTATTTTTTAACAAAAACATCTTATCCTTCCATACCACACAAATAGTTGACATATTACTACATTATCTGAGAAACAGGCCTTATCTAATAAACAAATAGATATAATAATGATAAGATATGGTGTGAGAAAACCATTATAGGTCAAAGTACGGTCTTCAACACGGAGCATTGACTCACACCGAACAGCAAGTTATAAAGCCTCCCCCCTAAAAAAAAATAACAACAAAAAACAACAAATTGAGGTAAAGGTCAAATGAACCCTGACAGAAAAGAGGGACGAAAGATACCAGAGGGACAGTCAAACTCATAAAACGCCATGGCTAAAAATGAAAAAGACAAGCAGACAAACAATAGTAATCATGACAAAACATAGAAAACTAAAATATAAGCACGAACCCCACCAAAACCTAGGGGTGATCTCAGGTGCTCCGGAAGGGTAAGCAGATCCTGCTCCACATGTGGCACCCGTCGTGTTGCTTATGTGATAACAAATCCGATAAATAGTATAATTCGGTAGGTCACATTCATGAAAGGGAAGGGGATTGTAGAAACGACGTAAGAAACATATCCGATATCATTTGTGAAACGGTTATTCCATAACGGTCAACCAACTCCGTCCGAATGTACACCTTTAAAATATGTGATTCAACTCAATTTTCCAATTGTCACGAAAAGCAAAACTGTGTAATTTATAGTTATCTGTATCAAAAATACAATTTGACTATAAGCATATATCTATTTTTTTTCAATCAGTTACCGGAAACAAAATTTTAATCTGCCATGTATTAGTGAACAACAAATAGATTTCGTTTATATTTCGGTCTGAGTTATGCCGCTTTGTCTGTAGAATATCATCTCTTGACAAATAAAACTGATTGAAATAGGTCACAATATGTCAAAACTTAAAACACTGTAAAGGGAGTATTTTTCTGTGAGCTACATGGGAGGTCTCCATTATTACGTCACAGAACACAATACCCAAACAACTGAACAATATGGTAAAAGGTAACATTTTAACCTACGAAATATATGAAAATAAATATGTTGTGTAATAAATGTTAGTTTGTACAAATTATATTTTGTACAGGGTTTTTGTACAAGTTATAAGTTTTTTGACACATACCTTCTTACACCAGGTGATTAAAGCATATTATCCTGATTTAGAATAATTTCTCGCAATTTGATTGCCTGATTTTGTCCTAATAAATTTCAGTACGTTTTTTTATTACGTCAATTGAAATTATCTCCCTTATTTATTATGTCAATTGGAATTGTCTCCCTTACACCATTGACCTAATAAAATAATGAGTGGCTTTATAGTCCATATAGAATGAAATTCAAAACAGTGTGGCTGTGGCCATTGATTGACACATTAAATTCATCCATTGACTGGGACAATTTACGTGAACTTTTGTCTGTAACGACCACTGTTCACGACGTACCTACGACAGACATTTAAACTATGGGGTCACCAAGGTTTCTTAACGAATTTAATTATAAAATAATTCGAAAAATTAATCAGAAATAACCTTTATGTTTTGATTTAAATAATTGATATAAATCAAAACATCGTGTTATTTCTGATTAATTTTTTCGAATTACTTTATTAAGGTGTTGAGAACCTTTGGTGACCCCATAGTTTAAGTGTCTTTAAAAAGTACACAGTAAGCAATGATCGTTACATACAAACGTTCACCTAAATTGTCCCAGTCAATGGATGAATTTAATGTGTCAATCAATGGCCACAGCCACACTGTTTTGAATTTCATTCTATTTTTAATTTTTCACAGTTTTAGATTAAATATCTAAAATATGTTTTGTTGAAATTGTCCTAATATTGAATTTGAAAATAATAATATGTAATATAAAAAAACAGGAAAAATTCGTTACAAAGTGTCCAATTGTCCTAATGCAGAATTTATCGGGTCAATAAAATTCATATCGGATTTGGCTTCGCCTCACCAGAAATGAATTTTATTGACTCGATAAATTCTCGTATTAGGACAATTACACACTGTGGAAATGATATTTTGTAAAATGTATCAGTCAAATATCTAAAATTCAAATTCATATACTTCAACCTAACATTTAGTGCTATTCTCTTTGTCATTAAACTGATATGAGGACACCTGAATGGATTATATTCTAATTTTAGTTTTCTCATTATACCATAATCATATCCATAAAAAGCCAGTTTGTGTTTGTGTATCAATGCTCAGTATTAGACTGTATCATGCAGTTGTGGAAATATGACAGAATTATGCAAAAACAAGAATGTGTTATTGCATCAAGGAGACCACTATCCACCAAAGTTCAAATGAAGTGGATGTAAGCAATTATAGACAATAATACGGCTTTCAACAAAGAGAAATACCATACCGTATAGTCGGTTATAAAGGGCCACGACATGTAAATAATGAAACAATTCAATCGAAAAAAACTAACATAACAAAACAATTTACGAAAATCGTATGTGACAGACATGAACCACAAATTACAGGCTCATGACTTGGGACAGACACATAAAAAATGTTGAGGGGTTAAACAAGGTTCGGAACGCTCAACTCTCTCTTAACCAAGGCCAATGGTGTTACTGAACAACATAAGAACAAACTATAAAAGTCAGTTAACAGGGGCTTAACTCATTAGATCGATACAAACCAGAAAAAAACATCAAACCCATTTTTAAGTCAAACCCATGTCTAAGTCGAAATGAATAAGCTTTACATTATTAGCATTCTCAAGAGTTGTGTGGTGAGAATTTCATACTCGCTGCTCTTGAAATAACCCATACAAAGGTCTCTTTGAGGAGTCAATGCATGACATGCTGCATGGTAAACGGAGTCAATTGAGACCAAATTGGTCTCAAAATCAAGTGTATTGTAAGTTAGCAGACCTTAACATGCAGAATCAAATGCTAAATATATGAATATTAATAAATCCATAAGTTTTGTTTTGATTTTCCATGATTCCATCTATTTTAACTATTTGACTATGTGTAGAAAAAATGTTAGAGCACAACAGTAAAAAAAAATATTCACACAGACTTTGAATCTATTCGTCATGATTATGAATGAAACATATGCAACTGAATGTTCAGCAAACAACAATCAATTAGTCAATATAAATATTTCCTTTGGTGTGTTATATCAACTTTTCATTCTGTAACTTAAGTTATGATTTACAATATCCATACTGGTGCATAGGATATAGAGAAAACAAGCTTTGCTCCTATTATAAGTGGCTAAAGGGACGACAGAGTCGTTTCAGCATAGATATTTACGGATTCAAATATAGATAGGAAATCATCAGTATGTTCATGTTCCAGACCATATGAGTATTTGGAACGTACGCGTACTAAAATAACATGACACAAGTTATTAAGTTATATCTTTTATTATCGTAATTACCTTTTACATTTAGAAATGATTACAAATCTTTTGTCAATAATTACAAAACATTGTCTTGGTTTTTTCTTCCTTTTTAATATCGTACAGTAGGTAGAAATAAATGTATACAGCAGAAATAAAAATATAAATACAATTGAAATGAAGTGTGTACAGTAAAAATGAAAATTATACAGTAGGAATTAAAACGTATATAATACAAATTAAAATGTATATAATACAAATTAAAATGTATATAGTACAAATTAAAATGTATATAATACAAATTAAAATATATACAGTAGAAATGGAAATTATGCAGTTGGAATGAAAATGTATACAGTGCAAATGAAAATTCATCTCAATGGCCAAACACAGTAGCCTTCATTGATTGATTATTCCTGACATCCTTAAAACTTGACATTAAAAAATTGTTCGTGAAAATTTTCGAAACAATTACGAGGAGTTTGCATTCCGGAGCACAATGGAATTTCGCATTCTTTACACTTATATCGAGTGAGTATATCCCAGCCTGCTTTCGTTTTACATTTTGATAGCCTACAGAATTGGCAACGCTTTTCCTTCTTGTCACCAATAGAAACAAGAGTATGTTGAACGTCTCCTACATAATGATGTTTGTACTCTTCTCCACCGGTATGTTGAAGCTTGCTAGTATTACTTGAAAGGTATGGGAATAGTACATCTGAAATTATAAAATATAGCGTCAGGAAAATAATAAACTTTCAAATGTACTTTTTTTACAGAAAAATATAAATTTAAAAACTTTACGACAAATTGAAACGCACAAGCAGATACATTATCTACGCTAGCCAATGGTTATTATCTACTCCCCTCCTCGTATGCTCTAAGGAGGAGATTGGATCGTAACCCTTGGCTAGCATAGATGCAGATACATTTGTTAGATGAAATTCGACAAGTTTTATGTGACATTTTAAAACATATCTTATCATTTTTGTCATGAAAATAATTAAAATTGTATCTTTAAATTCTGTTTGTCGCATCAGATCAAACTTTCTTTTATGTTTTGTATTATGTGACCTTACTTTATAGAAGGGTTCGTATACTATACATATCCTTGGTTCAAAAATTGTGCCGGATGACAAACATACTAAACTCCACAGTTGTTTCAAACGGGGTTATTCTATTAAAACTGACACAACCATACATTCGACAATGCCGACCAACTAAAAGATATTCTTTGTACAGTAAATATACTTTGTACAAGCATTTTCCGAATAAATATATGGGTTTAACTTTGATTTACAACTAGCTAACCCTCCCACTTTTGCAGAAATTTGAAAAGATTCTATTATAACGGAATATTTATACGTCTTTATTCTTTTGGCATTTGTAGAAATAAATGCAAATAGGAGACATATCTATACTATTAATCTATACTATTAAACGAGAAAACCTCATTTTGTGTGCCGCTTCTCTTCTTTCCACAATAAATTAATCAACACGCCTCTGTGTCCTATAGGTACAGTACATAGTCGCATTTGTCATCTATTCAAATGATTATTCAGATTGAGTTATTTTGGGAGAAAAACGAGAAAAAAGGTCATCCAAATACTGTCCCGTCATTGGACGAAATTTTAAGTCAGATTAGACTTCCGGTTTGCGTTTTTCTGTATACTCTGACCATACATGATCATACATATACTACGAATAAAGTGCATTTTAATTCTATCTGCTATCATTTTCAAGTTTACTATCCACGACGGTCAGAGTTTATTAAACGGAGAGGGTCTGTATACTATATCAATTGACCACCATGGATCGAATAGTCAACTTAGAATTGAAAGTAAATACACTTTATTTATATAGTAATGAATGTTCATAATATACAGATAAGCGCTAAAATTATTCATGTAAACTTTTGATACCTTTTCTCAAATTCTCCAGTCATTAAATCTTTTACAAAATTCATTGATTACAAAAAAAAGATGTGGTAGGATTACCATGTTGAGACAACTCTCCACAAGAGACCAAAATGACACAGAAATTAACAACTATAGGTCACCGTACGGCCTTCAACAACGAGCAATGTACATACTATGTACATACTTAGCTTTGAAAGGCCCGGAAATGACGATGTAAATCAATTCAAACGAGAAAAATAGCGGCCTTATTTATGTACAAATAATGAACGAAAACAAATATGTAACACATAAACAAACGACAGCCATTGAATCACAGGCTCCTTACTTAAAGGTTCATAACATACTAAATGAATTTTCATATTGAAATTGATAGAAAACCAAACATTCGGAATTTTGGAAATGAAGGAGGAGGAATAAAAAAAACATTTTCCTATCCCTAATAACCTATGACTTATGATACTTTTGCTGAAATTCTCCAGTCATTCAATATTTTACAAAATTCTTCCAACAACACTTTACATACTTTAAACTACGCTCTGAATGCCCGCGATTTCGCGGGTGTGTTCTAGTATGTTTTAACTAAAAGAGTGTAGCAATTTAAATGCACAATTCTTGAAGAGAAATCTTACATAGAAAGTAATAACTGTACTTGCATCAGAATCAAGCAATATGCATTTTCTTTTGGAGTGTAATAATTACTCCCTTGTTCGAAAACGTTTGAACAAGTTAAACATTTTCCCGTAGATTCAAAACGATTTGGCATATAACGTCTTTTATGGCTAGGATCGCGATTTGGGTGAAAAAGCCTTGACAAAGTCTTTGAAACTCACACCGCCACCGGCACATACATGTAGAAAAGATCTGATCGACGAAGAAAAATCTATTTTTTATTAGCGGTTATTTTCCTTTAGCTTTTTGACAGTGAGACGGTATTAATAAAGGGAAACCTGTTTCCGAATCCCTTTGTATTAATGTATTAATGTATTACTGTATTAATATGTATATGTCATGTACATGAATTTTTAAATAAAATATGTTTAAAGTATAAAAAGGGTGCTCGTATCTGGTGGATAGTTGTCTCAATGCCAATCAAACCACTGGTTAAGTTTTGTAATATTTAACAACGCTTTATACACCACGAAATACTTTCAAAATATATGATATTTGACTTTTGCATGTATGATCTTCATAAGAGAATTATCAACTACGATGGGGTGTTTTAATGGACACAAATAAGTCTCCCCTTATCTATAGAATGTATCGAACTTACTCTGATAAAGGAAAGGTACAGCAGGGGCTGATCCAGCCATTTTAAAAAGGGGGAATCCCAACCCAGGACAAAGGGGGGTTCCAACTATATTTCCCCATTCAAATGCATTGATCGGCAAAAAAAGGGGGTTCCAACCCCCGAAACCCCCCCCCCTGGATCTGCCAATGTAAAGGAAACACATTCTAGTACAACAAAGGTATTGCCATGACACATAAGAATACTCATACTAAGTACCATTAGGTAATTGTGTGGGGATCGTAAAATATCTAGGTATATTTAATAACTTATGATATAAGTGGGTGAGAGGTAAGGAGCCATAGATCATAAACAGAATCTATGCTCAAGATATTTAGTTTTTCAGCATGTTTCAATTAACAGCAATCATATATAACTCTGATTTGTCCTAAACTTGTTATGATAACAATTCATTGCCAATCTCAGTCTAAAGCGGTTTTCAAGAAAATCGTTAAAATATCCTTAGCCATGTCGGACTTGTTGGTTGACAGTAGGAATCATTGGACATATTTTGTATAAGTTAGAATTTATTCTGATAAAATGTCCCATCTCCATCCAAAGACAAAAACAATTTGAAGACGTGTTTCATTTTTGTTCATAAACTACTAACACATTATTTTTAGCAGAGAACACTTTTATAATTTACATCACTATTCAGCAGCAAAACAGTATGTAAGAAAGCTCTGGATTTGGATTCACTATCCGCAAAAGCATAGCTCTTTGTGATCATAATTGTGCATACTTCTAAACCTTCAAATCATAACGAACAAGTATATATTATAAGTTTCTCATTGATGTCACCACAGCTTTAGGAAAAACTCTAAGTAGTCGAAATACAATATCACCAGCCAATCAACACTGAAGTTGTGAGTTCCAATCCCGCACTAGGCAGGTGCACTCGAATCTAATCTTCATTGTCAGTTTTCCTACCAAAGGTCGGTGGTTCTTTCCAGGAACTCCGGCTTCCTCTGCCAATTAAGGTTGAACGCCACGAAATAGCACAATGATGTTGAATGTAGCGTTAAACACCGATCAATTAATCCTGAAAACTACCTTGTTTAGCCTAGAAATAGACCAGAAAACATTTTCGATACATGGCTTCATAATTGACCAAAAAACCTTTTTTTATTATTCTCATTTAATTAGGACCCTCGTAAAATAACAATCTAAATAACGAGTATACTATCCTTAAAAAAGACCACAATATGCAAGAATATTTTCAAAACTGAAGGATCCATATTGATTCAAACTTTGCCAGTTATTGGTTGGTTTACAATCGCAATATTATAAAACGCTGTTGGCATGCATAACTTCAGTCGTTACAAAAGTCTAGAGTATTTATTTTTCGTGTTTCGATAAATCGGTGATGTAAGAAATAAAACATAGATAACTCTACAAAGTCATGCTCAAACTAGTTATTATTCAGTGGACTGGCAAAAACTATATGATTAATTTCAATCAATATTTTAATGAAAACAAAGTTTACTAAAACCAGGGCCGTAACTACCTATGAGGCAGGGGAGGCAACTGCCTCCCCTGAATTTTCTACTTCAATTTTTTGTTTTTGAAGTAATAAAAGGGAAGTATCAATATGTACACGAAGAACTTGAATTTGTATTATGAACAACACACGTTTACAGTTTTAACAGTGTTATCATGATACGTAATATATATATATCTGTTATTTTCAGGATTTTTTTTATCGAAAGTGAACCATTTCAGTATTTTTTTTATTTTTTTTTTCGTGTGGCCATCCATCTGTTATTCAATATTTCCTATGTCGTACGAGAACGCATATGAAACTTTGTTTTCGGCAATTTTGATTAAAAGTTAACTAATCATATTTATTTACCATGTTTAGGGGCTCAATTAAGCAGAGGAAGTTCCTTTTGTATTGTCAAGATTCAAAGTTTTATTTAGAGTCGATATTCAATAAACTGCATAAACACAAGCTCTAGTGAGCTTTTCAAATCGACTTTTGTGAATCTTTTATGATATCGGAAATTCGTTACCGGCTGAATCAGCTTTTGGATAATTTTTTTTAACGTGTCTAGTCAGACAGTACGTCTCCCGATCGTACAAGAACAAGTATGGTCATTGACTCAATGCCTTAATTAGTAGTTAAACACTCCCATTCGTTGTAGTTCTATACATGTCTATTCAGCTTTTAAACTATGATATTGAAATTCAAGGTCCTCGATAAAAAAAAATATTCTTGCGTTCTATTATCTTACTTGATATGTTTTTTTTAACTTACCAGTTTGATTTCTAACAAAAATATCTTTAAATACAGATAATAATTGTTTGCAAAACAAATTGCTCCCGAGTTTCAAGCATTACTGATGAGTCGTAAAGTAAGGAAATCGAAGGAAAACAGGTGTTTTTTTTTCGCCATTTTATTGAGAGAAAAAAAATCGGCGGTCACAATGTATTTAATGTTAATAATTATAGTTAAAAGTACGACCTTCAAGACGGAGCCTTGGCTCACCCCGAACAGCAATCTCAGTTTGTTTTTGCATAAAAATTGCTTCCAGGTTCAAGCAATACTGATGAGTCTTAAAGTTTCGAAATCGAAGGAAAACGGGTCATTTTAAGCCATTTTACTGAGGGAAAAAAATCGGCGGGAGGCTGCACCCCAAAATCCCCCTCTCTAGGGGCCTTAATCGGCGGTCCCAAACCCCTGCCTCCCCTGAAATCGATCCCTAGTTACGGCCCTGAAAACATAGGTCATAAACTAAAAAGTTTATCTTAATATTCTTTCAATCATTTTATTGGTACATCGCCATGTTGTCCAAAGACAAACTCTTCATGAAAAAGCTGGAAACAGTTTCTGTCTGTATTTTCTCCAGAGCATAATCCAATGTCACATGTACCACATTTAAAGTTTGTTACAACACGCCATCCGGACTTGGTCCGTAATTTATGTATTTGACAATATTTACACTTCCGCTGCTTTTTATTTTCTATTGGCACAACCGGATGTCCAGGCAAATCACATTTCCGGTTGACATCCTCCTGACTAAAGTATGGATAACATCCTGTTCCTGTTAATAATTGTCTTCTTGACTGCCACGGTAAGGTTGCTGCAAAAGAAAAGAAAACCTTGTTGACTGCGAAAATCAGTATCGAAACACTTCTAATATAAAATCAAAATTGAGGATGTTTGGATATGAGATAAATGCACACTTATACTAGTAGGGGGACTCCTATAATGAAGTAGAAGGGTCTAGTCTACGCTTACTATACAATTTCCAACAACAACACAAGGGAACAACTGGAAACAATGTTAAATATCACCGAAGCTAACATGTCATTCTGGACGATGTAATAATACTGGATAAACCCTGACTCTGTTAAAAACACTGAAACCAGTGAAAAGGTTAAAAGTATTTACAATAAAAAAAATCAAGGCTATAGAAGCAATAGAGAATTTAAAATGTTAACAGAATACAATTTATTTACCCTTAATTCAGACTGCTGGTCCCTAAATACAAATTCATGATGATAACTAGTGAAGCAATTGCGGTTGGTCAATTCTTTGGTGCAGAGAGGAATATCACATGTAGCACATTTGTAATTAGTTTTCACTCTCCATCCAGATTTGGTACGATTCCCAGTGAAACGACAATATCTACATTCTCTTTGCTTATAGTTTCCTCCAACTATGGCTACTGGGTGACCTGGAACATCCTCTATCGGAGGTGGCCTTCCTACGTTATCCGGTCTTCCTGTATTACCCGGCATATAATTATACATAGTTGATCCTGGAAAGCAAAAGATAGTTTCATTTATTTTCCCCATGAACACTGTAATGCAGTTTTTGTAAGAGTACATGTACGCTTAGTGTATTCTTTTTAACTATCCTTTAAAGAACACTGTTACCGAGGTGTAAAAAAACAAGAGCTTTTTTAAATGACAGTTCCATTATTACGAAATGATTATCTTAAAGGGGCACTAGCTACGAGTACATGTATATAAATATTAAAATATGATATTGTTTGTTCAATTATTAGTTAAAGTGAAATCGTAAAATAAGTACTCGTATTTTTCAACTAGTATGTTCAATTTTGTCAAAATAAGCTAAGAAACATCGATGATGATTTTTTCACTTGAACAATTCGACCTCATTGAATCCATATTCATGTGACTTTCAATTCAACCCCTTAGCTAGAGATCGAGTGCGCATAAATTAAGCGTGTTTAATTATTAAAAGGAAAAGAATGTCAACATTAAAAGTGAATCAAAGGAACATGATTTCATTGACTGAATTGATCCACAAAAAAATCTTGCTTATACAGGTAAAAACGATGATTAAAGTTGAGAATGGGGAATGTGTCAAAGAGACAACAACCCGACCATAGAGCAGACAACAGCAGAAGGTCACCAACAGGTCTTCAATGCAGCGAGATATTTCTCGTATCCGAAGGCGTCCTTCAGCTGGCCCCTTAACAAATTAATATATTTCAAACCTATAACATGAAATTAAACAGACCTAGCTATCTATTTATATCCGTATATTTATGTTTATATCGCTAATATGATAGTCGACTGTCTTTGGATGACAACTCCATAGTTAATAAGATAGCGTCTAGACTAAAATACGCACGAAACAATTCAGCGATTTTTCACCAAAAATCAAGGTTTTCACCCAAAATTAGCAATTTCCCTTCATCCAAACATTCTCGATTTTTTTTATGTTCAACAATTCACCTAAACCAGCTTGGAAAACTAGAAGAACATTCTGCTGCAATTAGTTTGAGGTTTGGTCATATTTTGGCTAGAATGACTGGACTAAATCTCCACATATTATCGAGCCCATGCCTTGGAAATTGTTTACTTCAGACTTTTTTTATAATTTGGATATACGTTTTGTTATGAATCAATATGAGAATTTGAATCAAATCGCTGAACATGAATTTTACATCGAATGCCCTTTTGAGGTTAGCGTTTCAACAACAACTTGTAATTAATTAGTCTATAAAATTAACTTCAACATCAGCTTATTCAGGGAATATGACTTCATGTCACAGAAATTAACTCTTCGTACAAATAACTCAAAGCTGTGATTTCTTCGAACGTTCAGCACTAGAAAAGCATAGCGTGTATTATCAAAGTACTTGTATGCACTGAAGGGTAAAGATTGCTTTGGTTTATCATTGTATATATTAATTGTCATTGATTCAACTACAACTATCATGGATATAGGACGATAACTCCAATATCAAGGTGACTTTAAAAATGACATAATTGATATTTTTAGAACTGATATTAGATTCCTTCACCTTGCAAAAGATACGTAAATTTTCTTGACAAGTGCAACTTGAATTTGTGATTTGAATATCTGAGCATATATTTAATTGAAAAAATTTCTGGAAATTTTCATGGATATGATGTACAGAATGTTCTTATCAATGCACTATATTTTGTGTATCTCATTTCACACATGGTGCATGTTAGTAAACTGTATTTCAACCGACGTCAACAAGAACCACCGTCAGGAATTGGAATATTTGAAGTGCAAAGACCCCCATTCAAAACAACAGAATAAAAGTACATGTAAGAAAACACAGAGTAATAGAATGAAATTCAAAACAGTGTGGCTGTGGCCATTGATTGACACATTTTATTCATCCATTGACTGGGACAATTTAGGTGAACGTTTGTATGTAACGACCAATGCTCACTATGTACTTTTTAAAGACACTTAAACTATGGGGTCACCAAAGGTTTTCAACACCTTAATAAAGTAATTCGAAAAATTAATCAGAAATAACACGATGTTTTGATTTATATCAATTATATAAATCAAAACATAAAGGTTATTCCTGATTAATTTTTCGAATTATTTTATAATTAAAGGCGTTAAGAAACCTTTGGTGACCCCACAGTTTAAATGTCTATCGTAGGTACGTCGTGAACAGTGGTCGTTACAGACAAACGTTCACGTAAATTGTCCCAGTCAATGGATGAATTTAATGTGTCAATCAATGGCCACAGCCACACTGTTTTGAATTTCATTCTATTAATAATTTCTTGATAGATTTTGGCATGCAATTTACAAAATTCAAACCAATTTGAGTTCTCGTTTATTCATAAGACATATTAAAAATTATATATAAAAGTTTAACAAATCATCAATTACAAATATATGACATCAGTTTCATCAATACTATACAGTAATGCAAAGAAACCTAAACCATACAAGTGGTTTCCTTACCATTACAAACGAATTCTTTACATAAATTATATCTTCATTCAACCAATGATCATTTAGATTGAAGAAAGTGCATTCGAAAATTTCAAAATCTTTAAATTTCAAAATCTTTTTCTTATGATATCAAACACTGATTATAATACAATAAAATTACAAAAACTAATAGCAAAAAAACAATTCCTTAGTCATTCTTTTCACATTTATTCTTCACATATTAGTGTCTTTCGGACTTAAATACATCTGCTATGGAGCTTGTCCGTTCTTTTCACATTTATGTTTCACATGTGTGTGTCCATTGTACTCTATAAATTCCGTTCTTTTCACATATCTGCTTCACATGTATGTGTCTATTGGACTTTCATACATCTGTGATAGAGCCTTTCAGTTATTTTCACGTTTAACTTTCATATATTTGTGACAAGAGAACCAATATACATCTGCTGTTGATTTCACATGCATGCTTCACATGTCGGTGCATATTTGACTTGTATACATGTACAGTTGATTTCACATTTCTGCTTCACATGTTTGTGTCTAGTTGACTAATATACATCTCCGATTGAACCTTCCCAAAAACGTTTTCCTCGTGATATAAAACAAAACAATTTCTTGAAGTCATATCACCAGAACATAAATTCACGTTACAAGTTTCACATTTAAATTTTGTCTTGACATTCCATCCCCTTTTTGTTTTGATCCTGTATTTCTGACAATATTTACAATCTCTCTGCATATTATTTTCCCCAATCGGTACGACAGGGTGACCTTCTATATTACACTTTCTATTCGCCATTGTATTTCTATGTGACATCGAAATAAAGTAGTCCCTTCCTTTATTATCTGAGTAATAATGTTGTCCTAAAGGGTTGTTTCCTAAATCTTGTTGAAAAGGTATCAAGTCTGAAAAGAAAATATAATTTTATAGGCATAAATGAAAATGAGTTATCACAAAGGTTTTGGAAGTTTTGATGTGTACAGCAAATCGGTAAATAAGCAATGTGCTGAAATGATGTCTATTTTCAATTACAACATGACTAATTGCTTAAAAACACCCCCAAAAAACGATACCGTGAATTAGTCTATTTAGAGTTATATCCCGTGCTAAATATCTCATATTTTCGAAGAATATACAAGTTATCGCCATTATTACATATCAATAAAAATCCATAGAAACTAGGAATACACTAAAGTTCAAACTATAAGCAGATATTTCTTGTTTTAAAGTCTTAATCAAATCATACATCGTGTAACCTCAAAAAACACATTTTACATACATGTATATCCAAATCAAAAATTCTCACACTCAAATAAAACAGAGAAAGAGTGTGTTGCAAATACAATGGGTTTCTTTATTTGAGTGCATGTAATGAATAAATCAAATTCATCTTCAATATCAGAATTACATAATTGACAAATCCTCCCTGCTGACAATTTAAGATAAGTGAACATCATCTTTCAATACCTAAATCACTATTGCTTATACATTTCTTTTTCACAATTGTTGTTATAATATGAAAAACAATTAACTCCTTATAATTGCATGCGTTCGAAGCGCTTTTCGGGTTGCACCTCCATCAGGGACGCTCAAAGCCGAATACTCTAATGCCATGCGTGTTTGTTGAAGTTAAAGAGATATATGACCAAAACAGACTTTAAAATTAATAGCCATAATCATCTAAAGGTTAAGTATACCTGAGGGAGTTAAACTTTAGTTTCTTAATAATTTTCAAATTAATACTAGTAAACAGTTAGGTATGTTATAAATCTTTAAAATACTGAAGTATTGGCTGCTGAGCTATTGATGCATCTGGGGATTGACACATGTAAATGCATGAAAACTACTTAAAACTGATATGACATAAACACAAGAGTTTCTCAGAAATAAAGTTAATTTGAAAACATCCCAAAATATCCCAAATACACGTAAACAAAACACCAGAAGACAGCAAACTTGAGACACAATAGCTGGTTGACAGCATAATCGCGCTCTTTTTTAAGACTAATTTTCGGAAAAGTCTGTTATACTGCCTTAAATCTCAATCATAAATCGCCAGTTTAAAAAAAATATGTGAAATTCCAAACAGATAAAAGTGATTCCTAATATTTAAAGCCTTGTACCGACCAGTCCTGCAGATGCAATAGCTAACACAGATGAAAATCTGCTGTACACGGTAACAAAATCCACTGTATTGCAATAGCAATCGGAGCTGCTGACTACATCTGCTTTATATGACAAACAAAATGTTTTGAACGGCAATTGGGAACACAAATTCCACTGATATGATGTAGTGGTAGTCGGTAATAGGGTGTATTATTACTACTTGTATATTCTACATAGATTACCTTTGTCAGTTAAAGGAATGTCTTTATATATTGTGTTTTCCGAAGACGAATTCATTGTGAAATAAAACAAAACAATGTCTTTCTGTATGTTCACCACTACACAAGGCAATATCACATGTCGCACACTTGAAGTTCGTCTTGAAGCGTAGTCCTGATTTAGATTTTAATTTGTGTACTTGGCAATATTTACAGTCCTTTTGTATCCGTTTTATTCGAATTATTGGTACCATGGGGTGTTTAGACATATCTCCAATAGGCACAGGATGTTTAGACATATCTCCAATAGGCACAGGTGAACAGATGTTGAAATGACTTCTTTCATGATTTCTGGGTAAAAACAAGTATGTTCTACCTGAAAGGTCAAAGTAAAATACAATTATAACTTGGACCAATAGTTCTCTTATATGTCAATTATTATTACTATCTTATACGTTCCATCAGTTATGTGGTACATGCTACAATTGATGTTCAAGTTTCAAATCCTCACTGAATAAATCGAAATATCTACCGTGTCATTATAAAATACTATGTGTAATTTTATATACTAATATATTTAATTCCATTGAACTACTGTTTATATACTAATATATTTAATTCCATTGAACTACTGTTTATATACTAATATATTTAATTCCATTGAACTACTGTTTATATACTAATATATTTACTTCCATTGAACTACATATCTGAGATGTTAGATCATATCAAGGAAATGACATAAAAACATTTCAGGGGTAGTCTAAACCCGCCCTTAATCTCGGTAAACCACTAGATTGTAGATCCTACCTATTGTATCAATTGTTGACTTGCTCTCGTTACACAATTGGCACTGGAAGTTAAGCAAACAACAAACACTCAATTAAAAGATGTTTTTATTCATAGTCTTAAAATAAACATTTGCACCTGTCCTAAGTCAGGAATCTGATGTACAGTAGTTTTCGTTTGTTTATGTAATTTATACGTGTTTCTTGTTTCTCGTTTTTTTATATAGATTATACCGTTGGTTTTCCCGATTGAATGGTTTTACACTAGTAATTTTGGGTCCCTTTATAGCTTGTTGTTCGGTGTGAGCCAAGGCTCCGTGTTGAAGGCCGTACATTGACCTTCAATGGTTTACCCTTTAAATTGTTATTTGGATGTAGAGTTGTCTCATTGGCACTCACACCACATCTTCCTATATCTATTATCATAAGATACCACGTCTGCATTGATTCTAATAAGGAAAACATGTTAACTTCTGTGCATATGAACAATTTGAGATATTAGTATCCGTCAATAATTGGAGATATTGGTATCCATCAATAATTGGAAATATTGGTATCCGTCAATAATTGGAGATGTTGGTATCCGTCAATAATTGGTGATATTGGTATCCGTCAGTAATTGGTGATACTGGTATCCGTCAATAATTGGAGATATTGGTATCCGTCAATAATTGGAGATATTGGTATCCGTCAATGAAACAGCAACACAGCGAACAAAATGAACAAAGACATCTAGAGGGTAATCAATGCAGCTTTCAACAATAAACTGTCTGTACAACATGTCGAGCTTAAATTTGAACGGGGATAAAACACAATAATCTAAAACCGCTTATATTATTTTTTTCTATTGACAACAGTCATATTTTCATTTTATTTTTTCAAAGCCGCAGAACATTCTGACAAGCATTCCCTGTATTCATGGAACTTTATGGAACTTATGTAAACCATACACATGTACATCTTCGATACAGATTGAGAAAAAAAATCATGTATTTTTTTACTGCTTCTGTTTTATTAATTTCAATATGCCACATTAAATAAAATATATAGAACTCCCTGTACCTTCTACTATAATAAAGAATAGCCAACAAATATACAAATGGCACACTTTGACAATCTATATTGTACATTATAGTACGCTACAGTTTAACAATTTACACCTTTATATTCCAAAATAAAGTTATTAAGCGTTAGATTATAATTTACCATGACCACTTTTAAAACTGCAATGAGTTAAAACTACTTTAAACGGACGGTGCCACTACCAAACATTACTTACAATAATTGCATTAGCCAATGCACATGCGTGTAAGCAAGGACATATGTCAGTTATAATTCCTTGGTTTCTATAATCTGGTAGAAAAACTAAGCCAGAGTTCTACAATATGTTACAGACTTTTCTTTTAAATATCATTAAGAAAATTGGGTTCGATCCAACAAAATACTCATCTCATAGCTTCAGAAGAGGAGGTGAAACTGTTTTTAAACAGGCAGCCAACTTATAAACGCCTGGAGATTGCAATATCGCATTTTGTATATATTTTGAGTACCTATCTACCCAAATGTGTAAGCAGGACATCGTTCACCCAAACGAAAAATGTTGAAAGTAAAGCAATGTTTTGCATTTCGGGTACAAATAACTTCATGTTGAAGTTAATTTTAAAACGTTTCTAAAGACATAGAGATTCTATTTTCGGAATTAATAATTGGAATAACATTTTACAGCAATATACACATAAGGAAAACATTTTTTGACAATATGCCATTGTGAAAAGTTTAGAAACGATGGAGTCACAACCTTCATCAAACGGATAAGATCAGGAGGATTCAAAATTCATTCTATTTGTTTTCCAAAAACGAATTCATTGTGATATGACACAAAACAGTTTCTCCCAGTATGCTGGACACAACACAGTGCTATATTACAAGTTGCACATTTAAAATTTGTTCGCAGTCTGTTTCCAGATTTAGACTTTATCTTATATCTCTGGCAATATCTACATTCTTTTTGCATCGGATAACCTCTACTTCCAATAATAGGTACTAATGAATGTTTGGAAATCTCTCCCATGGGCACTGGAACACCTCCGCTGTGTCCTTCTCGTTCAGAGAACAACTCGTGCGACTTACCTGAAAGTTTAAATTAAACATTCGATTAGCCATCGAAATTGCATCCTTTATATAATTTGAGTGTTTTGTTTTGTTTTACCCCGGATTTTGTCTGTTTTGGAGTTTGTTTGTTTGTTTTTGTTTTTGTTTTGTTTTGTTTTGTTTTTCTCTTATTTGTTTTGGGGTTTTGTTATCTTGGGCGGGAGTTTTTTTTCAAATAGCATTATGCTGAATAACATACAAGTACTTTGAAACTTATACATATAAAACTTTGATGGGCGTAAAAAAAACATCGAAAGAGCAACAATTTAGAATTTCAAAATACGGGTCACCTTATTTTTTCTTAATTATCCTTCGCATAATTTGAATGCATAGTTGCTTTATTTGCGGACATGAAGTAGAAGAATTGGAAAATACTTAGAACCGTCCTCAGAATATACGAACATGTATGATTAACTGACCATACCTATTTATTTGTACAGTATTTAATAACTAGAGGCTCTAAAGAGCCTGTGTCGCTCACCTTGGTCTATGTGAATATTAAACAAAGGAAGCTGTCTGATGGATTCATGACAAAATTGTGTTTTGGTGATGGTGATGTTTTTGTACATCTTACTTTACTAAACAGTCTTGTTGCTTACAATTATCTCTATCTATAATGAACTTGGCCATGTAGTTTCAGTGGAAAATATCAAATTTTATGAAAATTGTTAAAAATTGACTATAAAGGACAATAACTCCTTAGGGGGTCAATTGACCATTTCGGTAATGTTGACTTATTTGTAAATCTTACTTTGCTGAACATTATTGTTGTTTACAGTTTATCTCTATCTATAATAATATTCAAGATAATAACCAAAAACAGCAAAATTTCCTTAAAATACCGATTCAGGGGCAGCAACCAAACAACGGGTTGTCCGATTCGTTTGAAAATTTCAAGGCAAATAGATCTTGACCCGATAAACAATTTTACCCCCATGTCAGATCTGCTCTAAAGGCTTTGGTTTTTGAGTTATAAGCCAAAAACTGCATTTTACCACTATGTTCTATTTTTAGTTGTGGCGGCCATCTTGATTTGATGGCCGGGTCACCGGACACATTTTTTAAACTAGATACCCTAAAGATGATTGTGGCCAAGTTTGGATTAATTGGCCCAGTAGTTTCAGAGTAGAAGATTTCTGTAAAAGATTTTACTAAGATTTACGAAAAATGTTTAACAAGAGGCTGTCACAACGACAGCAAACCGGATTTATTAACATTTATTTGTGTCCTGGCAATATCACAAGAACCATTACTGATGAATGGTGAAAGTGAAAATCGTCAATATCAAATTTGACCTCCATTTTGTCATCAGTATCAACATATTAAAATTTGAAAAGCTTAGATTGAATGGTTCATGAGTAAATGCAACAACCTGAATGGAAACGCCATTTTACGATCTTTCAAGAACCATAACTCCTGAACAGTAAAAGTCAAAATCGTCATTATTGAACTTGACCTCTATTTTGTCATCCGTAACAACATATTAAAATTTCAAAAGCTTTGGTTGAATGGTTCATGAGAAAATGCACGGACACGACGGGAAACACCATTTTTCAATCTTTCAAGAACCATAACTCCTGAACGGTAAAAGTCAAAATCGTCATTATTGAACTTGACCTCCATTTTGTCATCAGTAACAGCATATTAAAATTTCGGAAGCTTTGGTAGAACAGTTCATGCATAAATGCACGGACACGACTGGAAACTCCATTTTTCAATCTTTCAAGAACCATAACTCCTGAACGGTAAAAGTCAAATTCGTCATTATTGAACTTGACCTCCATTCTTTCATAAGTAACAACATATTAAAATTTGGGAAGCTTTGGTAGAACAGTTCATGCGTAAATGCACGGACAACTCCATTTTTCAATCTTTCAAGAACCATAACTCCTGAACGGTAAAAGTCAAAATCGCCATTATTGAACTTGACCTTCGAATAGTTGTCAGTAATAACATATTAAAATTTTAAAAGCTTTGGTTGAACGGTTCATGAGTTAATGCACGGACAACATTTGATTGCCGCCCGCCCGCCCGCCCGCCCGCCCGCCCGCCCGCCCGCCGTACATCCCCAAATCAATAACCGACATTTTTGTCACAAAAATCCGGTTAAAAATTGACTATAAAGGGCAATAACTACTATTGGGGTCAACTGCCCATTTCGGTCGTATTGACTTATTTGTAAATCTTACTTTGCTGAACATTATTGCTGTTTACAGTTTATCTCTATCTATAATAATATTCAAGATAATAACCAAAAACAGCAAAATTTCCTTAAAATTACCGATTCAGGGGCAGCAACCCAACAACGAGTTGTCCGATTCATCTGAAAATTTCAGGGCAGATATATCTTGACCTGATAAATAATTTTACAAAGTCAGATTTGTTCTAAAAGCTTTGGTTTTTGAGTTATAAGCCAAAAACTGCATTTTACCCCTATGTTCTATTTTTAGCCGTGGCGGCCATCTTGATTTGATGGCCGGGTCACAGGACACATTTATTAAACTAGATACCCTAAAGATGATTGTGGCCAAGTTTGGATTAATTTGGCCCAGTAGTTTCAGAGGAGAAGATTTTTGTAAAAGATAACTAAGATTTACGAAAAATGGTTAAAAATTGACTAAAAAGGGCAATAACTCCTACAGGGGTCAACTGACCATTTCGGTCACTGTGACTTATTTGTAAATCTTACTTTGCTGAACATTACTGCTGTTTATTTCTATCTATAATAATATTCAGGATAATAACCAAAAACAGCAAAACTTATTTAAAATTACCGATTCAGGGGGCAGCAACCCAACAACGGGTTGTTCGATTCATCTGAAAATTTCAGGGCAGATAGATCTTGACCTGATAAACAATTTGACCCCCATGTCAGATTTGCTCTAAATGCTTTGGTTTTTGAGTTATAAGCCAAAAACTGCATTTTACCCCTATGTTCTATTTTTAGCCATGGCGGCAATCTTGGTTGGTTGTCCAGGTCACCGGACACATTTTTTAAACTAGAAACCCCAATGATAATTATGGCCAAGTGTGGTTAAATTTGGCCCAGTAGTTTCAGAGGAGAAGATTTTTGTAAAAGTTAACGCAGGACGACGCCGGACGCCGGACGCAAAGTGATGAGAAAAGCTCACTTGGCCCTTCGGGCCAGGTGAGCTAAAAAGTACAGTATTTCACAAACAAATAACTACTGTTTTGTAAATAATTCTACCCACAAAAGAAATTCTTTCCAGATAACGAAGACTTTCAATTACAACATGGCAACTAAAGTCCATAACTGTAATGGTAGGTTTATATGTGTGTATAAATTTTGTGAAAAATTAGTTTTCACCAATATATAAAAATACAACAAGGTTGTTTCCCACATAGTTTTGTGTATCCTGTTTGTACTATAGTATAAAATGAAGTACATCTCTAATTCATTGTCCCATTGCTTTCCGTGTTCAATTCAAGTAGGCACAGCTCTTTTGATTTATAATTCAAGTAAAGTGACAATTATTGCATGTCAAAGCAACATTGTAAGATGTCTTGTACAAAAATTAAATCAACATACCTTTAAAGGCATATAAAAGAGAACTAATTACCGGAATTTAGAATGTACTATAACAAGTACTTCAGATCTAACAAACAGGCAAAATGTATGTACCCTCCTTTAAAAGGCTCATGCATTTTTTTATTATTCAAAATTATAAGTCAAAAGTGTTTTACAATGATCACCAGTTCATTTGATATTTCTGGATACAAGCAGTTTCAAATTATTCCCCATTGGAAATTCTAGGGCATTTAGAATCTAATTTCCACTTAGCCAGGTATTTGACATTGGGCGAGGAATTAGAATGAAATTCAAAACAGTGTGGCTGTGGCCATTGATTGACACATTAAATTCATCCATTGACTGGGACAATTTAGGTGAACGTTTGTATGTAACGACCACTGCTCACTATGTACTTTTTAAAGACACTTAAACTATGGGGTCACCAAAGGTTCTCAACACCTTAATAAAGTAATTCGAATAAATTAATCAGAAATAACAGGATGTTTTGATTTATATCAATTATAAATCAAAACATAAAGGTTATTCCCACAGTTTAAATGTCTATCGTAGGTACGTCGTGAACAGTGGTCGTCACAGACAAACGTTCACGTAAATTGTCCAAGTCAATGGATGAATTTAATATGTCAATCAATGGCCACAGCCACACTGTTTTGAATTTCATTCTAGCTTACACAACTTTAAGGTGGATTAACTTTGATTATTACGTCTTATGGTTTTCTTTCTGATCGGCAAGTATGCCCGTGAATTCAACGAGAGAGTATTATTTAAGAAATGCTGAGACCAAATTACATAGAAGTTTACAACTATAGGTCACCGTACGGCCTTTAACTATATACATGTAATGTGTACATTGTACATAATTTTATTCAAACATGATCCGTAATGGAGAAAAAAAAATGTTGTTTTTTTTTTTAAGAAAAATAAAAGAAGAATGTGTCTGATAACACGAATGCTCCTGTTCAAGCTTTGCGATTTTAAATTAAAAAGGGACATAACTCTAGAACGGCAAGTGACTCTCTTCCCAAATTCGGACTCAGTCTGCTCGTTATGGTTCTAAATATTGTGAACTAGTTTCAAAAAATTTGGATAATAAAACTTTAGTTAGACTGCAGAAACGAAAATGGAACGGACGGACGGTAAATGGTAACACTTTAACTTTAGCGGGAGCAAAAGCAAAAAATGCCTGAATGGGATAGGTTGTGATCTTATCAGGTATCACTTTGTTTAGTTTACATATATTTCATTTGCTTAATATTGCGATGAGACACAAATTAATCAAATTTTATAGTCTTCTCCAATCTATTTGTTTCCATATGTACTATTAGGGACTTGTGATAGCAATTATGTGTACAACACATCCGAGTAGGTATATCCGTAGTTACATTAGTACAAGCATATTTTCTTATATAATCATTTTTATTGAAATAACATAAAGCAACAGATTAACATATTTACAAAGAGTGATTGTATAAACTTCGTTGAAATCAGTATTCTTATCATACTTTTTGTCCATGCTATTACAATTATAATGTTCCTCATAACATAGCCAATCTTATTTACACACACACACATATATATATATATATATATATATATTATAAAAGGAACAAAACAGAATATGTGACTATCAATTAGTGCTGGGCGTGGCTATATTACCCCCCCCCCCCCCAAAAAAAAATAATATACTAGTATATAACAAAATAAAAAAAATGAATTTGAAAAGAAATTATAAGTTCAGTTTTCAAAAGCACATTATATTTACAAACAAACAGATTATTATATAACTCATATAAAAATAAGGCAACGGTTACATATCATGCTCTATCGCTCCATCATCTATGAGAGTATTGAAGAGGTGAATAGAATAGAAAATAATAGTCCCAAAATAATGAATTAACAAAAATGAGCCAAAAAAGGAAAGAGAACAGCAGGTTGCAAAGCATATATAAGATTAAATGTGGATATAAAATAAATCAAGCAATACAATACTGTTTACAGAAATGAACGATGAACAGAATAAATAAATTATCTAATGGATTGATTGTTGGTTGCTTAACGTCCAGTGGCAAATATTGCATACATGTTCAGGTCTAGATACGATATTATTCATATTTTCACGAGAATTTTACTGAATACGAGTTATTTCTAAAGACTAAGAAAAATGCCTTAAATGCCTTAAATTGGAAAAAAAATATTCCATAAAGGAAAAGTGATCCCATCCAGACGTACCCTGAACTATTAGGACTGACAATACTCCTTGTGATACATGTAAAAGTGATCCCATCCAGACGTACCCTGAACTATTAAGTTTGAGACTGACAATACTCCTTGTGATACATGTAAAAGTGATCCTATCCAGACGTACCCTAAACTATTAAGTTTGAGACTGACAATACTCTTTGTGATACATGTAAAAGTGATCCTATCCAGACGTACCCTGAACTATTAAGTTTGAGACTGACAATACTCCTTGTGATACATGTAAAAGTGATCCTATCCAGACGTACCCTGAACTATTAAGTTTGAGACTGACAATACTCCTTGTGATACATGTAAAAGTGATCCTATCCAGACGTACCCTGAATTATTAAGTTTGAGACTGACAATACTCCTTGTGATACATGTAAAAGTGATCCTATCCAGACGTACCCTGAACTATTAAGTTTGAGACTGACAATACTCCTTGTGATACATGTAAAAGTGATCCCATCCAGACGTACCCTAAACTATTAAGTTTGAGACTGACAATACTCTTTGTGATACATATAAAAGCAGGACCTTCCCGTCTTTTTGTGTGAACACAGATTTACGTCACAAGTATTGCATTTGTACTTGCTTTGTACTGGCCAAATGCTTTTAGACTCAATCTTCTTTCGGCGGCAATACTTGCATTCCCGCCTTCTTTCACTAGAAACAAGAACGTGTTCACGATAGTTGACCACAATGCACTCATATCCATCCTGAACCGCAGCATTCGACATCACACCTGGAAGAATCATGCAGATAGAAAATAAGCAAAGAAATGTACCGAAAAGGATGTGTTTCAAGACTGATAAGGAAACCTTGACTTGTATCATAATGAATTAGTACACATGCAAACATACAGCAAAAGTTAGTGCATATAGAAAGGGTGAATAGAATTTGTGTTAGTTCATAGCAACATAGTGCGTAACGAGTCATCGGCTGTCGAAGAATATATAGATGGGTATTATAACGAGTCCGTGCAAGTATATACATGGGTACTTAAGGAGTTTTTTGAAGTATATATACATGGGTACATGACTGTACACAACTGATACGTCAACAGTAAAAAGTAGACATCAGCTTCTGTCCACATTTTGAATTTTGAAAGATGCAAAGGTGAAGCAAACTTTTTTCAGTTGGTTAAAATAGAATAACAAATAAATCAAACTCAATAAAAATCTCTCCAATATTTTCTGTCCAAAGTTAAAACTTCGCAATTTAACGCTTTATGAGGAACAGTAAACATTATATTTTCGAAACGATATATGCTTCATTATGAAAGGCAACCAAACAATTTCTGTCTGTGTATCCTCCGGAACACAAAGCTACGTCACAGGTTTCACATTTATACTGAGTCTGTACAGCATAACCACTTTTCGTTTTTATTTTATGTCTCTGACAGTATTTACATTCTTTCTTCTTGTTTCCAGGAATTGAAATAAGATGGTGTCCCGGTGGTAAATTATGTTTATTGAAAGGAAAGGTATAGCGATTCGATTCACTACCTATTGCTCCTAAATGTGGTGACGCAAGGTCCATCATAACAAAAGATTTCTCTGGATTTTGTTGAACCTCTCTCTTACCTGAAAGGTCAAAGAAAAACAAACATATAATCAAAATGAAGACAAAACTTAAAAGTATAAAATACGAACTCTTACTGCATGCCTAAGAATTTTTCATTATGATACAAAACAAAGCAGTTCCTGTTAGTTGGTTCACCAGAACATAAAGCAGCGTTACAGGCTAAACATATATATTTGTTTCGTACTGCCCATCCTTTCCTTCTTTTCAATTTGTAATTTAAACAAAATCGACATTCTTTTTGTTTTACGCTACCGGAAGTAGGATTTACCTCCAATGGGTGTTAAGATGTGACCTTTGGCATATTACTTTTGTCAAAGGGGATTCTGTTGATGGCTAATGCTTCTTCAGGTTTAAGTTCCAATTTAGGTTCTGATAAAACGTCGTACGAATTTATGAACTTCATGAACTCGGCTTCATGCAAAGATGTTATCGAGTCACCAACGTGATTAGGACTTTCTGTCTTTTGAATAGGACAATGGTTTTTATACCTTGAAGGTCAAAGAACAAAATACAGCTAATGCACGACAACGTGTGACTTAATTGATCCAATAACACTACTCTAGTCAAAACAACTGCAATCAATGAAATAATGTGAAATTTTTCAACACCATAATAACAAGTTAAATTGGTGTTTCGTAAGGGGAACTGCAGAACCCTGTGTCTCGCCCGCGATTGTTGCTTTCAGTGTTAACGTGTAATGTTGACTTAAAAATAGGAGTCCATTTATCAGTGAAATACAGAACTTTTTCTTTCAATGCTATTCCTTTGTCTTGGAGATAAGCTTCTGTCTAAGTTTCATAACATTCCATAAAGGCTTGTTAATTTACCATGTCAAAATAATTTAATCTCAGACATTCTGTAAATTCAATTGTAAAATAATAACCTAAATGTTGACGACGCCGACGACGGAATCTATGTGTCGAAGGCTCGACAATAAATGAACGAGGTGAGAAATCGTCAAAATATAAATGAGAGAGGTTGTGGTATGATTGACTGGGGCATTTTTCCACCAAAGACCAAATAACGTAGAAGTTGGCATACTATTCCTACTTTACTGAGTGTTTGGGGCAACATTCAATGTGAGACAAGATTACGTAAGGAGATGTGGTATGATTGCCAATAAGATAAATATCCAACATAGTTCAAACGGAGTAGATTTTAATAACTTAAGTTCAACTTACTGCCTTTAACAATAAGCAAAACTCATCCCATTTAGTCAGCTTAAAAAAATAACGACATGACAAATAAGAATCAATTCCAATAAATTACAACCGCAAAATGTAACACAAAACCAATAAATGAAAATAAATTATGACAAAACCGAAACCAACAACAACTCCTGAATTACAGGCTCATGACGTGGGACAGGAACATATAGAATGTAGTTGGTTTAACATGTGCTTATCCCACCTCCTATTTGTGGAAGTGATATTACAAGCACAACATAAGTCAAAACAGTACAAATCATTTAGAAATACCTGAACTCATTAGTCAAGACCGTTAGTGTCCAAAGACATAATTTATTTACACAAACATCTCGTGTGAAATTTTGTTTGTTGTTAATAGCATTGGTTGTACAATCAAGACAAGCTCTCAAAAGGAGAAAAAGGGGGGTGCACATTTTATAAAATATCTGAAGCTCGAAATCAAATATATAACGACACATTTCAAAACCAAAA